>NC_072796.1:14094244-14400116 GCF_028583425.1 Eublepharis macularius | reverse complement strand
CTTCTGGCGGGAGCTTTTACAACTGCTGGGCATTGAACAAGGTCTCAGTTCAAGCCATCACCCAGAAACAGACGGACAATCAGAAAAAACTAATCAAATATTAGAGCAATTTCTACGGTGTTACATTAATTTCCAACAAGATAATTGGTTTGACTTGCTACCCTTGGCAGAATTCTCATATAATAACAGCGTCCATGCTTCCACGGGAGAAACTCCCTTCAAAGTCGTCTATGGCTTCCACTTCAAACCATTTCCGTTTGAAGCGCTCCCCCCTCCTACTACAGCTTCCAAAGATGTCACCGAATGGTGGGGGGAAGCAGCTCAACAATGGACTCAAATCAAAAAACACCTCGACAAAGCCAAACAGGATTACAAAAAGTACGCCGACCGCCACCATGCGGCGGAATGGGATTTACAACCAGGCGACCTTGTTTATCTTTCTACGAAGAATCTGAAAGTAACCCAAACCAGCCGCAAGCTCGCATTAAAGTACCTGGGACCTTTTCCTGTTCGCAAAGTAATCAACAAAGTGACTGTTGCCTTGAATTTACCAAAGAATCTACGCCACGTACATGATACCTTCCATGTCAGTTTATTGAAGAAAGCCCCTCCTACAGACCAGTGGCATACCCGTGCTCCTCCCATCCCTACATTAATCGATGATCAAACCCACTATGAAGTTCAACAAATATTAGACTCTAAAGTAAAACGTAATCAGTTGTTTTATCTCATCAGATGGAAGGACTTTGACTCTGGATTCGATGAGTGGGTGAATTCTGTACATGTACACGCTCCTAGACTAGTTAAATCCTTTCATTCTCGTTACCCACATAAACCTGGGGGGGAAGCATCTTAGAGGGGGCAGAATGTCAGGTTCAGAATGCTGTGTTGTGCTGCTTCGCTTAACCGACTCCATCTTTAATCCTTTCAGTGTTTAAGTGCTTTCCCCACAGGTGCCAAGGTTCCCAGGCAGCTATCTCACAGAAGAGGATTGTTTTGGCTACCGACATTCCACCAAGAACCGGCCTTGGGAACTTTCGCTATCCTGCCTTCAAAGGGAATGTTTTGAGAACTATGGGGGGAGGTTGGGCCTTCTGTGATCTGTTACTTTGTACCTCATGCTTTTCTAGTCATTGGTAACAATGCATATGTACCAACCTGAATATTGCATTCAGGCCAGTGGACTATAATAATCTTTTTCTTCATTAAATGCTTTTTGGAAACAATGGACTATTGTCTAATTGCAGAAGGCAGACTGGAGTAAGGATATTATCTAGCCACGGTTCTGACAATTTGCGCCACTTTTTTCCTTCTGGGATTGCCCACATCAGACTAGAAACCAAGAAACGTGTTAATTTAGTATGCCCATCTCTAATGGTCTTTTCCATACTCTGCACCCAAACCTTGCCTTGGAGTTGGACCTCAAAGTAGGGCTGCCAGGTTGCCCTCTTTTGCAGGCAACTTCCTGCCCTTCATCCTCCAGCATCCACGGGAGCTAACAGGAAGAGGTGAAAGGTGTTGTGCAATGCAGCAATGTCATTTCCACCCCAAACCCTGGAAGTGATCATTTCATGTGACACTCTAGGAATCCCCCTAATCTCTTTGGTAAAAGCTACAGAGATTGGAAGGATTCCTAGAGAGTTGTGTGATGCAGTGACGTCCCTTCTGGTTTTTCATCCAAAAAATGACATCGCAGCATCATGTAACCCCGTTCTCTCCTGAGTCTGCCCCCAGAGCCTTCACCCCATCCCCTATGTCTTCCACCAGTTGCCAAGGGCAGACTTTCCTCAAAGCCATCTTTCATTGGTTGTAACCAGGTCAGTAGGTGTGGACACCAAGACCGTTTCCTAATGAATTACACATCCCATGGTGTTTTTTGCTTTTGAGCCACAATGCAACAGAATGCTTTCTGTTGTGCCACCAACTGAAGCTGTTGTTCTATGGCCATGGGGTCCAACATGCAAGATGAGCTTTTTCCCCCTTAAGGCATTATGTTCAGTGCTTGGCAAGTCGGAAGCAATTCTGGGATCTCCATCATGAAAAAATACCTCTAAATACCACCCACGCAGAACAAACCAGAAGGGTGAGATGTTGCATCTGGGTTCCCAGAGGGCATCTAGCCGGTCTCTGGTGGATGCCAGGGGCTAGCCTAGACAGAGACTTGGTCTGATGAAGCAGATGGTATTTCTCATGTCCTTTCTGCAATGTTCTTTATTAAATGAGATTGGGAGCTGTGCACTGATTAAATGTGTCCTTTTCACACCCTAGTCCTCGGGATTTTTTAATGTATGTCATTAAAAAAATGGAGGTGCAAAATCAGCAACTGTCAGGTCCCAGCTGGCATGTTGCATAAACGCTTGATAGAGGAAGAAGAAATTTAAACATCCTTCTCCCCACACAAGAGTTTGGTTTAACACTTTTAGCCCTGAAGCATGTTCCAGTTAAATCCCCTCCTATGAAAGCCCCCTCCTCTCTTTGTCAGATTCTCACACTCGGCTTTTTCAGTCACTTTCGCCTGAAGCAGTTGACCTTTCCCTCCGCCAGATAATCGAGGAATAACATTTGTGTTACAGTTTAACATGACCTCGGCCTCTACAGCTCTTTTTAGATTACCTTCCCAAAATGGCTGCTGACACCCAGAATGAGTCAGGAGGTAAGGGGAGGGGGGAGTAGAGAGAAAGGGAGCTTATTATGGGTAGCCGCGCAGCCAATGTTGTGAGAGATGCCGCTCTGCCCTTTCCAGCGGTGGGTGTGCAACTATTAAGGGAGGAAAGGTATTAAAAAAGAGGGACGCAGCAGTGATGTGGGCGGCACACAGGTTATGTGGGAATCAAAGGTTAATGGATTGACTGTTACCTGGGTATGAAGCTTAATGCTGCCTGATACACAAGGGGATTGCTTTGGTGGGGCATTCTTTCCAAGAAAACTAAATTAAAGAGCTAATTTATTCTAGTATAACAATGTGTGTTCTGGAGGTGATTTTTATATAAAATCCATGAGATATCCGACATTTCTTTTTAGATCCGCGGCAGATAAATTATTGGAGGAGAGGATGTGGAAAGAATAATCTAAATATTTTGGACGACTAGTCTAGATTTTGGACTAGCCGGGGACAGCAAAGCCCGTTCTTTTTCTATATGTTATATTTTCTAAAATAGACGAGAAGCCCTTTTTTCTGAATTAAATGATGAAGGAGCTCACTTTGGTAAAAGATTTACTCTTGGAATGCGCAAGAATACGGAAACTGTAAGTTGCATGGTTGTAGTGGATTTTCCGGGCTGTATTGCCGTGGTCTTGGCATTGTAGTTCCTGACGTTTCGCCAGCAGCTGTGACTGGCATCTGTGACTGTGACTGTAAGTTGCATGTTTGGAGCTCCAACCAGCTGTGACTGTAAGTTGCATGTTTGGAGCTCCAACCAATTTTTAAAACTCACTTGCTAGGCGCCTGGGTGTCGAATTCAGATAGAGAGGGGCAGGAGATTTAAGCCTTCCACAAGGATTACCAACCCCAAAGTGAGACCTGGAGTTCTCCTGTAATTACAACTGATCTCCCAACTACAGAGATCCTCACTGAGGGCCAAGCTACAAGTGACGAATTACACTTGAATGGCAAGTGAACAAACTCACATGTACTCCTCCCTGTTCACTTGCACTCCACTTGCCCTAAGACACAGCTGTTTGAGATGGTATCCAGAACTCCATTCAGAAACAAGCTGATTTTTAAGTTCAGCTGCTCACAGTCCCACACAACGTAACAGGCAGCTTTCATGCATGCACATTGTCACAAAACCCAATGGAGATCTTTTTCCTCTTCCTTAGTCAGTGGTGTGTGCCTCTTTCCTCAGCAGTAGGGCTACCAGATTCCCAGAAGAGCTGGGGGGTTTCCCCACAGCCATTGGGCCCCTCCCCCTGCTACTCAACTGGCTGGTGGGAGGAAAACGATGGGAAAATGGGAGGGGATAATGAGTAGCATACTGACAAGCTGACCTCATTCTTCATGCTCCCAAAAGTTACATCAGTGCATCACCAGAGATGCTCTAATGTTTGGGCAAAAATCTATGGTTAAAAAATAGAGTTTTGTCCAAATGCTAGAACATACCCTGAGATGCACTGATGTCACTTCCGGGCTCATTGGTAATGACACCATTATATTGTTGGCAACATCATTATGCCACTGGTGAGGCCTTCCACCAAACGTAAATCTCTTGCCCAAAGGAAGGTCACCCTACTTAGCAGCAAAGACACAAGAGCTGAATCAATCATCAATTAGGGGTGTGTGCATCAAGCACTTCCTTTTTAATTTCAGAATTGAGTTTTCTACAGGACATTTCTTTTTGTTATGCTGGAATTTCAGGTGGCTCCTTCTGTTCTAATCATTGGTTTGGGGCACTGTTTTTGAGTTTGGGAGCTTTATTACCTGAAAAGCCTACCACGTAGAAAAAAACCTATTCTTAAATATAGAAGGCTCCCCCCAGGCCCTTTAAAGTTTTAAAATTGAAAAGGGGAGGAAGGTGTGACGTACAGGCTCTTTGACGCCACATCTCAACCACTGGAACTTCCTTTTGTGGGAGGGAGAGCCAACCTGGGCACCAACAGCCAGACAAAGACTGCTGAGCTAGGGTTCAGGTTCCTGGCTGTGAATTGTGGCTAGTCAGGGCTGCACAAGGTCCCAGGGTCATTTGTGAGGATTCAGAGACAGGCCAGCTGACTGGCTGCAATTCACCGCCAGGTGCCCCCACACACTGGCCAGTGGCCAGGCAGCCATTCTCTGGTTTTGGGGGCCTGGAGAGGCCCCATTTCCTACAGAAGGGTCAGTGGCTCTGATGTATCCCTGGACAGTTTGTAAGTTATCCGTTCCCTCCTTTTTTTCTTTAAATTTTAAAGCGGCATAGGGGGAAAGCCCCAACCCCGAAAAGGCTCCCCAAATTCTGTGACACAGCTTTTTCTTACTTTCAGAATTCCTGGAGTGTTTGTTGCCAGTCGGATATTGGAGAAGATGGCCATGCCAAGGAGGGAGTAAAGAACAAAATATGGTGGGAAAGTGAGTTGTTTTATTTAAGTATATCACAACCTCGTTCATAACTGTAGGAGGATCAGAGCTCTCATCAGGGCTTTTATTCTGGGAAAAGAGGTGGTGGAACTCAGTGGTGGAACTCAAGACCGTACAATGAGGTCACTTTGGGTCAGCTGGATCAAGGGGGGAGTTTTTAAATTTTAAATCACCCTCAGTGAAAATGGTCAAATGGCCAGTGGCCCCGCGCCCTGATCTCCAAACAGAGGGGAGTTTAGATTGCCCTCTGCGCCGCTTGGCAGTGTGGAGGGCAATCTAAACTCCCCTCTGTCTGGAGATCGGGGGGCGGGGCCACCGGCCATGTGACCATTTTTTAGAAGTGCCGGAACTCCATTCCACTGTGTTCCTGCTGAAAAAAAGCCCTGGCTCTTATCATTCTCTAGTTCAGTCGGTTGGATCCCAGAGATCCTGTCTGCTACAAGAAGCACAGTGGAAGGAGCTTTCTCCTGGCACAGGGTGTTCTTCTGAGTTTCTTGTAGGAAAGGAAGGTGCCTTCCACTGGGTGGCAGTTCTTCTGCAAGTAGAATGGAGCTAGAGGATTGAGCCAGTGTTTGCAAGCATGGTCTGAAATAGACCATGGAGGACAGGTTAAATGGTGCGCCAAATGATAATACTAAAAATGTTCACAAGCAGATTAATTTAATTCCTCGTTCATGCTGCTGGCCCTGCTCTCACTTTCTGTATATCCTTTTAGGAGTGGTGGACATATGGGAGGTGTGTCTTCTGCTTAGAAATCCACTTGGGCCTTTATTATGAGGTTGTTGGGTTTTTTTAAATCGAGTCTGGGATCCTTTGCCAGCTTCTCAGTCTGTTTTTATCCCTGTTACAAAGGAAGAGAATGTAAATAAGAATGATTTCCTTTGCCCTGAAAGCGAATATCGGAACAGTTCCTTGGGTTTTTCTTTCTTTCTTTTTTTGAAAAAGTTCAATAAACACATCAAGGCCGCTGTCTTTCCATTGCATATATTTATTTGAGGGCACTTAGAAGCTGACTTTTATGAGATTGTTGAGCCAGTGATTATTTTTGTTGAGAAATGTGTCCTGCTGGTCCCACTCATTCATCCCACCGGTAAGATATTTCCGTTTGTCAGAAAAGCCTCCGTTCCTGATAAATGATGGAAGACTGACGGCTACACTTTATTAAAAAGTAATAACAATTTTTGTACGCACCCTTCACATGGTAAGGGGGGACCATGAATCAAAGGACACTGCCTGTCTGGGCCAGATAAATGGATCGTTTACCAGCTGAGGAGTTATTTAGGACTAGCTATTAATTTAAATCACATTTATCTTCCCTGAATAGGGGGAGGTTGCTGCGATAGGGCTGTGAATGACCAACGGTGCAGCTAACTGCACATTATTTATTACTGCCGCCTGCAAAGCATGGCACACAGTGCCTTTAAAAAAAAACAGCAGTGTCAATTACCATGGTTAATCTAGTCAGGCCAGTAACAACTTTCTCCCTAACACAAGCAATTTTTTACACTTGTACTACTTCTCCTTTGGAAATGTTCCATTGGCTCCAACAGCCGGCCACTTTGAGTGGTTTATGTGAGGGATCCTTTTCAAAACCGTGACAAAGAGGAAATCCTCAGAAACGCTCTGATTGAATTTGTGATGCTTTCCCCAGGCACGCGGAGGTTTAAGGCTGCACACACACAGCACGTTGGCTTGCAAGGAAATCTCATTGAATCCAACGGGAATGAACGTTCTCTACTGAGTGAGCAGCCACACAGCCCAACTGGGTCTGTCTTTACTGGGAACAGGAACCCCCAGTGATGCGAGGCAGATGGACAGCCAACTGCAAACCCCTGGTGAGGTTTCATCATCATCATCATCATCATCATCATCATCATCATCATCATCATCATCATCACAACAACATTCAATTTATATACCACCCTTCAGGACAACTTAATGCCCACTCAGAGCAGTTTACAAAGTATGTTATTATTATCTCCACAATAAACACCTTGTGAAGTGGGTGGGGCTGAGAGAGCTCTGAGAGAGCTGTGACTGACCCAAGGTCACCCAGCTGGCTTCAAGTGGAGAAGTGGGGAATCAAACCTGGTTCTTCATATTAGAGTTCCACCGCTCTTAACTACTACACCACACTCATGGCAAGAGACTACCAGAGGTGGTTCGCCATTGCCTGCCTCTGCAACTTTGGTCTTCACTGGAGGTCTCCCATCCAATTACTAACCAAGGCTGACCCTGCTTAGCTTCTAATATCTGATGAGATCAGGTTTACCTGGGCTATCCAGGACCCAGGACCCTTACAGGAAATCAAATCCAAATGAGAGTCAGGGAGGTGCAGTGTCTTGATTGTTGGGGTCTGATTTGAGATTTCTGGATTCACACCCCCAGTCTCTGATGAAGATAATTGAGGCTCTTAGTCCAGTCAACCTAACACACCTCACAGGGTTGTTGTGGGAGTAACGTGGGGAAGAAGCTTATATGCTATCCTGAGCAACTTATAAAAAGGGTAGGCGGAAATTGTTTTACTGTTCTCGCTAATGGAAACCCGAACTGTCCTGTCTCGTTCTGCTCTCCTCTATTTTTATCTTCCCTGTATGTTACTGGACCAAGGTCATCGAATGAGCTTCATTGCAGAGTGGGGATTTGAACTCAGATCTCTTAGACCTGGCCCCAGCTATCTATCCAGTACATCACACTGGCTCCGTACTTGATGTACAGAACTCAATAGAACTGAATAAATAGGTACTGGATCAGACTGCTAAATTGGAATCAGATGGACATAAGCTCATAGGATTAGCTGCTTAGTTCTTTCTTAAATCAATGAATCATAATAAGTAAAAAGCGGTGGGTTTTCTTCCAAATGTCCCCATTTTAGGGTTATTTTTTCTTTCTTTGACATGTTTGTAAAATTCAAGACCGGAACAAATATACGCAAAATCTGAGATATCAATGACTCTATGGCCGTTTCCACACGCCCTTATAGGGATGGCCCACTCACAGAATGCTGGCTGCTTTTCTTGGAAAAACTTGGAAATTAGGGTATCTCTAGGAATTGCCGGAATGTTTCTGGGAACACACTTTCCGCAGACCCAGAAAAGGCGCTGAAAAAACAGAAGCCAAACAGCCCAGAACCGTTTTGAAAATGGAGACGTCTGGATTCCTGGGGGAAAGTTGCCGGTGATCCGTGAGTGGGCTGTCTCTATAAGGGCGAGTGGAAACAGCCTTTTATAGGGCTGAGATTAAACAATGAAATGTCTATGGTCAGAAGTGATTAATGGTTGCTTCAATGTGCACAGTCTATGGAATGAATGCACCACAACCTAGGGTCTTGCCTGTGTAAATGGACAACGTTCCAAAGCCATCACCACAATCATGTCACATTCTGGCAATTCCCATTTGACATAAGGGCAATGCCCTGAATGCCGTCTTTAAAATCATTCTTATATTGACAATACAGAGTACCTGGTACATGAATAGCATTTGATGGCTGGCATTCAATTGTGTCTAATATTTGTCTGTCCTTGCGTTTGACATGCAATGCTTTCTATCACCACAACCAATTTGATAGACAACCTGCATTGGTATGTAGTATTTGACTGTATATGACAGTTGGCAACATATAACTGTTCATTTATAAACCTCCCCTTCAGGCCTACATTATTTGAATAATGAATTCAATCTCATACCGGTGCATAGCTCTTATTAATTTTAATGGAACATCACTAGGAGTGCTCTTTGGGTTTGTACCTCTTTGACTTTACATTTCTCTGGGCAGTAAGATTTTCAAAAATGCAGTTACTCTGCACCCTTTATAAAATTAATCTGAGCTATTTCTTAAAAGTCGCAAAACAAACCAAGTTCTCCTTAGGAGTTGCTTCATTATTTACCAGAAAGGGGGATCTAGCTCGCAGTGTGCTATTGACAGCAGAAATCAAACTCTTCAAAGGTCACCAAAACATTAAACCAGAAAGAAGAGCTGGGTGGAGTGGGAGGAAAGCAAATAAAAATACATCTTTTTAATTTTGACTGAATTGATTAAATAACAGTTGAATGGTGTCACACAGGTCAGTGGGCTTTGAGGCAGAAGGTCAGCTTAATAGAAGAATGCCTGAGGCCACAGTCACGGGGTCTGCTCTGAGGCCTGGAACCAAGACCATTGTTTCCATTCCTGCCCTTACCCCATGTTGTCTAAAATGAACGAATGCCTAAACAGAAGAGAAACCAAGCCCTAAAGCTACAGCTGAGAAGAACCTCTATCTGGAAGCCTCAACACTCTGAAATCTGACCCTGTTATTGGAAATGGAAATATTGAGCAGGGTGAATTAAGATTTTTTAAACAGGGCAGAAGAAATGAGATGTTTTTCTACTATCCTAGTACAGCACAATGTCTGCACAGTGTAGATATTACAGCTCCATTCCACCACGTTGCTTTAAATATTTATTTCAGTTTTGTGGTAATATGTGTTTAGAGAGGGGGAAAAGATGTCAAAGTTGTGAAGCCAAGAAGAAAGAAGAAATGTGGCCTGGCCTCTAAACATTCCCACTTCGGAGACAGTTGAGTCATAGTAAAGGAAAAGGTAGGGGGGCGGGGAGGTATTGTCATTCTATTCCAATGACTTCAATAGACTTTGACTGGAGCAGCTCTAATTCTGTGGGTTAACCGCTAACTGGCCCAGATCTCTGAATATCAAGCTAGCTACCTTAATAGTTCATATGTTTATATTTATTGCTAGCAAGTGTAGTAGAGAGACACCCAGAGTTGAGGAAGAGAGGTGCAAAAGCAGACACACCATTTGTGCTGGGTTGGAGAGGTAGTTGCTAGTCCGAATAGGACTTAAGTATGACTAATAAAAACAGTTCCTTAACTTTATTTTTCTGTTTCTTCCTGCCTGTTTGCCACTCCACCTAGTCTTCTGAGCCCCTTAAATCGGTGCCTGGTTTCAAAAATGAGCTGTAGGAGTGGACACTGTGTTCTGTTCAGAACTCTCAGGCACCCTTATGCCCCAACCCAGTTTCTGCCTTTTCTCATTTCTAGTGAATTGCAAGAGTTAGCCATACTTCTGCCTAGGGTTGCCAATATCCTGCTGGGGGTGGGGGATCCTCTTCTCCCACCCTCCTTCCCCCACCCTCGCTTACCTGGACAGCAGGGGAAATGCCGGGGAATGCACCTCACGGGGTGCGCTCCCTGGTGGTGCGGAGTGCTCCTGTGCACTGCAGTAGGTTGATTTCAGCCCAAAATGAGCCTGATTCAGACTGCTGCAGAGCGCAGGAGTGCTCCAGGGCCTGTTGTGCTGCTCCAGTAGTGCTCCCAGGCTCCACAGCAGTCAGATTCAGCCCAATTCGGCCTGAAATGGCCCCAATTCAGCCTAAAACAGGCCCAGTTCGGTCTAAATCAGGCCTGATTTGGTCTTCTGCAGAGCAAAGGAGGACTCCCTGGGGTGTTGCATGGCCTGCACAATGATGTCACTTCCTGGAAGTGATATCATTGCATAGCTGGGAGTGTGTGCAAGGACGTCCCAAAGGTGAGTGCCAGGTCTCACGCCCGTAGAGTAAGGAGATCTGGCAACCCTACTTCTACCCCTGCCTTTTTGATCTTCTCCTGTCAAATCTTTGATTTTGTTCCCCAGTATTATATTTTGGATTTGTAAAGATCAGATCAGATCTCGTCTTGTCTGACCAGATTTAGACAAGCATTACTTATATACAGGGCTTTTTTTCTGGGAAAAGAGGTGGTGGAACTCAGTGGGTTGCCCTCAGAGAAAATGGTCACATGGCTGGTGGCCCCGCCCCCTGATCTCCAGACAGAGGGGAGTTGAGATTGCCCTCCGCGCCGCTCGGCAGCATGGTAAGCAATCTCAACTCCCCTCTGTCTGGAGATCAGGGGGCGGGGCTACCAGCCATGTGACCATTTTCGAGAGGTTCCGGAACTCCGTTCCACTGCGTTCCAGCTGAAAAAAAGCCCTGCTTATATATCACAACAGGTACTGACTACCTGACTGTCAGCAGTGGCCAAAGTCCCACATATTTATTGATTTACTTACTTCATTTACACTTCACCTTGATCCTCAATCAGGTTGCAAAGTTGCGTGCCTTGTTCTCCTCTTCTCCCTTTTATCCTCACAACAACCCTGTCAGGTAGGTTAGGCTGAGTGTGTGTGACTGGGCCAAAGTGACCCAGCAAGATTCCATGGCAAAGCGGGGATTCGAATCCGGGTCTCTCAGATCCAAATCTGACACTCTAATTACTACACCATGCTGGATCTTAAATGCTACCCTTGACCAAGCCCTGTCTGCTCCAAAACTTTAAACTTGGTTTGCATGGCATTGATTCAGAGAGAGAGTTTCCATTTGATTTTTGAAAACTCAATGGCTTTTTTATTGATGCTTGATCAATGTGTTCAAGAACAGTCAAATATGCATTCTGACAGTAGAATGCAATGTATATTTATTATTTATTTCTCTCATTTATAGTCCTCCTTCCTCACTGAGACTCAAGGCGGATTACATAGTGTGAGATTAGTACAGTTGGCATCAAGGATATTTCAATAAAGGGTACATAAATGTGAATTTGCAAAGAGATAGCATCAGCAGAAATCCAGTACAGAGCTGAAGAAATGCCAAAACTGTCAGAATGTCAGTTCTCAAGCCAAAGCTACACCATGTTCTCCTGTTATAATCTGTAGTTATTTAGTTCTCTCCCTCCAGGCCCAGGTGCTGGCCAGGCCACCTATATCCATGGGAAAGAAGAATTCTTATCAGCCCGGCCGACCTTGATGTCCTCACCTTCCCAGGCCTTCTAGACAGGACTAAGGGGGGAGGCTGGGAAGGGGTGTTTGAAGTGTTGTTACTTTCATTTTATGTGTCATTCTCAACAAAGCTTCCATTCAGCCAAGGGCTTCAAGTCCTTGGATCATGGACCCCTGTATCCTGAGCATAATCTTCCAATAACCTTTTGAAACCAAGAGATCTGGTGCTTCTTGCAGAAGGGGGGAGACGAACTAACTGGGATTCCATAGTCTGACAGCCAAAACAGAGCATAAGCAATTCTAAGACTGACGTATTAAAAAACATAGAACCATCCAGTAGGATCATACTTAAAGCAACAGATAGTACATAATTGCACATAGTAGTGAACAGGGGTCATTTCGTAGAAAAAGAGCTGGAGGAACTCATTAGCATAACTCATTAGCATAACTCATTAGCATAACTCATTAACATATGCCATGCCCCTTGCCATCGCCGGAAGTGTGTCATTGGTATAACTGATTTGCATATGCCATACCCCCTGACATCACCTATTCTGGCTGTTTTGGACCCAATCCTGGCCATTTAGAGCCGAAAGAGGCTGAAAATGGCTGGAAAAGGGCCCAAAATGGTCAGGATTGGGCCGCTGATGAGCGGGAGAGTGCTCCACCACCCGTCAGAGGCCCGATCCAGGCTGTTTTGGCCCCGATCCAGGCCAAAGCGGGCCCAAAATGCCCAAGAGTCAAGTGGGTGGGGCCACCTGACATGTGACCTCTTTGGGGAACTGCTGGAACTGCATTCCTGTGCGTTCCCCCTCGAAATGAGCCCTGGTAGTGAAGTATAGGGTCCCCATCTCTTTAGTGATGCATTTCTTGGACACCACCTCCTTACAATACAGCCCTCCTATCTGAGCAAAAAGTCCTCTTGAATAATTCAGTTTCACGTTGTTTGTCTAAAGCCAGAAGAATGGGGGCTTTCCTGACCTTTCCAGGTAGGTCATCCCAAAAGCAGCTGTGGATTTGGGGCAGCTGCTGATTTTGCTTATGGGCAGGGTGGAACCTGCAGGAGACCCTGTTCAGATGAGCAAAGCTGCCATGGAGAAACATGGGGAGAGAGGCAGTCCCACAGATACGCCAGATCAAGGCCATGAAGAGCTTTGCATGTGAAAGCCAATACCTTGAATTGAGCTCAGTAACTGATAGGTAGCCAGTAAAGTGACTGCAGAATGGGTGTTTGAGTAATATTCTCAGCAAGTATTACTGTCCATGATCCAGAGAGAGTCATGCAAAACAGATGTTGAAAAATTCTGTTTCTAACACACATAAGAGCTGTTTATGCGTGTTGATGTGAATTGCCTGACCTGGACTTTGCTGTTGCTTCCTCCTTAATGACTGTTCTTTGATACCTGGTTTAGTGTTGGGTGTTACCCTACTTACAACTATTTCCAGGGCTTTTTTTCAGCTGGAACGCAGTGGAACTGAGTTCCAGAACCTCTGGAAAATGGTCACATGGCTGGTGGCCCCGCCCCCTGATCTCCAGACAGAGGGGAGTTGAGATTGCCCAATCTCAACTCCCCTCTGTCTGGAGATCGGGGGCGGGGCCACCAGCCATGTGACCATTTTCTCCGAGGGCAACCCACTGAGTTCCACCACCTCTTTTCCCAGAAAAAAGCCCTGATTATTCCTACCAGCAATACTTGATCACTTGAATTCCATCCACTAGGATTGCATGCTGAATTGGAGAGGTTTCCCTCCATCTGGCTCAATTCCCCTTCTTGCTGCAGCTCCTGTCCCACCTGGCTTTTCTCTATGCAGCCCCCATGAACCCCAGCCTAACCTTTGTGGTGTTCATTGGGAGCCCTGTCCCCTTTTTCACCAGTGGAAAGCCTGATTGGGTGCATCTATTGGCTTAACCATGCACAGAGACATATAGAGTTATATGTGTGTGTTATGTGCCATCAAGTCACCTCCGACCTATGGCAACCCTACAAATGAAAGATCTCCAGAACATTCTATCATTAACAGACTTGCTCAGATCCTGCAAACTGGAGGACATAGCTTCTTTTATTGAGTCCAGCCATCTTGCTTTGGGTCTTCTTTTCCTACTACCTTTCACTTTTCCTAGCATAATTGACTTTTCCTGAGAACCTTGTCCTCTCATGATGTGACTGAAGTGTGATAGCCTCAGTTTTGTCGTGTTAGCTTCTAGGGAGAATTCAGGCTTGATTTGATCTAGTACCCACTTATTTGGCTTTTTGGCCATCCAGGTAGAATCATAGAATCATAGGGTTGGAAGGAACCTCTAGGGTCATCTAGTTCAACTCCCTGTACAATGCAGGAAATTCACAAATACTCCCCCCCCCCACACACACACCCAGTGACCCCCTATCCCCATTCCCAGAAGATGGCAAAACACTGTCAAGATCCCTAGCAAAACTGACCTAGAGAGAATTGCTACCTGGATAGCCTTTTGCTATGGAAACCGCACCAGGGGTTGCTATAAGTCAGCTATGACTTGAGGGTACCACATGCACACACCTAGAGTTAAGGTTAAGATCTAGAGTTAATGTATGCACAAAACTTTTTCTGCTTGTGCATAGCAGCATATGGTGCACATTAGACTACCTGCTTGGGCAAACCAATATAGCTGTAATGGAGGATGGGTGGATGAATTTTGAGCAAGAACATGTAATACCAGCATATCTTAGGCAAACAGCGCACTGTGGGGGGCTCCTTTAGAGAGTATATTTTTTTAAAAAAAGAAACCTTGCTTCTCCATTTATGGAGGTGGTTCCCTTAGCATAGCTCTCCTAACAACATCCTGGTGCCAGCTTAGCATCTCTCTTCAATGTTGTTTATCTGAACCATCTGAATGTTACGACTAAGCTATAGTGTGGTTGCTATTTGTTTGGAGTGCAAATGCATAAAACCTTTTAAAAGACCACCGGACCATCCCATTTATGTCATTTCATGTCCTGACCAGGTTTGTTTTCCTTTCCTGTGTGGCTGGCTTTATGAAATAACCATGACTTTTAAAAATAATATTTAAAGTAGCACTATATAAACAATGGTGTGCAGAGCAAAGAGGGAGTCTTCAAAAGCAGGATTTGAACTCACAGATCTCCCAGGCATGGGCCGGAGGCCTATAAATCACCAAACAAGGCAGGTTCTGATTGGCATTCTGAAGAAAGGACTTTTAACAAACATCATTACATAAGTAAATAAAGTTTCAGAATGAACTTGGCTTTGTAAGCAAGTTGATGGCATGAAGCTGCCTTGAATTGCTTCATCTAGCCCGGAACAACCTACCATGAACGGCCATCTACCATCACTCTGACCTGATAGTCTTCTTTGGTGGCCCTGATTGGGCAGAAAGGCAGGATATCAGTGTTGGAAATAAATAAATACCTTTTAACTGAACGCACAAGAGATTGTTCCTGAGACTTCCTACCATTGACCTATGACTAAACCCTCACTAGACCTTTGGAGAGCACCAACTGGAGGCACAGGCTGCATGGTTATTAAAGCTTAAAAATACCTATGTGCTGGGTCCTTTTCTATGTTATCATCAGAACTCTGTGAGGAAGGGGTGTGTGTGAGAAAGAGTGAGAGGTGAGGGAGGAGAGATTATCCTATGCTCCATTCACTACACCGCACTAGGATAATCCTACTATATAAAAGGCAAGACGTATTGGTGACAACTCACTTTTTATCCTCATGTAGGTGCGCTGCCAATGACTCTGGCCTCGAGGCCACTGCAAACTCCCCACTTGCCGCCAGAGGTGGGCCTGCCAAATCTATGGCCTAACTGAAATATCCTCCTCAAAAGTACCAGTAGAAAAGAGCGGGAAACCGCAGGTGGGAAGATGCAAATCTACCCAAACAAATATATCCAAACAAACTGTTTGCTGCCTCTTGACCACACTAAACTGTGGTGCTTATGAATTATTTGATGTTATATATGTCAAATATGTTATATATTTGGTGTTGACAGGCTTTTTGGCTCTGTCGGCATCATGTTGCCACAATAGAGATTCTAGATGCAATAGAGATTCTAGGTGCTTTGTTGTGTTCAAGGTGGTCCTCTGTTTTTTCAACTCCTGAGGAAGAGAAATTGAAACAAGTTCTTTGCTGGCTCCTTGTAGCGTCATTGGGGTCCTTGTACCCCTTGTTTGCTTGTGGACACCTGCAGAGAAAACACACAAGTCGATCAACATTAAGAATTAAAGGCTTTGTCTTCAAACAAGATGTTTTAAGATCCTGACTGCACTTACTTTGCACCTTACTACGCTGCTGTGTTGCGCTGACTATTGCTGCCTGTGTCTCCCTTGTGTGGGGGCTTAGTTTTATGTCTGGTTCATTCCTTGATACATTAAATTTTGTTATATTGTTTGTTATATTGTTTGCCCTTGTATTACATTGTTAGGTTCAGTTCTTGTGAGGGTTGCTCTGTAGTTGTTGTGGCCCTGTATGTCAGGCGGACGGGCGATGTCTTGGGCGACCCGTTTACATTCCACACCACCTGCAAAAAAAGCAGCACACCATAAATATATTTAAATCAAGAATTCTTCTACACAATTTTCTATGTAAATTTCTATGTAAATCCGACACTTACCTGAAGGATACTAACTTTTGACATCCATCTTGGATCTTCGCTGTACCTGTTGAATTAACTGGCAGTTCATGCCACACAGGAGACTTTTGTTTTGATCCTTGGACATCTGGTATAGAGCACCTATTGTATAATTATATTGGTTTATTTTGGCAGTTACCATTTGTGAATATAATTGTATGATTCTTATGTTTATTGATTGAACAATTGATCGGGCGTATTGCCCTTTAAGAGAGTGATGCCATGATATTAAATGCTTTTCACTGGGTATATTTGCATGTCTTTCCTCTTGTGGTTTCCTGCTCTTTTGTTCTAGTAAACCAATGGCCTAAGCACTTCTCCCCACGCCTCCCCTCAGTGCCCTCCCATTCTGAGGTTCAGCTGACCAGTCATTGCAGCTGTTGGACATGGCACCTGCTGAACACGTTTACTGTGATGTTCATGGCCTCCCTAGAAATTACCTAGCTTAAAAAAACCTGAATAACATGAGTCATTCATGTGATATGACTCATGTACCATTTCCACCCAGAAGTAGTGATATGATACAAGATTTCACATGTTGACAAAAAGCATTTACGCCAACCAGGCTGCTTTGTGGATACATGCCCAAGAGGTTTGACTCCTAGCTCTTGATGAAATCGATGTTGATTACTGTCAACTAATAGAACATTCTCAAAGGATCTCTCCTCCAGCCTAAAAAACCCCTCCCTCCAACATAAGTGGTTTTACTGCTGGGAGAGCCACTTAAGTTGGAGGAAGACACCATAGACTGGAGGAAGACTTCAAACTTTGCACAGTGGAGTAGGAAGTTAAAAGTAGACCCGTTAGACCGAGTTGCATTTTCTTTGCTGATCTTGTCTCTTTATTTGTCCAAATATACTTTCAGATGTTTTATGTGGTTGTTGTCTTCCATTAGGATCCAAAGGCTTCTCTTGTAACTGGGTATGTTTGTTCTGGCAGGGAAGAAGGCAATTAAATTCTCAGTTGCCTCCCAGCTACAGTTGATGCTGGGACTTACAATTACCAGACTGCAGTACCAATGCGCGTGCATGAAGCGGCATCGGTGTACATGCACTAACATTACGTGATGGGCGAGAACTCTTGGCAGTTGTTGAGGTTTTTCTTCCCGCTTATTGAGAAAGTTCATATATCTATCAAGCCAGTTCATTGTTGAACAGAAGGAAATTCACAGATCACTGGTCAGAATGTCTAAAAAGAGATTCTAGGCACTGAAACAATGTAGAAATAAAACTAACACAGGTTTGAAGAAGAAATGGTGATTAACAGTGAAATCCTAAACAGAGTTATTCCAGTCTAAGCTGACTGAAATCAGGGGCTTAAACTAGAGTAACTCCGCTTAGGATTTCACTGTTAAGTGCAGTAGGCCTTATAACAACAACAACAACAACAACAACAACAACAACAACAACAACAACAACAACAACAACAACAACAACAACAACATTCAATTTATATACCGCCCTTCAGGACAACTTAATGCCCACTCAGAGCAGTTTACAAAGTATGTCATTATTATCCCTACAACAAAACACCCTGTGAGGTGTGTTTTGTTGATTGAAGAATGGACTCCATGAGAGCAGGTTTTGTGCAGTCATTAAGAGTGGCAGGCCTCTAATCTGGAGAGCCAGGTTTGATTCCCCATTTCTCCACTTGAAGCCAGCTGGGTGACCTTGGGCCAATCACAGCTCTCTCAGAGCTCTCACAGCCCCACCCACCTCACAGAGTGATTATCGTGAGGATAGTAATAACACACTTTGTGAAATGCTCTGAGTGGGTGTTAAGTTGTCCTGAATGGTGGTATATAAATCAAATGTTATCATCAAAATCATCCTCAATTCTTGGAGCTCATCTTGTAGAGCAAAGCTTTCCTCAGGAATTTCTTCCTTGTGGCTTAAGATGGCAAATATTTGGAATATTCAGTCTGGAAATTAATTTCGAAAGCTTAAAAAAAGAAAGAAACCACCATGGTGAGCCACTCAGATACTTTTGTTTCAGAAAAATTCCCTGACCGCTTTTGCCTTCACAGTTCAAATGTCAAGTGGCCTTTCAGTAGCCATCATGGTGCCCTGAGAGAGAGCCCGAAACAGGGGCCTTCAATGACGGCAAAGCTGGTTAACTCCATGAGACCCAATGCCCTTTGTCTCCCTTTCTCTCCCAGGGTGGCACCTGCTGACTTACGTGCACGGTAAGGGGTGGGGGTGGGGGAGTCAACCAGGGTCGCAATTGGTCATGCGTAGTCCAGGGGAAGTGTTTTCTTCACCCTTGTGGGCAGTGTGGAACAAACCCTTCAATTTCCTTTGCAACATTTCTTCCAGGATTTTTTTTTAAATTTCTGATTGACTAGCTTTCAATTGACTGAAAAGTCCTTTCCTTTGCCAAGTCTCCTGAAAAGTAAAGTAAAATGTTTTTTTTTTCCCAGTGACCCTAACATCTTTTTCTTCTTTCACAGCATTAAAGAAAAAAAAAGATAGAAAAGTTTCCTGTCAATTATATTGAGGTAAAAATTATATTGTTGTTCTGTTGTGCCTTTTCTCTCCCCTCACCTCCCCAGCCTTTCCTATGTGTCAAAAGGGAGTAAATGATGCATTAAAAGCTTAAAAGCCGAAATAAAGATTAGGTGTAAAGTGCTATTGATCCCTTTTTGTAAGGAAACCAAGACATATTCCACTTAGCTGTCAGGTTCCATTTTCAGCGAGTTGCCCAGATGCAAGACTGGAAACTTCTACAAAGAAATCTTTAAAGTGTTGTTGAAAGTATCAGATAGGATTAGGGAAGCCAGCACAAACAGCCATTAAAAATGGCAACGGCATGGCTGAGCTACTGTAGGACTACTTTGCCTGAATAAGTTTAATGCTCAAGGCACTTATTTGATGAACTGGTTATGTCATTACATTGACTCTTCACACACCAAGGATCTTGAGGTCAGGTTTCCCAAATCTGTATCGAGGCAGCACACACATTCAAGAGGAACTTTGATTTGGGATAGAAAAATTAGAGGTGGCAGAGGTTACCTGGCTTTCTGCTCAGACACAGAACAAATTCAAGCTCCTCGGAGACACAATGAGTCTGTCTACATGAGACATCTGACATGTGAAGAACACGTGTCAGGAGATGCAATGTTAGCTGGGAAGGGTAGTTTAAAAAGACAGAGCCGGTGGCAGGGCAAAGGCTTTGCTGTACACTGGAGCTGTGTGAAGGGGGTGCAAAATACCAGCAGAGAAACTTCTGCCCATGATAACTTCTCCAAGTCCAAGCTCGGCTCTGGAAGGCAGGTCCAACCCATTTCCATTCCCTCTGCCCTCTTGTTGTAATCCTACACAGTTTTGGACTGGAGAGGTGAAACTGACAGAGCCTTCAGGGAGGTGAAGATGAAATTAACAAACCCTCTGAGGAGCGATCTCCACCAGCACTGTCTTTTTAAACTATGCTTCCTGGCTAACATTGAGTCTCTCTATACTTGATGAACATGCACCAAGGCGTCTCGTGTAGAAAGACTCTGTGTTAGAGCCCTCAGTACACTAGTGGAATATGCTGCCAGTTGCAATTTTTTTCAGCATTCCTCTCCTTATGACGGTCCTTTCTGACCCTGAGAAAGTTTTTTTATGGGTTCAAGGAGCCCATGTGGTTTAATAGCCCTGAAGATCAGGAGGCTTCAGAGGGGAGCAGGAAGGGAGAAAAATCATGCTCTCCTTCACCTTCCATATTCACTTCAATGGCGATAATAATTTCTACAATGCATCCTGTTATGGCGCTGATCTGCCTTTGAAATGGATCCAGGCATTCACCTGCGCATGCACATGAACATGCACATGAATCACTGGGAAAGACAGTCCTTGTACCCACAAATGTGCCCAGCGATTAGAATGGTCCCAAAGACAAGGCAAAATGGGGGATGCTGTGAAGTTTACCCTGAGAGTTTTTAATCATCAAACTTAACCGTGTTTGAAGGCATCGGTCAGATGGGGTCTGATTGCCTAACCTGTTCCGTTCATACAAAACAGCTGCAACCCCCTGCTGAATGGGTGCAAATACATGCTTGGTTGAAGACTTTGCTCATTCATAGCAATCAGCAACCACGTAGAGGGACACCAAACGGTAGACTATCAAAACATAGCATTTATTTATGTCTGATTTAGGATTATTCATTTGTTTTAAAAATAGCCTTGCTTAGCAGAGATATTATGTAGCAAGGATGGGGGTGTTGTGGGTATTAGAACTCAACCAGGCTGTTTAAGAACATGCATGTGCCAAGCGCCAGTTGCACCACACTGCAGTGTTAGGAGGGAATGCAATCAAGCCACCTGATGGACACCCCAAAGCAAGTGGATGAACAGCCAAGCCGATCTTACAAAAACCAGCTCTCTGTTTTTGACTACCAAACGAGATGTGATCCTGAACTGGTGGGTTTTTTTAAAAATCTTCCTAGGTGAAACCAAGAAGTAGTTACATGGCCAGTAGAATCTCACATGGGGAACATTCCATGCACTGCAGATTAGTGCTGCAAGATGCTCAGTTCAGTCCAGGCTTCAAGAGAGCCCCTACTCTCCTGGCTTTCCTCAAAACAATGCAAAACCAATTATTCAAAAAGGCTTTTTACTCAGATAGGAGGGCGGTATTGTAGGGAGGGGGTCTCAGGGACCACAGACTTCACCACTATGTTGCTTTACATATTATCTAATGCTTTAAATTTATACTCCCTATGTACTACCTGTGCTTCATGTTGTCTAATGTCAGTCCTAGAATTAAGTTCTGTTTCAGCAATTCTTCAACTCTGTATTGTATCTTTGCTAATGCTATGTCTTTGTTAACTTGTATTTATTTATCTATGGCATTGTCTATGGAAATGTCCTTGACACTGTATGGAAATGTTCTTGGTATTGATCACACTGTGTAATCCGCCTTGAGTCTCAGTGAGAAAGGTGGACTAAAATGACATAAATAAATGAACAATAAATGTCTTCTTAGTAATAATGACAAAATTGTGCCCTGCTGTTCTTCCAAAGACCAGGTCCCCCATCACAGGGGTTTCTCTCCAGGTAGCTTACAGGGTCAAACCTGCTTAGCTTCAGCAGTGGAACAGTATTAGATGCCCCTTCAGACAATTCACTGGTTTGTGTATCTCTAGCATGCCCTTGAAATGTCTAACAATGTTCTACAATTACTTCTTTTTCTGGAAAAAGAAATATAGCATTTCACTGGAGGCAGCACTCCTTCCTGGAAGATCCAATTCTAATGAATAAAGAAAATTCAAACATTTGACCACGAGGAAAAGTGATAGCAATGGATACAAATTAGGAATCAATAAAACCAAATCGATAAGACATAAATTAGCTGCAAATGAGATGCCTGGCCTCAACAGAGCTGATGGCGTCGATGATGATTATGATGCCTTCCAAGAAAGGAGAAAAATCCCATCGTTGAAAGAATTGCAGTCTAGCGCTGGCCTCCGAAAAGTAATAAATTGTGATTCTATATTATCGATAGAATTTCTAGTAGCATCTAATTTTCCATCAGAAATCTCTCACACAGAATGTCTTTTCATCCAGCAGCAGGGCTTTTTTTCAGCGGGAACGCAGTGGAATGGAGTTCCAGCACCTCTTAAAAATGGTCACATGGCCGGTGGCCCCGCCCCCTGATCTCCAGACAGAGGGGAGTTGAGACTGCCAGAGGGCAATCTCAACTCCCCTCTGTCTGGAGATCAGGGGGCGGGGCCACCGGCCATGTGACCATTTTTGCCGAGGGCAATTTAAACTTTAAAAAACTCTGCCTCCCTGTTCCACCTGACCCAAAGTGATGTCATTGTGCAGTCTTGAGTTCCACTACTGAGTTCCACCACCTCTTTTCACAGAAAAAAGCCCTGTCCAGCAGTAATCTATTATTGGCAAATGTCATATAATGAAAGTTGTGAAGGGTTTCTATTTTTTGAAAAAATTACATGCATTCACAGTTTTTGGTAACAACTGTGCTGTGGGTTTAGGAAGAGAATGATGGACATTTGAGAAATCTCCTCCTCTGACCCAAATCTCCTTCCTCTGAGCTTTATAAGTTTTCAGGAACATAAGAAGGGCAAGTTTGCCATCTTCTTCTGAGATTCTCTCCCTTTAATTCACACAGCTTCTCTCAGCATTTGTAGAGCTATGAACATGCTTGGTTCTAATAAAGCTGTTTGAGCGATTTTTTTCATAAGAGATTGGCCAAGGTCTTTCTTCCACTTGACCAACTAGAGATCATCAGCTTATGAGATGCCTCACCTAATGACCTTCAGGAGACTGTGAACTTTTTATTTCCTGGATGTTTACTTTGCCATAGGATCATTTTTTAAGGCTTAGCTTCAGTGCTAAAGAATGGACAATGTAACATGTGAACAGGACTAGCGTCTGTTTCTCAAGAGTTTTATACTCTGCCAGAAAAGCAAGATTTGGTTCCAGTAGAGCCATTTCCATGTGTCCTTAAAGGGGTGGCCCACTCACTGAATATTGGCTGCTTTCCCCCTTGACTCCAGACATCTCCATTTTCAAAATGGTTGCAGGCTGTTTGGCGTCTGTTTTTTCAGTGCCTTTTCTGGGACTGCACTTTCCCGCGGTCCCAGACAAGGTGCCCAAAAATAGAAGCCAAACAGCCTGCAGCCATTTTGAAAACGGAGATCTCTGGAGTCAAGGGGGAAAGCTGCCAGTGTTCAGTGAGTGGGCCATCCCTTTAAGGATGCGCCGAAATGCCTTTTTAAAGATCAATTAGATTTCCAGGGTATGAACTTTCGAGAGTCAGAGCTCCCTTCATCAGCAGCGGACCTGAATCTTGCTCTTCTACTACAGACCAACATGGCTATCTGTGAGGATCTGCCAAGAGAGTCTCAAAAAGCTTCACTTCGAGCAGTAAAGATTATTGATAAGCTAGTAGTATCATGAACTTACTCCATCTTTGCCAGGAATGACAGCTACAGGGAAAATCAAGCATTTAATTTAATTTAATTTATTCAATTTATAGTCCACCCTCCCCACACCAGTGGGCTCAGGGCGGATCACAACAAGGCTTAAAAACACATTGCACAATTAACCATTATTACCATTAAAAAACATAACATGCTACATATCATCATTTTAAAAATAAATACTACATCTATATAAATATAAAAAATCAGAAGCATAGCAGCACATAATTTAGATGCTCACCTTTCACCATCTATAAAGCATTTTTACCAGGAAGTTATGCGAGAGATGGAGGTGACATGGGACGGGAGGGCATATAGTTTAACCCCCCCCCAACTGTGGGGGGGGGGCACAGCCTAGCATCAACCATATGCCTGGCAGAACAGCTCTGTCTTGCAGACCCAGTGAAACGTTAACAAATCTTGCCGGGCCCTGGTCTCATAAGACAGAGGTACATTTCGCACTCAGTTTTTAGAGCGCGTTTGTACCTGTTCCGCATCCCATGTTTGCAAGGTTTTCACACTTAAAAGCAGTCATGGCATGCAGTCCCGATTTTTGTCCGCTGTATCCCCGATTTTTCCCCCTGCGGACATACCCTGATGTTTTTTTAAGTTCGCTGCTGACTGGCAGCTGGCCCGCATTTTGCTAATGTGAACACTTTTGCCTCCTTTTTGCTTCTCTCCCCCCCTCTCCTTTTCCCTGGGAGCTGATTGGTTTGTGCAGAATTAACCACTCCCACCCTCCTCAGCTCTCTGAACTCCTTGTCCGCCATTTTTTTTAGTAATGCGAGCTGAGGGTCATAAGGCTGCTTCTTCGTTGGTTTCCTTCCTCCCAGTATGCATGCTCTTTTATTTTTTTTCAAAAGCCAGGAATGATTCCTAAGCTTGCTGCTAATTCCCTGCTAGCTTTAAAATCAAGGAAAGTGTGACGTGAATCGCAAGGACCCAAAAGCCCAAAATTGCACCGAGGTTTTGAAATGAAGCACAGACACCAAATCAAAATTGCAGTGGACAGTGTGAAATGAACAGGTGCAATGCCGAAGCCACTGCGATCGGGGCGAATGCTCATAAATGGTGGTTTAAACCGTAAGTGCGAAAAGGGCCAGAGTGTTCCACCAGGCTGGGGCCAGGGCCAAAAAAGCCCTGGCCCTGGTCAACGCCAGGCGGGCCTCCCTAGGGCCAGGGATCTTTAATAGATGTTTATTGCTAAAGTGAAGAGTCCTCTGGGGCTCATATGGTCCCGCAGATACAACGGTCCCAGTCCACATAGGGCTTTATAGGTTAATACCAAAACCTATATAGACTTTCAAAGCATGGGCAATTTCTAAATTGCACACACACACCCGCCCCAGTCTAACACTCAGCTAAACAAGAAAGTAGCAGGGATGGTGTAGGAGCTTTCCAAGACCACTCCGGTGCCTCTTCCCAGCAAAGGAGAGAGGACACCAAGGAACACACAGATAACAGTGGGAATGAACGCCTCCCTTCACATAGCTTCATATCACGGGTTCGAAAGACATCCGCAGTTCAAGCACAGAATAGTCTCAGCATTTAACCATAACATAGAGCATGAGTACAATCATAACACCAGGATGTGGCTGGGTATAGCAGGTGACGTCAAGCACCTGACACTATCCGCCTGAAAATACCCTCCTGTAACGTCTTTGGACACTGCAGGGTTCAAAAGACTTGAGCTTGCTTCCAGTTTGCTGTTTTCCTGATGTGGCCATGCATTTTGGGTGTGAGATCCTGCTCTTGGCCTCTGCTTCCTCAATTCCTCTGAGGTCAATTACAAAAATTTGGATATGGTGTCTATTATGCATGTTGTTTAACTGTACACTTCAAATAAATGGATACGTTATGCACAGTATAGAGAGAACGCATCTGCACATATGGACCGATGCTTAACAATTCAGGATATTCTATTTGTCCTCCAATGTGGCTAAGAAGCAGAATGTTGGATGGGGCTATGAAGATAAAGGGGGTGAGGTTATACAGATAGATGACAGCTTGGAGCCCGTTTGGTGTAGCGGCTAGAAAGTCAGAGCCAGTTTGGTGTAGTGGTTAAGAGCAGCAGGACTCTAATCTGGAGAACTGGGTTTGATTCCCCACTCCTCCACATGAATCCAGCTGTGTGACCTTGGATCAGTCACACCTCTTAGAGATTTCTTAGCCTCACCTACCTCAGAAGTGTCTGCGGTGAGGAGAAAACGGGAAGGTGATTGTAAGTCACTCAGAGACTCCTTCAGGTAGTGGGATACAAAACCAACTCTTCTTCTTGAAGAAGCATAAACTAAGCAAACAAATCTTCGATACCATCTGTGAAATTGGAAGCCCTTGACAAAAATAAAAACAAATAGAAAGCCAAAGAACATTCTTTCGTGGGGGTCTGGGGCGGTGTGATATGGTCCTTGACACCACATACAAGCCCACATACTTGCCCACACATTGTACATCTTATAGTGAGAAGTATCTTGTTAAACCAGTAATAAATATGACCAATGAAAGGCAGAAGGATGGTCCATCTTCAGCACATGGCATGGCAAACCATGCCAGTACACAGTATTTCTCTCATGTTGCCTTTGATCGGTGACTTAAATTGGTGTTCTTCATGTAAAGAAACATACACTAAAGAAGAGCGTGTCATGCTGGACATCTATAATTAAAGCAGATGAGGTCTTCACTGAATGCATATATTACTAATGCACGGCGACGTGCCCATGCAGAGTACCAGAGAAACCACAATGTGGCTTTTAATCATGTACAAGTTTTATTGCCAACCAAGTCCCCGATACAAAATGGAAATAAAAAAGCAAAGGATAGAAAGCTGGGAAAGCTGGTGACTTCGGTCACTTGATGATCACCGATCCTGGTAAGGGGATCATCTCACGAAGGGAAAGCTAAGATGACTCCCTTGAAGACAACACTGGTCGGGACATTTGAACCTCTCTGGATGGGGTCATTGCGAGGTTAAATGTATATGGTTGGATCGTTCAGAGATGTAACAGAACTGTCTGTCCTCAGGCAAAACTGAGTCATTGCTTTGGCCTTGACTTCTCAAAACTGGACATTAAAATTCAGAAGTCATCATTTTATAAATGCAGACAAAGGAAAGCCTCCACGTCTTTGTTATCTATGTAATGTATTTCTTTACTTCATTTGTAACTCCACCTTCGTTCCTAGTGGGGTGCCAAAGCTGTTTAACATCTTTATCCTCTCCTCCGTTTGATCCTCATGACAACTATATGAAGTAGGGTGAGGATGACAGCGTGTATGACGGGTCCAGAGTCACCCGGAACGTTTGCATGGCAGAGTGGGGATTCGAACCTGGGTCTCCCTGATCCTAGCATAACACTCTAACCACACCATGCAAGCTCTCTAAAGATTGCCACTTCTCGATGTGCTCAAGACCAATTACTAAGACTACCCCACTTACCTGGAATACTCCTTTAATAAAAGTTGGTGATTGAGGGATAATCACCCCAAGGACATTCAAGAAGTCAGTTCTTAGGTAGGCTAAACCATTGTTACCGATCTCCCATTTTGAAATAAGGCACCACCATCAGCTCCGAGAAAAAAGAAAGGCCTACTTAAATCTGAACAAGATGAGTATCCAGCACAGAGTAACAGATGTACCTGATGACATCTCAGCACAGTTCAAGGGCACAGCTGGGAAGTCACTCCACATTTCCCTGGTGACACAGAAATGTATTGATTGTCCATTTACAGCTTAAATGCATATTTTCTTCTTTCGGAAAGAACCAAAGATCTTTAAAATACATTAAGAGTCTGTGGTCCTGGCTTTGACTGAAAGCTAGACAAAGTTATCTGACTACTGTGCTGACGAAACCACGTGGAATCCCTGGATTCATCCCAAATAAATGCCTACCCAACAGATGGAGCAAGGACAGTACTTGAGCTGGGGAGAAGTTGATGTTTTTTCTTCGTGTCCTTTTTCAGATTGAAATATTCCCCCTTAAAAATGTAGGGGTCAGATAGAATAAAATGATCTTGGCTGGTCCATAAAATGCAAATTTCAGGCTTCTGCTGTCTCACAGCCAAACCAGACATTACTTTTTTCACATGGTTTCATGTGTTTCCCGCAGCTGCACAGCAGCTGCAGGAAACTGCGTCTTTGTAAAAAAGGAGAGCCCAAATGACCTCAGAATGGTGCCATGGGGGGGAGGCAGGGTTCTTGCACCCCCAAGACATTTTCTCATGTGAAAAACGTGCCGGGGAGGGGCTATTTCTCCAATTTTGCTGCTCCGTAGACACAGATACATGGAGCAACAAAACTGATGAAATAACTCCTCCCCAGCATGATTTTCATGCGGGAAAATGTATTCAGGGACGGGGGAGGCAGGAGCCTTTCCTCTGTCCGTGACACCATCCTGAACCCGTTTCGGTTCTTCTTTTTTCAAGAAGCCTAGTGTGTATGACCAACGTACCGATCACGTCCAACCTCAGCAAAAGGACTAGAATTTTCTGCTTAGGTCCAAATTAGAAAGAGCATATTGTAGCGCTTGTGGGAGATCACTAGGCCCAAAAAATTGGTTTACCACTTGATGAAAACTGATTGGTCATTAAAAACAGGGCAGCAAGATATCAGTCCAGTAGCACCTTGAAGACCAGTAAGATGTTCAGGGTATCTGCTTTTGAGAGTCAACGCTCCTTTTGTCAAATTTGGGAGAGGGGTACATTGTTCTGAATTTGTGAATGAGCTGAGATTAGGAAGTTGATTAGAAAGGTTTTAGAGCAAAACTCAGGACAATGGAACCCTGAATGGCTGAATGGGGATATAGGATTCTTATCTCATTACAGGGGCTAATTTTGGCTCTAATCAAGCTGCATTATACCTTTGCATCCCACCTCTCTTCTTTGCAACACCACTCCCACCTTCTGACTGGGCTATAAAGGCTCAGGGATCTCCATTCCTACTTGTATCTGAAAAGATACAAAAGAAAAGAAATGTGTCTATGTTTTTCTTCTGCGACTACAAGAATGCAAGTGAATGTGACTCCACTTCGACAAAATCAAAAAGAGTCCAGTAGCACCTTTAAGACTAACCAATTTTATTGTAGCATAAGCTTTCGAGAATCAAGTTCTCTTCATCAGATGCCTGATCAAAACTGGGCAGACACACACCCCCAACCCAGCAATACACAACCATCGTTACAAAACTCCAGGAAAAAGAATTCCACATGGACACCCCCTGAGGGCCGTAACTCCTCATTGGACTTTTACATTGAATGCTTCCGTAGACGTGCTCAGGCTGAGATAATTGACAAACAACAACACCTAAAGCAGAACCTCAGCCGTGGAGAAAGAGAGGCCATAAACAGCCTTCAAAATAATTCTGGCATCGTAATCAAGGAAGCTGACAAAGGCGGAGCAGTTGTCATCATGGACAAACAAAATTATATACAAGAAGCAGAAAGACAACTCTCCAACAAACATTCTATAAAATACTACCTTCTGACCCCACGGAACAATACAAAAGGGAACTCAATAAAATATTAAAAACACTCCCCATGGACATACAAGAATGCATCCATACGGACACACCCCAGGAACCACGACCAGGAAGATTCTACCTACTACCCAAAATCCACAAACCAGGTAACTCAGGATGCCCAATTGTTTCAGGAAAATGCACCATCACAGTAGGAGTCTCGGGATACATGGACTCTATCCTCAGGCCCTATGCCACCAACACACGCAGCTACTTACGGGACACCACTGACTTCCTCAGGAAAATACAGTCCATTGACAACCTACCAGATGACACCATCCTAGCAACCATGGATGTGGACACCAATATCCCACATGCAGATGGATTGCAAGCCATACGGAATATTATCCCGGACAAAACCACAGCAAACCTCACCACTGAACTTTGTCACTTCGTACTCACTCACAATTACTTCGAATTTGGTGACAACTTATATCTACAGGTTAATGGCACAGCCATGGGCACACGCATGGCACCACAATATGTTAACATATTCATGGCGGACTTAGAGCAACGCTTCCTCAGCTCCCATCCACTGGAACCACTACTATACTTAAGATTCCTGGATGACGTCTTCATCATTTGGACCCATGGGAAGGAAGCCCTTGAGAGATTTCATCAGGACTTCAATAACTTTCACCCTACTATCAACCTAAGCCTGGACCACTCTACACAACAGGTACACTTCCTGGACACCACTGTACAACTACATAATGGACGAATAAATACCACCTTATACCGGAAACCAACAGACCGATACTCATATCTACATGCCTCCAGCTTCCACCCTAAACATACCACTCGGTCTATTGTCTACAGCCAAGCCTTACGTTACAACCGTATCTGCTCCAATGCTCTCGACCGAGACTCACACTTAAGAGATTTACAACAAGCATTTTTGAGACTACAGTACCCACCAAATGAAGTGAAGAAACAAATCAACAGGGCCAGACTAGTACCCAGAAACAGTCTGCTCCAGGACAAACCTAAAGGAACTAACAACAGAACACCACTGGTTGTCACCTATAGCTCCCAGCTCAAACCCATCCAACGTATCATCAGTGAGCTACAACCCATCCTGGAAAATGATACCTCTCTCTCAGAAGTCCTGGGTGGAAGACCTTTCCTTGCCTACAGACAGCCCCCCAATCTTAAACGACTTCTCACTTACAATCATGAATCGGCCAGCAGGGCCACCAGCACAGGTACCAGGCCCTGCAACAGACCCAGATGCCAGCTCTGCCCCTATATCTACCCAGGGAATACAATTACAGGACCCAATGGCATCAACTACACTGTCTCTGGCTCTTACAGCTGCTCATCCTCCAATCTGATATATGCCCTCATGTGCCAACAATGTCCTTCTGCTCTGTACATTGGACAAACCAGCCAACCTCTACGCAAAAGAATAAATGGACAAAAATCTGACATTAGAAATGGAAACGTCCAAAAACCAGTGGGAGAACACTTCAATCTACCAGGACATTCCATCAAAGACTTAAAGGTCGCTGTGGTTCAACAGAAACCTTTCAAAAACAAAATCCAACGGGAGGCTGCTGAATTGGAATTCATATGCAAATTTGACTCTGTCAAGTTGGGACTGAATAGAGACTATGAATGGTTATCACATTATCACAGGTAGCAGATTCGCTTTACAGAGGCGTGATCTGGGGGAGCCCAGTGATGCCTGGTGTGGGCTTTCGGGGACCACAGTTCTCTTTGTCAGATGCAGCTGGCAGGGAGAGCTGTGGTTATCGAGGGCTTATCCTACATAGGAATTGGATACCTTCACTGCTACAAACTAATACGGCAAACTGACTGCACACCAAAAGGAGATGTTTACATTTCCAAGCAAAGGAATGTTTTGATTGCCTCCACGCTAATTGCATTCTGTCTCTTTGTGATATATGTTCTTTCCTCTCTCTCTCTCTTCTCCCCTCCTCTTCTGTATCTGCCCAGTTTTGATCAGGCATCTGATGAAGAGAACTTGATTCTCGAAAGCTTATGCTACAATAAAATTGGTTAGTCTTAAAGGTGCTACTGGACTCTTTTTGATTTTACTTCGACAAAAGTAAGTTTTATTCATTGCAATATACTGGCTTGGAAAGTGTTTCAGAACATGTGATTCCACGCTTTTCCGACTGTGCATCTCTACAACAACTAACAGATAGCCCCAATATGTCCAGCCTGGTTGGGCTTCAGCCTCCCACCCTCCCCCTCTGCTGGCAAGATATACGTAGAGCCAAGCTACAAGCGACAAATTATACTTGCCTGGCAAGTGAATAGACTCACGTGTATTCCTCCCTGTTCACTTGCCATTCACTTGCGCTCCACTTGATCAAATGGAGCACAAGTGAATGGCAAGTGAACAGGGAGGAATACATGTGAGTTTGTTCCTTTGCCAGGCAAGTGTAATTCGTCACGTGTAGCTTGGCCAGAGCCAGATCTAGGGCGCCTGGCGCAACCCTTGTCTGGGTCTCTGCGCGCACGCACAGCACATGCGCGCTCCTGGCACTGTATGATGATGTCACTTTCATGACATCATCATGCAGGGCGGGAGGCATGCCCGCCCACATGGCAAGCCAGCCACCCCAGCACCCAGTGAACCATGGAGCTGGTGGGGGCGGCGGCGCAGGTATGCACTGGGGCAGCCAGCTGAGCACAGGGCTAGGAGGCCCACTGCGTGGTTTGCATACCCCGCTGCCCTGTGCCGTCCATGTGGCAAGCTGGCCACCCCAGCGCACGGTGTGCCGCAGAGCTGGCAGTGGCGACGGTGCTGAGGGCATGCACTGGGGCATGCACTGGCTTGCTGCGCAGGTGGCTGAGTGCAGGGCTGGGAGGTCCTGTGTGCACGGCAAGCCAGCTGCCCCATCGGTGGGGCTGGCAAGGGCCTCCCCACCCTGCGCTCAGCCTCCCATGTGGCAAGCCATTGCGTGCTCCCGGGTGGCTGGAAGCTGCGCCCGGCGCCCCCTCTTTAGCGATGCCGCAGGCAGGCTACCCCCTGCCCCCCCTCGATCCATCCCTGAGCTTGGCTTGTAGATATCAGCTTCTCACCCAGCTGTAGATTTCTGAGACAGAGCACTGCAGCCCGCTAACCATCTTCAGGATTACCCTGGTTTGCTCCCTTAACCTTGCCTGGGCAGTAAGCATGTTTTGAAATCAGAAGTTGGTAACCTTAGTTGTTCTATTGATCATTTTTTTAAAAAAAGCTCAAATAATTTAGTATGTGCCAAACTACACAGAGTTACTCTCTAAAAACCCAAATAAAACACAAACTAGAAAAGCAAGGAGGAGCAAGCTATGGACACAGTCTCCTGGTAATGGATTTCTATTGGATGTTAATCTTCTGTGAAAGTAAAGGGTGTGAAAATCTGTAAAAGCATTCATGGGTTTCCTTAGGTATGCAAGAGAGGAGGTTCCTGTCTTCAGACATAACCTTGAACTCTTATGAATGCGGTGAATGAGAGGGTGCGGGCAGAGTTGGTTCTGCCGCTGGTACTGAAGGGATTACTCATCTTTAGAAATTGCAAGCCGGCCTGGTAGTTCACACATAAGTTATGACAGAGTGTTAGTTCAGGAAATATCCTCCTGGACAGTGGGAGCATTCCTCTTTGATGTACAAGTGTTGGGCTACGATCTGGGAGACCCAGGTTGGCATTCCCACTCTGTCATGGAAGCTCACTGGATGACCATAGACCAATCACACTCTCTCAGCCTAACCTACTTTAAAGGGTTATTGAGAGGATAAAATGGAGGAGAGGGGAATGGTGTAAACCACTTCAGATCCCCATTCTGTTGAGAGGGGGGAGTATAAATGGAGAACATTTTAAAAAATAACATACATGCACGCTTGTAACACATTGAATTGATTTGGATTAGGATAAATTGTTACCAATGGCTTTATAGCCTACTAGCTTGATACCCGTGCTTTGCTAAAGGTATTTAACTGCTTTAAATCCAGTTATAATACTTATGAGTATGTAAGATTTTTTGGTTGGGAGGTGCATTTTTCCTCAGGACACTTTCAATGACTCCCAATAGCAACTGCGTATTGTTTATAATGTGGGGAGTGAAGACCAATCAGGCCGCATGTGCAAATGACCTCTGTGTTCCAACTGTCTTGGGGGGGGGGGGATGAGGTGTGGAATGTTGTGAGCCCCAATCAGCCTGTATATTCAAATGACCTTGAAAGGCTGGCCCAATCAGGGAAGAGTGGCCAAGCTGGCAGTGGGCAGGGGTGCAAGAAGGCAACAGCTGCCAGCCACACAGGGAAGCTGTATTCCTTTGGGAAAACACGTTTTACCCCTTTTTACCCCCTTGGAGGTGAATTTCTTAGAATCTCTTCTTAGTGGGTATTTACATCATGAAAGGAATATTCTCCCCAAATTTCACATTTCTAGGCCCAAGGGTTTGGGCTGGGCATTGACAAGTCTGTCAGGACACTTGTCTTTATATATATTAGTGTAGAGGCCTTCTTTCTTCCAGAGTTAAAATCCCACCCTTGGACTTTGCTATACCAGACTGTGGGATTGGGAAGTGTGAGATTGAGAGTCAAGCTACAAGTGGCTTCCTTCACATGGAGAACACTTGATTGTTCTTGCAAGTTTACCTGGGAAGTGAAGTCTGAGTGTCCTTCCCCTCTCTGTTAGAATCGCTGCCTGAAGAGTCAGAGAAATCCGGCAGCAGCAGCAGCTTTTGCAAATCGTTCCTCCAGTCACAAACCTGTGGGTTGGGGGCAGGCAGCTGCTACTTTCTCCCAGGGCATCCAGCAGGCTGCCTGCTCCCAGGGAGCTGCTCCGGAGAATGAAGCTCCAGCCGCAGTGACAGCAGAGAGGTCTGCTGCTGCTTTAACATGCCCTTCTCCTGCTTTGGAGTTCCCAGAGAAAAACTGGTATGAGGGCATGTTAGAGCAGCAGCAGATCCCTCTGCTGTCACTGCAGCTGGAGCTTCATTCTCCAGAGCAGCTCCCCTGAGCAGGCAGCCCACAAGACGCCCTGTGAGAAAGTAGCAGCTGCCCACCCCCAAACAATCGTTGGGAGCCCTCTTGTCCCACAGGCTTGTGACTGGAGGAACGATTTGCAAAAGCTGCTGCCGCCGCTGGCTTTCTCTGGCTCTTCAGACAGCGATTCTAACAGAGAGGGGAAGGACACCCGGACTTCACTTCCCAGGTAAACTTGCGAGAACAATCAAGTATTCTCCACGTGAAGGAAGTCACTTGTAGCTTGGCTCTCACTGCTCTTTCTTTACATACAGAAAGAACATCGGATGGCACTGAGAATAGTTCTAACACAGTCTTTCTGGCTGGGTATTCATGTTGCCGATTCATCATCGGAGCTTCAACAGAATTGCTAGCAAATACCTCTCCCCCTTACATTTTAGCTTCACCATGATTTTCTGAGTTAGGTTAGGCTGAGAATGTGTGACTGACCCAAGATCACCCAATGAGCTTCTATGGCTGAATGGAGATTTGAATCTGGGTCATTCTTGCACAAAATTTGCCGTTTCCCCCGAAATTGCGCCAGAAAGACACTGTTGTTCTGGGAGCTCAGGGTGATGTTCCGTAGCTGGTAAGCAGTGTGAAAACAGCCCAGTTCTCTCAGCCTCACCCACCTCACAGGGTGATTGTCATGAGGATAAAAATAACACACTTTGCAAACCGCCCTGAATGTGGCATTGAGTTGTCCTGAAAATTGTATGTAAATTGAAATTATTATTATAATTTTGGGAGAACTAAATTTGATATGTTTACTCCTCCAAGGCACTTGTTTCAGCTGAAGTGACTTACAGTTTTCTTCAAGAGAAAAAAGAGAGACTGCAAAAAGATTTTTGGGATACAAGTACAATTATTAATTCAAAAGATTTTAAAGACTGATATGCAATTGAAACCAGAGTCTTTTCTTTTGGGATTAATGGACACTCAACTGGAAAGAAGTCACGTGACTTTGTCTTTATATATGACAACGGCAGCAAGATTATTATATGTACAAAAGTGGAAGAGTCCAATACTGTTTACAATAGAGGAAAGGTTGGTGAAGGTGCTGGAAATCGCAACGATGACTATACTTACTTCAGTGATAAGAGAAAAGACAATAAGTTTGTTTATTGCTGATTGGAAACCCCTTATAGACTTTTTGCATGAAACAGATAATAATGATTTGATGATCTGTGCATTTGCAGAATAATGAATTTGTACATTAGAAAAAAGAGAGCTTTTCTTTGTAAATATAGAGTAAGAGAAAATTGTGTAATAATATCTATATTATTCGCAGAGAAAATCAGAAGCCTTCTTTTAGTTTATATAGGGTTTTCCCCCACCCCTTTTTTCCATATTTTAGTGGTTTTTGTTAGTTGTTATTCTTTTTCTTTTATATAAACTTTAATTTAGAAAAAGAGAAAAAAGAGACTGCTGGAAGGGCCAGTTGAAATCCCTGACCCCATATAAGCATTCTAAGCCGAAGCTAAGAAAGTAGAGATGAAAATGAACTGAAATACGAACCAAAATTAGGCACGAACCAGGCTGGTTCGTGGTTCTTGGACCACGGTTTGTCAGATCCCATTTCTTCTTTTTTCTTTTTTTTGAATTTTCAAAATCTTTATTGAAAGTGTAACAAGTAACAAGATCAACAATAAATGCGTAGAGAGAAGGTGGCATCATACGTAACAATGCTCAGATACAACAATACAAAAACACAAAAACACTAACAGTCAGCAATACACAAGTACTTAAATATTATACATCATCAACAAGATTCTAATACAGTGTAAAGCAAGCTAGTTACAACTTCATCAAGAGAAATATGTACAGGCACATCCAGTACATCGCATAACAAATCTATAAGTCAAATTTCAGGGTTTATAATCGTGTAGTAAGGTAGCTTAAAGACCAGCCATTCATTCTGGGATAAAAATTCCAGAAAAGGGTACCATTGTGCATAAAATTGTATAGGTTTGGAGGGGTTTTGCAACACTCGAATTCTGTCTGTTATCTTCTCCATTATAAGGTGATCCCACACCACTTTATACCGTATGTCAAGAGTGGGTGGGTATTGCGATTTCCATCTAAGTGCAATTGCAGTTTTTGCAGCTACTAGGAGAGTTCTGACCAGTACCTTCCACAGTTGGGGAATGTCCAGGTCTCCCCAAATGTCCAAGAAAACAAGTTCTGGGCTCGGGGGTATCACATAGGCCGTGATGCGTGAAATTTCATGAAGAACTGCCTGCCAGAAGGCAGCTACACATTTACACTCCCACCAGCAATGCAGGAACGTACCATGCTCTCCGCATTTTTTCCAGCAGAGCGGTGATCTGCTGGGATATATTTTCACTAGCTTTTGGGGAGTGAGGTACCACCTGTGGATAAGCTTATAGGTTTGGAGACGCACACTGGTGACAGGGGAATTAATCAATGCAGATGCCCAAACATGTTCTCTATCTTCTTGTGTGAGTTCTATCTCTCAGTCTTGCTGCCATCTATTGAGCAGCGCCTCATTGTTTAGTGGCTTGGCATCAATCAATACGTGGTAGAGTTTTGACAGGAGACCCTTACGGTTAAACAAATGGGAGTCTAGAAGTGCTTCAAATTTAGTTGTTGGTTTAGTCATTACACTTTTTATATTTAATTCATTCAGAAGATATCGCAGTTGGAGGTAGAAAAACCAGGGGACTTCCCTGCCCAGGTTGTTGTTCAAGTCTATTCTGCTTATAATACCATTCTTGGAGGCTACATCCAACAACCTTAAGTCTCTTAGTTCGTCCCAGGAACGCAGTACAGTTATATTGTGCTGGTGGGGCATGCCCTTATGCGACGTGAGCACCGAAAAGTGGGATATAGCCGGAAGAAGAGACTGCTTGTATCTGTCCCAGAGCTTTAGCAGTGCCTTAAGGAACATATTTTGATGTATTGAAGAAGGACGCAGACTTGGGGTAGACCAGAACGTTTCTCGCAATGTTTTTTGGCAGGGAAAAGGTGCCCATTATGTCTATCCAATCAGAATACCCAGAGGGGTGCAAGATCTGGAGGATGTCCGATATTCTGGCTGCATCATAATAGAGCCCTATATTTGGGTAGTTAAAGCCCCCTGCTGTTCTGGGGGCACACAGGACCCTAAAGGCTATCCTGGGGCGCTTGTTCTGCCACAAGAATTGGTTTAATGCCGTCTGCCATTGGCTCAGAATTTTGCTGGGGATTTCAATTGGAATCGTTCGATATAGAAATATCAATTTTGGGAGGACAAAGGATTTTATCAAATGATATCTTTCATACTATGCCAGGTTTTGTTTATTCCATTTGAGCAGGAGGTGTTTAATTTCTTTCATCTTTTGCACGTGGTTCACCTGGATTAGCTGAGCTGGTTTGGGAGGGATATTTATACCCAAATATCGGAGATGTGATTTAACCCACTGGTATTCAAATTGCCGCTTTATGTCACTACATGTCTCCTCCGGGAGGTTTACTGATAGGATGGTAGATTTGGCTTGATTTACCCCGATATACACCCAAATTGAGCAAGTACAACTGTCAGAACCTTTAGGGAATCAAGTGGACACGTGAGAAACAGCAAGATGTCATCAGCGAATAAACATATTTTGTAGGTGCGCTTATCTATTTCAATGCCTTGAATCTTTTCATTGGTCCTTATCTCCTCTGCCAGGGGTTCTATCGCTAGGGCGAAAAGGATAGGGGATAGGGGTCATCCTTGGCGTGTGCCCCAGTGTAGAGTGAAGGAATCAAACACTAAGTCATTAAGTTTGATTCTTGCCCTGGGGCCTTCATATATCGCTTTAATTGTTTGTAGAAAGTTAGAGCCAAAATTCATGCGGGAAAAGAGCATCTGCAGGTACGGGATCTCCAGGGTGTCGAAAGCTTTTTTGACGTCCAAGGAGAGGAGTGCGGTTTGCAATTTATTGTGTCTACTGAATGCCAGAATGTTCAATGCCTTATAAATGTTGTCGGAGATGTCCCTATTGGGAATAAAGCCAATTTGATCCATGCAAATGTAATTTCCAATGAAAGAATTAAAACAGCGTGCAAATATTGAGGTAAAGATTTTATAATTGACATTCAGTAAAGAAATCGGTCTATACGAACCGGGGTTAGAGGGGTCTTTGCCTTTCTTGGGGATCATGGTGATAACTGCCTCAGCCCAGGTTCCAGGTAGGGTCCCCAATTTATGTACTTCATTACAGGCCAATAATAGGGGTGGGGAGATCCCATTTCTGACGAACCGCTATGAACTTTAGTCTGGTTCATTTAGTTTGTTTTTTGGTTTGTCACTGCAGACAGCCTGGTGCCAATCAAGCAGTTTTCTAGGCAACAGGGGATGGACTTCCTGCAGACCATCTGCTGATCCGGAAATGAACTTCTGCGGATCTGGAAGTGAACTTCTGCTGACCCCGCAGTGATGATTTTCTGACCTGGATGTGATGTTTTCGCGAACCAAATGAACTGGTTCGCGAAGCAGGGGCAGGTTCATGAAAGTTTGTGGTTTGTGGTTCATGAAATTTGACAAATCATGAACCACATGGTTTGGTTTTTTCCTGGTCCATGCCCATCTCTAGTCTCAAGGGCTCAAAAACCCATCATTTGAGCCCTTGAGATCCCTCTTTTTCCTCTTACAAATTTAGCTTCCAGGATTGCTTTATCAAGGCATGGAGAAGGCAGAAGAAAATTGTAACTCTTTCCTTCCCTATCATTTTCTCACTTTTAATTTCACTCTCACTAGAGATTAAAAAAGGGTACTTCTAAGTTTTCCCCGACAGAGGTAAAAGCATCTCAGGATGGAAAGTGTAAAAGTTTTCCTCTCTCTCCTGCATCATTCTCTTTCTTGATAAAGCAATAGTGAAAGCTAAATTTGCAAAAGAAAAATCATTTAAAATCAACAGAGAAGAAAAGTGTATAACCCCAGTCAGATGAGAACTTCAGTCTGATAACTGGATAACTTCCACACTCTAGTATGAATTCTGCACAAAAGCTGGATTCTTCTCCAGACCTGCTACAGAGGTATACAGTTTCAGAACATAAGGTGAAAATATGCAAATGTTTTCCATTGGCTGCAATATCTTGTACGCTGTACTCACACGGACAGAGAGTCCCTGTTTTTCTTTTTTTGTCATAGCCACACACATACCTGTTTTGCATGTGAATTTGCTGAAGGGCATAGCTCCTGCATCAACAATTTTAAAACAAGAGTTCTTTTTTTAAAAAAACACAGATGGCAACTCAATTAATTGGAAAGATTGAAATCTAACTGCATATTTAATGCCAGCAAGAACTTGCTTGTTTAATCTGACATAAAACAGGATCTGCAGGTTCCTTCAATGAAATCAAAGATGAGGAAAGGATGATTAATTTTAATAAGCAAAAACTAATTTGTTGAACACAAAGAATGTTTTACATGGAAGGTGAAACAATGTAACCTGATTTTGCTAATTCTTGATCAAGCAAAGCAGAAATCCATTTCATTGCTTAGCTTCTGGCTTTAATGTGATCCTTTTGAAAAAAAAGATGAATGGCCCTCGGGGGCTGATTCACACATGCATGTGCATAGCTCTGTTACTGAATATCTGACAATCTGAATGCATGAATTGTTGCTTTTATAAAGCATTGTGTTCCAGGACTTGACGATGCAACCCCCCCCCCCCACTCACACACAAAGTTGGTTTAGCCAAGCAAGGGTGGAGTGGTTGAATGGAGAGTTAAGAGCCGATTTAGCTGGGGAGCAGAATAAGATTTTTGAGCTCTTATCACGTTTTCTAAGATAAACAGAAATTATGTATATGAAAAGTCAATTGGAAAATGGAGGGGGTGCAATTTAGTATGACTAGTATCTATAATAATACAAGGATCTGTCCTTCTGTCTATAACAGGCATCATTCATCAGATAATGAAGCTAGGAGTCTCAAAGTTGGCCGCCAGTGTCAGGATGATTGTGGGAGCTGCAATGCCAAACATGAAGAGCAGGGCTTTTTTTTCAGCTGGAACGAGGTGGAATGGTGTTCTGGAACCTCTTGAAAATGGTCACATGGCTGGTGGCTCCACCCCCTGGAGCAGCACGGAGGGCAATCTAAACTTCCCTCTGTCTGGAGATCAGGGGGCGGAGCCACCGGCCATGTGACCATTTTCACCGAGGGTGATTTAAACTTTTAAAAACTCCTCCCTTGTTCCAGCTGACCCAAAGTGACGTCATTGGCCCTGGGAGCATGCGTGCCCTTTGTGCGCGCACGTGTGGTACCAGGGGCACCACCTCCCGCCAAGAGTTGCTCCCTGTGCTGGCAACCCACTGAGTTCCACCACCTCTTTTCCCAGAAAAAAACCCTGATGAAGAGAATCAGAACATTCTGGCCAACATGGTCTCGAGAAACCATCCAGCTCCATATTACTTGCAATTTAAGTTACGGTTCCTAGTTTGCAGCAGGCAAAATGCACCACAAAGGTAAGCATTTGAAAATTGTCCCCAGGTTCAGGAGCTGGGCTGTCCTTTAAACGAAAAGGAAACGCCCAGTGATGTCTTGATGGTACAATCAGACTAGCTGAAAGTGGGCATCCCCGTAGTTTGGTCAGAATCACTGCTCTCCGAAAGGCCCTGGCCCACCATGTTCTTCACCTCTTTGAAAGTGACAATGGCTTAAAGCAGAGATGACAGATAATAAATGCTCTGGGGTCATCCTCGAAATTTGAGAGTGAAAATGAAACGACAGAAAGATTATGATTAATGGTCTGTTTCATTAGATTTGTATTCAAGTCATGCATGTATTTTTAGCAAAACTTCAAACACAAAGGCCATTGGAGCCATCTGGCAAGCTTCAAGATGTTCAGCTGTAACTCATATAACTCTTTGTCGTCCTGCTTTCTTCTCTGCAGATCCTTATCAAAAATGAGTTCCCGTCTATGACATTTACATCCCATACACTGTAGTCCTGTGTAATGGACATTTCTTGCTTTCCACATCTGTAAAGTTAAGTACCAAAGGATCTCTTGCACCAGCTGTTTGGAATTAAGATACCATCCATGTCATGCTATTGCTATTGGAGACATGACAGCCTGCTAAAAGTCTATCAGTGTAAATACTGCTGAAAAAATAGTTTAGTCCACTTGTACCCTAGGGGGAGCTGCAGAGCATTCTCTAGTGTTTAGCATTTATCGAACGTTTTCTCTTGCAGTTCAACTTACCTCTTGTTGCTTTTCTCTCTCTGCTGTGCATCAGCATGTGTGAACGCCTCTCCACTGCATGAATGGCCTGCATTCAGTTATTGTCTTTTGCAAAAATCCTGTTGCAGTAAAATCATTGAAAGCAAACTCCAAGGTGTGGGTTGAACTGTTTCCTGAACTCTGCCAACAATTGCATGGGCATGTTCTTTCCTAGTCTGTGATCCTATCAAAAATAAGCAACAATATGGCCAGCAACATTATTTTGTCTTGTGGTTTAAAAAACAAACAAACAATAGGTTGGTTCCAACCAGATTTTGCACTCTGTCTCACTTAGTCCTCCTTGACACAGCTCCTGTCTCACACGGCTACTGTTCATGCAGGTCCCATGAAACCAAGCACAGCCAAAAAAGTGGCCAAAGACCTTTTTCGCCAGTGGAAGAACTGGTTGGATCCAACCCAACAACATCTGATGATTTCGTGTTCAGTCTGTACAACTTGTGACCCACCATCTTGAATGCAGTAGCCAGGAATGGTGCTCGATAAACAAGACATACATGTTCATTTTCTGACAGCCTGACATCAACAACGTATGGACAAGAACCTGTCAAGCAGTAGGACAGGGCTGGTGGCTGCATTTGACTTGATCAGTTCCAAGTAGTTGGGGGTAACAAGAGGGGTCAAATAACTATAAAGAAAGCAAATGAAAAAAAACCCATGTAGAAAAGGCAAAGCTTGGCTTCTATAATAGGTGGATGCAGTAGTGCTTGGTGGAAGGAACTTTGTGGCCTTCTCCTTCTCTCTGCAGCCTGCCATGCATGCCAAAAGCCTGCACTCAGGGGCTGGTAGACCGCCACAAACGCTGTAGGGGTAAAATGGGAGTCCACAGTGATCGTAGTAAGATTCACTCTCCAATTCTTCGTGCTTCAAAGTTTGCAACTTTAATTTCTTCTTCTTCTTTTTTTTACAATTGAAATGAGATTGCTGGATCTGACCATTTCCTGAAAAATAACAATTAGATGCATCAGAAATAGGGGTGTGTTTTTTGTTGTTCCTTGAATTGTTGTGCGTGGTCAAGACCAGGAAGACCATATTTATTGCTACTTTCCACATTTGCATCATTTTTTGCCATTCTTTTGGTCTCCGACACGTTTATGTCACTTTAGTGCCAACTTTATGTGACTGATGACAAAACTGGGGTAAGTTTCAACAATATTTCATCCATATAGATGGGAGAAAAGATTAACACACTTTCATTCCAGGTGGGGAGAAACCATAATAGAAATCTGAATTTTCAAATCAAACCAAAACAGACACAAATGCCACCTGCTCCACACATAATACCAGCTGGGTTAAGGCACGGGGAGGGCATTGCCACCTGCTCTGCTCCTGTTCCCTGTCTGGGCTTCCCACCATGACATGTTTTCTGGTGCGATATGGTGAGTTACCTGGGCTTTCCTCTGCAGCAGCGCCCTCTGTTGGTGCACCAGGGTATAAAGTGAGTCGTCTGAAACACACGTACTCAATTATATAGTAAGAAGAAGATGAGAAGTCCTGGCCTCCCAATGCAAGAGGCCCCATTATTTTCAATGAGCAGTAGACCTAGCCTCTGAGTCCAGGTCTGTCTTCCATGCCTTCTCCTCAACCATTGAGCGGGGCATCATTTGAAAGGGTTGTTTTTTATGGTGGTAGTTTGGAGTCTGGAGGCCAGGTCCTTGCGCAGAAAACAATGGCCCTTTAATATTTAAAGGTCACTTGTTCGAAACAGCTGTTTGCTTGGACATGCTTCCTCTCTTTTCCTCTCTTTTCCTCTTTCCCTCCTTGCTCCTCCTGTCAGGGATTGGGGAGGGAGGAAAATGGTGTGTGTGGGGGGGATGAAACCCAAAACAGTGGTTCCAAATTGCAAAAAAATTATCCAAAATGGAATCCTGAATCTGAGAAACGTACCTGCAATGGAATCCCAAACACTCCTCAAAATTTGGGATAAGAAAAGTCACACCCTTCTCCCAAATCCTGAAATGGGCCATTTTCACACGGCTTACCGGCCACGGCGATTCACGTCAGGAAGACACTGTCATTCCGGGAGCTTGGCGCAATGTTCCATGGCCGGTAAGCAGTGTGAAAATGGCCTTAATTAATAAGAACAGAATTGAAGCGCACACCCCTACTGAGTGCCAACTCGCTCCCCCCGTTTCTACTTGATGTGGCAACAAGCCAAAAGAGAGGGGAGGAAAGAGTGTTGTACTTAGGCAGGAAGCAAGTGGAGCTTCGTAAGTGTTGCCGGGGCCTCAAGGCACTCTCCTCCGTGCAGAACCAGCCATGTCTACCTCCGATGAAAGTTTAGTCTTCCATAAGTTTTTCAAGGAAAGTTAAAACCATTTCCACAAACATAGGAACATTTCTCCCATCTTCCCATGTAATCAAAACTTTTCTGGGAATTTCAAAAAACCTTTCTAGTTCTGCATTTAACCCCCCCCCCCCAATTCTAAATGACTACAGTTTTGCATCAGCCCATGAACACACACTACCTAGCAACGCTTTGTTCTTAATTAACATTTGGATAACCACCTTGTACTATTAGATTACTATCTGAGTTGCCGTGTAGAGGAAATAGAGTATTTTATACTCCAATTAAGGGATTAATTGTATTCTTTAAGTACAATATGGTTATCGTTGACATAACGGTTGTTTGCCGGAGCTCCACTGTGCTTAATGAGTTTGTGGATTAAACGGGCCCCGCTTGAAAAAGGAATTATGGTATTTGTCATAAATCCCTTTGAGGATAAACTTGCTTTCAACTACCGGAGGGATTCTTTGATACCAGATATGAAGGATCACACAAAGGTGACAGGCAAGGATGGCTGCATCTCTCAGGTGTGTTCCTGATCATAGACTAATAAAACTTACAAAGTAACCTGGAGCATGTTGCATCCATTCATGATCAAAAATCAAAAAGAGTGTAATGCTGCTGAGGGATCTCAGGTAAGGCCCTCTGAAGAATTGCTGCCAGTTGGAGGAGATGACCTTGGCCTGGTTGGACCAGCGGCTGGACTTGGTGTGAGGCAGTTTCGCAGGTTCTGTCCTTTAAGCTCACACATTATGTATGTGGGAGAATCCAATGATAAAACCATTAATGGGCTGTTCCGCACCAGAATGCAGCTGCGAAGGAGCTGCAAAGTTTGAACGTTCCCCTGTAAAAAGAAGCACTCTTGGGGCACAGAAAAATAGAATGAGACAAAAAAAGAAAGGAGGGGGGAGGGAAAAAAGATGCTAGGCCTTCCTCCTGATATGCCTGTTTTGTATGTTTTGGTTATCAGAACTGGGGACAATTCAAGCATGTGATCCCCTACTGGTAGTCTAGAATGGCGCAGTCTAAAAAACGGTTAAGGAGGGTAGAATCACATGGTAATTTTTTCAGACTGTACCACTTCAGGCTGCCGGAAAGGGGGTTGCATGTCTGAATGCTTCCCCACAAAAATAACAAAAAGTTAAGATTCAACTTTGTTTTCTGTTTAACAGCCTCTTTTACTATATGTAGAGAGATTTTTTTTTTTAAAAAAAGATACAAACATGACTTCCCCCCACAGTTGCAGCTTGACTTGGTACAGTCCAGGGGAAAAGAAGGCTGTGCCACTTGGCTCTGCTGCTGTATAGATTGACCTTAATACCACTAGTTAGAGGGCAGCTGCATTTCTAGCAATTGCACTGTGATGTGTAAATGTAAAGCGAGGAGAATAAATGTTCTTTAATTCTTCTTACCAAGCCCCTCCCCTCCAGCCATGTACAAGAGCAAAATCTCCATTTGGAACCTCTTCCAAACAAATACGTTTCATCTACGACTTCAAAAATAGCTAATCTCAGGAGACAGTTTTCATGGGAATGGTTATAACCATCTCTCCCAGCCCCACCCGACTCTAAATCTTTGAGACAAGGTGAGTAACTGGAAATGCGTGCGAGGAAAACAAAATCCTCCCAGATTGTGGTGCGATTTACATTCTGATCCTCTGTGCTTAGCCAGCTGCATCAGCATGTGCCCCGGGGAGGACTGGATGGTGCACGGCCAAATGAAGAGAGACATGCAAGGTGGGGGATCATACTAGAGAGCTCTGGTGCATCAAGGAACAAAGCTCTGGATTACACAAACTTGCACTGTCATAAATTAGTTAGCACACAACCGTTCCTCCTTCTGTGTGTGGTAGATGTGCCGACATTTTTTTGTCTTGCCTTCCTTTACCCCGTGTAGCTAGATTTGCAAGTGATGGCTTTCTCCATGTTATGAAATGTTATTGATATCTGCACATCTCCCTGCTGGTCAAGGGACGGAAGAAGCCAGGCTGTTTGGCTGATGGTGCCATGGTCTGAGTCTTTTTATGAAATTGGAGAATAACTCCTCTTGGCCCATGTCAGGATGGCAGGCATGAAGCAATGCACAAGGTCACTTATGGAAAGGTCAGGCCAACACTGCTCTCTTCTGGAAGACTCCAGGGACCTTTTCCTCATCAGGTCCGCAGCACACAAGATGTTCAGTATCAGAGCCAGGGCTTTTTTTCAGCTGGAATGCGGTGGAATGGAGTTCCGGCACCTCTTGAAAATGGTCACATGCCTGGTGGCCCCGCCCCCTGATCTCCAGGCAGAGGGGAGTTGAGATTGCCCTCCACACCATGTGGCATGGAGGGCAATCTCAACTCCTCTCTGTCTGGAGATCAGGGGGCGGGGCCACCAGCCATGTGACCATTTTCTCCGAGGGTGATTTAAACTTTAAAAATCTCCCCCTTTGTTCCAGCTGACACAAAATGACATCATTGTGTGGTCCTGGGAGCATGTGCGCACTTTGCGCACATGCATGTGGTACCAGGGGCACCACCTCCCACCAAGAGTTGCCCCCTGTGCTGGCAACCCACTGAGTTCCACCCCCTCTTTTCCCAGAAAAAAAGCCCTGATCAGAGCCAGTAGTAGCACTGCACAAGGAACCAAATGAGAAGTGGGCTGCTGCAGTGTTCATGGTGGGGGGAAAGGGGGCTGCTGTGTACTGAGCCTGGAGCTCCGAATGATCGCAGCCCAGAGTGATTTCAGCCAAAACAAGGTTCTTTATTGCAAGCCAGAACAGACAGACGACAGCAGACGCTACTCACTAGATGACACTGCACAGACACGCTGCAGAACAGACGGCCTCAATATATACACATAAACCCTGCCCCAAGAATAGCCAGTGACCAATAGGAACACGCACTTTAGAATGCCATCATTAGCATGAACTATATACAACGTATTATACAGGCAGGCCACTGACCGATCTTTATTTGAGAGGACCGATTGGCTGCTGCCCCCTGAAAAAAACAATGGATATTCAGATGAATGTAACCAATGAGAATGAAGTGCATTAGGAACCTTGACATGTCATGAAGCTCAACACAGTGCATAACATTTCATCCGATACAGTAGAGGCCTTGTCTGGCCTAGCTCAGCCCAATACACAACACTCCTCCCCCCCTTAGTTTGGACTGACCTGATATCCAGATAGCCCCATAGATAGGCTGGGGGAAGGTGAACCAGAATACATTAGAGGCCTTGTTAAGCCCTAGTTCAACCCAATACATAACAGGGGCCTTGGCTTTTTGTGACTGGCTTGATGTCTTATATTGCATCTTCCACAGCTGTAGCAATGAACGGGGAGGAAGTTACTGTGCAGTCCCATGAGGAATCTTTCCACATGTTGCTTCCACCATGGAAAGCCCAAGCCTTTCAGGTGCCTCAGAAATTTCTCTCTTTTCCTTCCTGCCCCAACAACAATTCTTCTGGAATTTTTCTGCTCGAAGAATGGCTTGAAGATATATGATGCGGCTCTGTGGATGAAGCAGGTGTGCCCATGAAAGCCATTGGGATGGAAAACTCCTGGGAACTAGATGTTTTTCAAAGTACAAATGAAATGGTGATATGTCTTCATAGCTGACTCGGAATCATGCCGCAAATCCCCAATGAGAAGAATAGCATTAGGATATCCCCCCCCCCCGCCCCGGCTTCCTACCTGCTGCTGCTGCTGCCTCCACTGCCACCTGCTGCTAAAGACACGGGCAGCGGGGAGGCAGTGGGGAGGAAGAGGAATCACATGGGCGGGGCAACCACCCATGTGATCTCTTTTCGGATCTCCCAGAACACCATTCCGGCGCATCCCCCCCCCCCAATGAGCCCTGGGTTTGCAAATGTTATAAAAAGATTCTAAGCTTACTAGATCTTCTACAAACCAAATATAACCTCAGAACCCAATAGGATATTCCACATGGCCCTAGGCTTGCTAGGCGCCTGCTTTTGATGGGCAATCTTGTGGCAATTTAGGTCTCAGGTAATCAGCAGGTGGAAGCAGGCCTGTCAAAGGGGAGGTGAGCAATCATTGTCCTCACATGATGATGTCACTTCTGGCAATGGCGGCACATCAGGGCCAATTATTTAATACTCAGCTAAAAATGGTTCTAAAAAATTAGTCCCGGTGTGACACTGTCATTCTGGGTCACGCTGGAAGTTACATTATCACACAGAATGAGAATCGTGAATGGCCCAGTAAATTCCCAGCCACCTCCCACCAGTTGCTACAGGGACCCAGCAACCAACATGGCCCCTGTGTTCGTTCATTCATTCATTTATTCGTTCATTTGTTTGTTCGTTCATTTATTCATTTGTTCATTTCTTTAAAAAACTTGTAGACCATCTTACCCAGGCTTGAGAAAATTAACATAACAAAGCAATAAACCAATGAACGATCCATTCACTATAAACAAATCATTGAACATGTGCTATTATTTCGCTATAGCACTCACTCACCTCCTGGATTGTTTTGTTCGTGGAGGAAAATTCAGTCTAGAGCACAACAGCACAAGTTTCAGCAGGACAATTTGCCTTTTTCTTCTCTTTCTTCAGTGCATCATACGTAGGTTTGACACATGTATCTGACTCCTTCAGGTTCTAAAAGAAAATCTCCAGAAAACTGCTGTTGATGGGGCTGATCAGGGCTTCTTTTCTGGGAAAAGAGGTGGTGGAACTCAGTGGTGGAACTCAGGCTGGATGAATACTTGTCAGGGATGCTTTAGGCTGATCCTGCACTGGGCAGGGGGTTGGACTAGATTGTCTGTATGGCCCCTTCCAACTCTATGATTCTATGATTCTATGAACTCAAGACCTTACAATGACATCACTTTGGGTCAGCTGGAACAAGGGGGGAGTTTTTTAAAGTTTAAATTGCCCTTGGTGAAAATGGGCACATGGCCAGTGGCCCCACCCCCTGATCTCCAGAGGGGAGTTTAGATCACCCTCCATGCCGCTGAGCGGTGTGGAGGGCAATGTAAACTCCCGTCTGTCTGGAGATCAGGGGGCAGGGCCACCGGCTATGTGCTCATTTTCAAGAGGCGCCAGAACTCCATTCTACCGTGTTCCCGCTGAAAAAAAGCCCTGGGGCTGATGCCATAGCCTGCCCATTTTCTAAATAATGCAAGTTTTCAAAAGCCCAGTAAGACCAGTCTCCCAGCACGTTTTAGCCAAGAACCAGATTGCTAGAATCAAACTGAGCTCAGCAAGGTTGACTGACCTTTGCGATGATGAAAAAGAAGTTCTTTATTACAACAAAAGATAATGTGTGATATTGCAAAGACTATGACAGGTTATAAATGAACGAAACCGATTATGCAAATGAGATAAATAAATTAATAACTGAGACAAGATGAGATATAGGACAGTAGTGACAGAATGAATAACAGCTGGATAAGAATGTGGAGGTTGTTTCAGAAGATCCAGCAAGAGATTTACATTTTTGATTTTAAAGATAAGTTAAGATATTGTCTTACCCAGCCAGACTGAGACAAGCATGATTTACAGATTACTCTGGGTCCCCAGTAGGGACTGAAAGCATCTTGCATCATTCTCTTCTCCATTTTATCGCCACAACAACCCTAAGAGGTAGGTTAGGCTGAGAGTGTATGACTGGCCCAAGGCAACCAACCAAGCATCCAGAGTGCTGATTCAAACCTAGTCGTAGTCCACTATTTATTTATTTATTTATTTATTTATTTATTTATTTATTTATTTATTTATTTATTTATTTATTTATTTATTTATTTATTTATTTATTTATTTATTTATTTATTTATTTGCTTATTTATTTTATTGCCCATATATTCCACGCTCCCAGCAAAACAGGCTCAGAGCAGATCACATCAAAGTATAAAAACAATAAATAAAAACAATTCCAGCTAATAAAACCCAGCAGCGTTCACATTGCACAATCCCTCTAACTACTCTAGTCTATTCTACTACTATAACCACTACATACTGGCTCTCATTTTTTCATATTTACCGGTCGTTACCATAAATGTTCTCGGAATGCTATAGGTGTTATGTATTGAGTTGAACTGCGGCTTAACAGGGCCTCTAACACATTCTGGTTCACCTTCCCCCAGCCTATCTGTAGGACTATGGACAACAGGGTGTTCCAAGCTAAGGGGGGGAGGAGTGTTGTGTATTGGGCTGAGTTAGACCAAACAAGGCCTCTAAGGTAATGGTTATATTGAATATATTTACTGTTACACACTGAGCTTCAGGTTATGCCAGGGTTCCAAATACCTGCAATTCCATTGGTTACCTTGTCTGCTCATTCATTGGGTACTTTCTGTAGGCAGCAGCCAATCGGTCCTCTCCAATAAAGAGCAATCAGTGGCCTGCCTATCTTATACATTGTATATAGTTCATGCAAATGATGGTATTGTAAAGTACACGTTCTTATCGGTTAGTGGCTATTTTCAGGGCGGGGTTTATCTGTATATTTTGAGGGCTTCTGTTCAGCTTCGTTGTTGGGTGTAGTGTCATCTAGTGAGTAGTGTCTGCTGTCATCTGTCTGTTCTGGCTTGCAATAAAGAGCATTGTTTTGGCTGAAATCACTCTGGGCTGCCATCATTCTGAGCTCCAGGCTCAGTACACAACAATAGGCTTTCTTGAAGCCACCACCACCTCCGTTACCAAATGAGTTAACTATGTGAGTTAACTAAAGGTGGTGGTGGGGGGGCATTCTTCCTTGGGGTTATCATAACTTGATCTTAAACCCAATATGATTCCATTAGCATCAGAGCCCATTGTATGGAAAAATACAACGGGATCTAGAAAACTGATTTGGCAGGCCAAGGGGCCCTGGAGCGCTCCTGTGCTCCGCAGCAGCCCAATTCAGCCCCAAATTCAGTGCTGCCAGGGTGGCGCAAAGGTCCCTGGAGCGCTCCTATGCTCTGCAGCACCCTGATTTAGTTCCGATTTGGGCCACTGCACAGCCCGGGGGCTCTGCTGGGGTGGCGCAAAGGGCATTGGGGTGCTCCTGTGATCTGCAGCGAGCTGAAACAGGCCACTGTGGAGGCTAGAAGCACTGCTAGGGCAGCGCAAGGGGCCCTGGAACACTCCTGCACTCCACAGCGGACTAATTTGGGCCCAATTCAGCTCAACTTGGGATGCTGCAGAGGCCGGAAATGCTGACGGGGTGGTGCAAGGGGCCCTGGAGCGCTCCTGTGCTCTGCAACAGGCCGAATCAGGTTGCTGCGGAAACTGGGAGCACTGTCTTGGTGGCACAAGGGGCCTCCTGCGCTCTGCAATGGGCCTACTGGGAGCGTGCCTGGGTTGCAGGAGCATGCTGTGACACCAAGGAGTACACCTGGGAGGCGCGTTCCTTTCCCATGCTGGCCAGGTAAGCAGGGGCAGGGGTGGAGGGGGCCAGGGATTGGCACAGCCCTCCCAAGACCATGCTGGCCTGCCACAGCAGCCTCCTTGGGCCCTCTGAGGCAAGCTCTGTTGCTCAGGGCTCACCTTTTATCCCCATGGAGGGGTGTGCAAGTGCGCCTGCATGGGGATAAGCGGTGAGTCCTTTCCAGTACAGCTTCCCAGATGGGAGACCCATGAGGGAAAGATGCCAGTCCGGCAACCTTTGGCTCTACTTTTGGTTTCTGACAGCATTTGCCTTGTGAAGAGCCCGTCTTTTTTACCTCTTGTTAATGTCTACATACAGCTGTAGGTGTGAGCTTAGCTTACATGAAACTGGAATCTTTGCACGGATGAAGTAACTATTAGCTATAGGAATGGCAGAATTCTCCACTAAAGATGAGTCATACCTTCAGCAGGCGCTCCAGAATGTCTCCCGCTACTTGTCCGAGGCAACGTGATAGGCATGGATACTAGCCAATAGGCTTCCTCTCCAGTTTTTCTAGCTTGAAACAGAACCACATTAAAAGATTATTTTTTTTCCTTTCAGAGCTCATCTTAGGATAGGAAAAAAGATATACTTGGAAAGGATGCTTTGAGCATACTTGACCACTGGCCTTACTAACCTTAAAAAATTGTATCCCCTTCCGAGATGCTCAACAAAAGCTCATGCATTGTATTTTAAAGTCTTCAACTTTCATTGAACAAAAATATAATTGGAGCGATCGATTTTGATCAAGCTAAGTGAAATTGAATGTTACATTAAAGTTTCATTAAACAGTAAATTGATATGAATTACTATTATTAATAATTCTGTTTACGTCTTGGTTTTTCTGCCCCTGTGGAGGCTGACATGGAATTCCTAAGAGATTGGCCCTGTTTAACTTGAGCAAGGTTGCCAGAGTCTGTGCTCTTCAACCATTCAAATACAGTATAGTGATATTTTTGGCAATGGATTCCAGTGCAGAGGGAGACAGACTTTCAAAGCTAGAAGTCTGCCGCTCTGTGAGACCATTCAATTTAATCTTTTCTTCAGACTCACTCCAGGGGCGATTTCAATTAAATGTGTTCAAAATGTATCAGTTTACTTGAAGTGGGCATAAAAGATTCAAAACCACATTCATATTCACAGAGTAGGTAAGAAGGGTTCTTATTATTGTTACAATATTTTGCAGTTCCTCCATACATTTCACTTAATGGGACTTTCCATTATTTAAAACGCTTGTCCTTCACACTCAATCTTCATGGCACTCCATTGGAAATAAGATGTCATTGATGATGCAAATTTTTGGAACACTCCTGAGCCACCAAAATTGCCCTTTTCCTTGGCCTGCTGATCCTGCCATTATATTTGTCAGGTGAAAAAGAAATATGGCATTTAAGCTCTTAATGACAGGAGAGGGCCTGGCCTTTGGTGAACAAATTCATTCTCATTTCTTCGGCTGGTAAAAGATTACACCAGGAATAAGTTTTCAACATCAGATGAAGCACAGAAGACACCTGTGTTTAATTCAGGTCTGCACAGCTTGAGACATGCCAAACCTGTCAGAATCCACAAGTTGTGTACTGCAAAAAAAGCTACCTGAAAGAAAACCCCTAAAACACCTGCAATACGACGAGCAAGTTCTTCGAAACTGGCTGTTCCATGAACAGATGCCCGGGCACATCAACAAGATCTCAAACAGCTTTATTTTGAAGACACAAGCAGGGCCATATTAACCCATGGCCAGGCCCCTCGGCTTTCAGGTATTTCGGGCCCCCTCTAGCACTTCAATCTTCCACCCCACTACAGCTGACAGCCTGACCCTGGTACGGTAGGTACTAGACCACAGTACATAGCCCTCTATCCATTTTGAGGGTCTCCTGAAGAATTCTATTCACGGGTTTTTTAAAAAAAATATTGCACAAGTAGAACTCTTTAGGAAAGCACATTTTGGGGGTATAATTGTTCTAGACTGAAATATTTTGAAGTGAATAAAATTTTTATTATTTATTAAATATATATATAATTTATAGATACTTGTTTTAATATAAAAGACAATTTGTTTCACTTCATTAAGGAAGCAGTTAATAATCTTACGAATGGGGGTTATATAAGAGAATCAATTAATTGTGATTTATGTGGGGGTGTGCCTCAGAAAATAAAATTGATGGGCCCCTAGTCCCTTCGGACCCCCTAGGCTTCAGCCGAGTCAGCCTTATGAATAATACGGCCCTGGACACAAGAGGAGAGTGGATTCTTCTTCATCTCCTCATGCTTCCAGGTCTCATCCAGGAAGGAAAAGATATGTGTCCAGTCTCTCCACGTGAGACCTCTTACACAAGAATGCTCAAGTACGGGGAGATGCAATGCTAGTTAGGAAGCATAGTTTTAAAAGATGCAGAGCCAAAGGCTCTGTCAATTTCACCTCTCTACAAAGCTGGGAAAGATTGCTCCTCAGAGGGTTTGTTAATTTCCTCTTTGCCTCCCTGGAGGCTCTGTCAATTTCACCTCCCAGAAGGGGTGGCAAAGAGGAAATTAACAAACCCTCTAAAGAGCTATCTATGCCTGCTCTGTAGAGAGATGAGATTGACAGAGCCTTTGGCTCTGTCTTTTTAAACTATACTTCCTAGCTAGCATTGCGTCTCCCTACACTTGAGCGTTCTTGTGTAAGAGGTCTAGTATAGAGAGACTGCATATACTGGGGGATAGTCTCTGCCAACAGGTTCCTACTTTAGAAAAGAAGAGATGTCAAGAAGAATTGAGGATAGAGGGAAGGGCTTGACTCTTCTCCGTACATTCTTGCCAGCTAGGTCTACCTCCTCTTGTCTAACCGTATTCACATATTACAATGAACACCTGTACATCCGCATATACATACAAATACCTCTTTGTAAGAAAGTCAAAACGTGTTCATTTTGGAAATGAAACCAAGGACCAGTTCCTACATAAATGTGGGGTTTAAATCTCACTTTCAGTTGTACATAACAACAATAACAACATTCTATTTCTATGCCACCCTTCAGGACAACTTAACACCCACTCAGAGCAGTTTACAAAGTATGTAATTGTTATGTGTTGAAAGTAACTTCAGTAACTACATGTGTGGAAAGCAACTTCAGAATTGATCAACATATCTATAACAAACAAAATCAAGTGTACGCTGCACATAGATTGTACATATGAAAAATCAAGAATACTTTTTTCCTTTTTTCCTTTCCTTTTTTCCTTTTTGTATCTTTTTTAGCTTTTATTTTTCTTTTCCTTTTTAATCTGTTTTTGCATTTTTAATAAAAAATTAAAAAATTAAAAGTGTACGCTGCACATGGATTGTACATGCATTCACTATAACTTGTAATCAGGCATGTTTAGGCATGTTTGCTGACAATATGGATTTGCGCTTTTGTAGTGGCTGTCCCATACCTCTTGAATAGCCGTAGAGGTCAGAGTTCTTCTACCCTCTTGGCTTTTTGGCGAGGCTGCAAAATGAAGTTATTCTGGACAGCTTTGGAGACAGCCTGAGTCTTGCGAAAGGGAAAATAGACTGCTGGTGGGGGAATAAGGTGGGTTTTTTTTTCAAATTGTTTTTATTTTGTAGTTACTTCTCTTGGGTCCTGAGATGCTCAGGAGAAAGGTGAGCATATAAATGTGTTAAATAAAGGGAGAGCATAAACTAGACCGAGCTTTTTAAAAGACACACTTGAAACTGCATTGTGATACAGGATTATAGTCCATGCTCACAACACATGAATCTACAGCGCACAGCTGTGCTCATTCCTTGTTTATGAGCACAAGCTTAAATGCAATGCAATTTAAAAGTCTCCCCCAAAATGGGAGAAAGTCCTCAGAACTGGGAGTCTGATTTCACTAATGCACATTTGATGTCTGGTTGCACATTTAAAAAAATAACCTGAAGGCTGGAAAATGCACACAGCCACACATGTACTTTACCAGAATTCTAGGGAGACTGGGGTGTACATACTCCAACTTTTCTCAGACATTTATTGCTCATTGTGAAGAAGCCCCCTTTACTTTCATCTGAGACGGTGGGATTTAATCTTATTTATTTAAAACATTTTAGTGGCTCCTTTCCCCCCAGCTTAGGCTCCCCGAAGTGGTGAGCAATCAAAAACATTAAAACAAGCTTTACAATGTTTATGAAACAAAGGAAAACAACAATGAAACAAAACACATGCTCAGTTCAAGTATGTGTATGTGTATGTGTGTTTGTGTACCACTCCATCAAGTAAAAATAGGAGAGTACCACGGTAAATAAACCAAAATACAAAAAACAACCGTTGCCGTGATATGCTTACTGTATACGTAGAATATTTTATGCCACAATAGAAGTAATTTTATACAATTTATAAAAAGACTCTTTATATGTGATGTTTAAAAGCATATATTCCGTTATGGTTACATGTGTGAAACGCAACGCATCAAACGCCTTAAATGGAATGACTGCTGATGGTGTTGGAACATATTGAAATTTTTTGAAGCTCTTGATTATCTTTGTACTTGATTGTTACTACATTAATAACTCCCAGGATGAAGATTTGAAACAGGTGAATTCGCTGGCTTCCCGTCGCAGTTATTACTCTTTACATAGAATTTTCCTTGCTGGATCATCCTATGAACTTTGGTATATATCGCACCATTCAGAAAGATAGTATTTGAATTATAAAATTGGTTACTTGTTTAGACATTTTTTTTTGGTCATCTATTGGCACAAGCACTTCATATTTATATAAGAAAATTGTTATATACTTAGCGCTTGGCACTTTGTTTGCCAAAGTATTTTTGATGTGTTGCCTTTCACACATGAAACCATAATGGAATATATGCTTTTAAATATTACATATAAAGAGACATTTTATAAATTGTATAAAATTACTTTTATTGTGGCATAAAATATTCTATATAGTAAGCAGAGCAGAGTCACCTGGGCTCAGGAGCACATGGTCTGCAGCTGCTAGAGGAGGTAAGGGCTTTTTGCCTTCTTGGCTGTGGTGGGTTAAGCTGAGAAGCTAAGGGTGGTCCTCTCTAGCTTTGGGGCTTTTTGTGTGTAGTTTTGTGTTGATTTGAGTGTAGTTTTGAGGCTAAGTGTGTTTGGGCTTGATTGTGTTTGAGGGTGAGTGTGTTTGTAAGGCTGCTGGGGGTTGCTGGAGTACAAGCCACACACCCCCTTTGTGCTCACCTCCTGTGCTTAGCAGGAAGTGACCTTTTGCATTGAAAAGGCAACTGCTGGGCAGGGGCGCGAGCCTTTGGCGCGAGCCGAAGGGCAAGAGCTAAAGGGCAAGAGCTAAAGGGCTCTTGGCCTGTGGCTCTTAGCCAGGGGATCATAGCCGTTTTCTTTCCTCTTAGTGTGTTGTTCCTAAAACAGAATAATGAAGTCAGAATGCCAGCAGGGGGTTGGGGGCTTTCCAGTGTATTGCACTGAGTGTCACATGTATGACTATCTGCCTTCTGGTCAGAAGTCCTGGATGTGTGCTCGCTGCAAGGAGCTCCTGGTTCTCAGGGAACGAGTACGTACCCTTGAGGCCAAGGTGGCTGACCTGGAGAAGCAGAGACAGTTAGATAGGCACGAGGACAAGATTCTCAGGGACAGGATAGATGTGTCCCACTCTAAAAATGGCAGCGTTCTTGTTGTCAAGGAGAATGAGGATCTTGTGGAATCAGGGCACCGTACTGAGGATAAGGGGAACATGCCCTCAGAAGGGACCTCTTCTTCAGTTGGTGAGCAGGTTTCCTTTCGCATCAAGGAACCATCCCTGGGTGGGGCGGGAGGGAGGCTCTTGGTAGTTGGTGATTCGATCCTTAGACAAGTAGATAGCTGGGTGGCACAACCGCGTTCTGACCGTATGGTGACTTGCCTGCCTGGTGCGAAGGTAGCGGACATTACGCGTGTTATAGATAGGCTGGTAGATAGTGCTGGGGAAGAGTCAGCGGTCGTGGTCCATGTTGGAACCAACGATGTTGGGAAATGCAGTCGTGAGGTCTTGGAACAAAAATTTAGGCTGTTAGGCAGGAGACTCAAGGCCAGGACCTCCAAGGTAGCCTTCTCAGAAGTGCTACCTGTTCCACGCGCAGGGCCAGAGAGACAAACGCAGATCAGGAGTCTCAATGCGTGGATGAGACGATGGTGTAGGGAGGAAGGGTTCAAGTTTGTTAGGCACTGGGATTCTTTTTGGGACAAGCGGGAGCTGTACAAGAGAGACGGTCTCCACTTGTCCCGAGAAGGAACCCGGCTGCTGGCACTTAAAATCAAAAAGGTGGCAGAGCAGTTTTTAAACTAAATGCTAGGGGAAAGCCGACAAGAGATAAAGTGTCTCTGGTTCAGGATGGTTCATCTCAGAGAGATGAAGGGCTAGGTATAACACTTCTACAGGGAGATAGATTAGAGTTGTCAACTGAGATGGAGACAAACAGTGCAGATGACCTAACTACGTCTCGAGGCAAAGTGTGCCGGGGAAGTTACAGGTGTTTATATACAAATGCTAGAAGTGTCCGAGGTAAAATTGGGGAGCTGGAATGTTTAGTGTTGGGCGAATCCATAGACATTGTGGGCATATCAGAAACTTGGTGGGATGAGGAAAATCAGTGGGACACGGTGATTCCTGGATATAAATTATATCGGAAGGATAGGGAGGGAAGGGTTGGTGGTGGGGTGGCTCTATATGTCAGAGAAGGTATACATTCCAGTAAGATTGAGAAGGTAACTGAATTAGATTCGCTTCTGGAAATGCTATGGGTTGAAATTACGGGCCCAAATGGAAACTTAACTGTGGGAGTTTGTTATCGCCCTCCAGATCAGAAAATAGAGGAGGATTATAAAATGATGACAGGATTAAAGATGGCTGCTAAACAAAAAAACTGTGTTGTAATGGGTGATTTTAACTACCCACACATTGACTGGGCCAATGGGTGTTCGAATCGGGGGAGAGAAAGTGAGTTTCTAGACTGTCTCAATGACTGTGCTATGGAACAGATGGTTACAGAACCTACTAGGGGAGAGGTGATCCTGGATTTGGTCCTCAGTAATGCTGAAGACCTGGTGAGAGATGTAAATGTGATTGCACCACTTGGGAACAGTGACCATAATGTTATTGAGTACAACATATGTATAAATAGGAAATTGCCAAATAAGACCAACACAGCCATGTTTAACTTCAAAAGGGGTAACTTTTCTGAGATGAGGGGGTACGTGAAGAAGAAACTGAAAGGGAAAGTAAAAAAGGTCAAAACACTTGGGGAATCTTGGAGTCTATTTAAAACTACAATCCTGGAAGCTCAAATTAAATATATACCGCTGGTTAGGAAAGGCACAAATAGGTTTAGGAAAAGGCCAGCATGGTTAACAAGCAATGTAATAGAAGCTGTAAAAGGTAAAAAGGATTCTTTTAGGCAGTGGAAAACTAGTCGGAGTGAGGTTGATAAAAAGGAGCATAAGCTGTGGCAAAAAAAGTGCAAGTCTGTGATCAGACAGGCAAAAAGGGAATATGAGGAGCATATTGCAAAGAACATAAAGAAAAACAATAAACAATTCTTTAAATATATTAGAAGTAGGAAACCAGCTAGGGAGGCAGTGGGGCCCTTGGATGACCAAGGCGTAAAAGGATTACTAAAGGGTGATAGGGAAATGGCCGAGAAGCTGAATGCGTTCTTTGCTTCTGTCTTCACTGTGGAAGATAAGAAGTGCATGCCCACTCCGGAAGCACTGACTTTGGGAGGGGTTTTGAAAGACCTGAGTCACATTGAGGTGACGAGAGAGGAGGTTATGCGACTGCTAGATAATTTAAAAACTGATAAATCACCGGGCCCAGATGGCATACATCCAAGAGTTCTGAAAGAACTCAAGTGTGAACTTGTAGATCTCCTCACAAAAATATGTAATCTGTCATTAAACTCTGCATCTGTTCCTGAGGACTGGAAGGTAGCTAATGTTGTCCCCATCTTTAAAAAAGGTTCCAGGGGAGATCCGGGAAATTACAGGCCAGTCAGCCTGACGTCAATACCGGGTAAGTTGGTGGAAACTATTATCAAAAATAAAATTAGTGGGCACATTGATGACCAAAAGCTGATGAGGAAAACTCAGCATGGGTTCTGTAAGGGAAGATCTTGTCTCACCAATCTGTTAGAGTTCTTTGAGGGAGTGAACAAACAAGTGGACAAGGGGGACCCGATAGATATTGTTTATCTTGACTTCCAGAAAGCTTTTGACAAAGTTCCTCATCAAAGGCTCCTAAGTAAGCTCAGTAGCTATGGGATAAAGGGCCAAGTCCTCTTGTGGATCGAAAACTGGCTAATTAATAGGAAACAGAGAGTGAGTATAAACGGGCACTTCTCACAGTGGAGGGTGGTGAGCAGTGGGGTGCCACAGGGGTCGGTATTGGGTCCAATGCTTTTTAACTTGTTTATTAATGATTTGGAATTGGGATTAAGCAGTGAAGTGGCTAAATTTGCAGATGACACGAAATTGTTCAGGGTGGTGAAAGCCAGAGAGGATTGTGAGGCACTCCAAAGGGATCTGTCGAGGCTAGAAGAGTGGGCATCCATGTGGCAAATGAGGTTCAATGTAGCCAAGTGCAAAGTAATGCACATTGGAACCAAAAATCCAAAATATAAATACAAGTTGATGGGGTCTGAACTGGCGGAGACTGACCAAGAGAGAGATCTTGGAGTCATGATAGATAACTCACTAAAAACGTCAGCACAGTGTGCGACTGCCATAAAAAAAGCTAATGCTATGCTAGGGGTTATTAGGAAAGGGATTGAAAACAAATCAGCCGGTATCATAATGCCTCTGTATAAATCGATGGTGAGGCCTCATTTGGAGTACTGTGTACAGTTCTGGTCGCCACACCTTAAAAAAGATATCATAGCACTGGAAAAAGTACAGAGAAGGGCAACTAAAATGATTAAAGGGTTGGAACACTTTCCCTATGAGGAAAGACTGAGGCGCTTGGGGCTCTTTAGCCTGGAGAAAAGACGACTGAGGGGAGACATGATAGAGGTTTACAAGATAATGCACGGGTTAGAGAAGGTAGAGAAAGATGTGTTTTTCTCCCTTTCTCACAATACAAGAACTCGTGGGCACTCTATGAAATTATTGAGCAGTCGGGTTAGAACAGATAGAAGAAAATACTACTTTACACAAAGGGTGATAAACACATGGAATTCGTTGCCACAGGAGGTGGTGGCAGCTACAAGCATTGCCAGCTTCAAGAGGGGACTGGACAAATATATGGAGCAGAGGTCCATCAGTGGCTATTAGCCACAGGAGATAGATGGTATTCTCTTTGTGGGGAGGTGGTGCTCTGTTGTCTTGGTGCTGGAAGGAAGGCAGTGGGAGGGCATCTGGTGTCCTGGCCTCACTGACAGTCCTTTAGATGGCACTGGATTTCTAGCCACTGTGTGTGACAGAATGTTGGACTGGATGGGCCACTGGCCTGATCCAACATGGCTTTGCTTATGTTCTTATGTTCTTAAGCATATCACGGCAACGCTTGTTTTTTGTATTTTGGTTTACCACTCCATCAAGTCATATCCAATTTGTGCAACCTCATGGCGTTTTCAAGGCAAGAGGCAAACAGAGGTGAGTTACCATTGCCTGGACTTATTTGGTGATCTCCCATTCAAGAGCTAACCAGAGTGGCACTGCTCAGCTTCCAAGATCTGACAACATCAGGTTATCCTCAGCCATCCAAGTCAGTTTACAATATTGGCCAGGAATCTTTATTCCTGCTTTCATCAGAGGCTGCAGTCCCTTGATTAAGTCACACTAGATGTAGAAGCAAGTTGGGTACACTGAAACTCTACCGGGATTTGAATATAATGGTTCCAGTCAACCATGTTGCATTTTTTGTATATGGAAATGTGTCATGAAGAATATGATGCCCCACATATGTTGGTTAAAAAATACAGAGTCGCACAAACAAATGGATTTATGGGTTTGGAAGAGAGAGAGAAGAATGAGATCTGTGCTGATGAGCAATAAACAGAAAAGGAGGTTTACAGTGAGCACTAAAGGGTTGGTCCATTAGCACTGCCTGGCCAGTGATGTCAAATATAAATTTCATTGGCTGGTTCCTTTTTTCACTGCAGGCCCCCCAAGGGATATGCTTGGCAGAGACAGAATCCAGATGCCAAGCGATGGGTTTCTCTTTCCCTACAGTGGAGTCTTGAGCATGTTGGTCTCTCACCTTGCTTGTTAATAGGAAGTGTAAAACATCCAGGGCTGGTTCTCAGGCCAAGCCACCCAAGTCTGGTATGGTGACAGAGGAGATCACTGATGTGCTGCAGGGGAATTGGCACCCAGAGACAAAGATACAAGATGCCAAGTTGCAGGTTCAATGATTTTCTGGAGTATTAATAGATGATCTGCGTATCATTAAGCACTTATTTTTAAACATACAAATCTTCTTGCAAAAATACTGCTAAGAACATAACAGGAGGAGATGCCTTGGTAGAGGCCAGTTGAGGAAGGGGTGGTAGAATAAGTAGTACCTCTCATTCTGCCCCCTCCCCCTCCATGGGTGCCCAATAAAGCACAATGCCTTGAAGTGCTGCTGCTGAATACCAGAGCTAGCTCAACCACGAGTTGATTCTTGATGAGAAAGCAAAACTGGCACGTATCACCAAAATCTGGCCAGATGAAATTGGTGGGGTGGATCTGTGTTGGTTGCATCTGGTAGGATTTTCATTGCAGCATTAGCCCAGGTTCAGTGGCTGGGAATGGGGCGGGGGGGGAGGTATCTCAGTTTTCCAGAATCCCATTACCCTCTTTATGTTGTTGGACATAGTTCTAGTTCCAATGGTGGGCACTTGGGACAGATTTAGAGGTCATATGCAAGATTTGGTACTCTGTGCTGATGAATTTATGATGGTCTGATGGTGAGCTGAACCAGCTGTCTTGCAAATACCAGCTGACTATGCAAATATGATAGACCAATGGACATTGCCCACCCTGATAGATTCCTGGAAGAGAAATACCATTTGACATGGCTATGGAGTTCCTATTTCTGTCACCTTTTGCTTTAGCAATTTTAAGAGTCTTTAGCAATTTTAAGAGTTTCCTCGGTCATCCATTTAGGCTTCTTCTTTTGTTTTGGCTACAAGAATAGTCTTTGCACATTCTTCCTTGGTAATATCTCTGGTTTCAGCCCATAGTTTTTCTGGTTCATGATCAATTAAACTTAGTATTGCAAATCTATTCCTTACCTAGACTTTAAATTCTTCAGGAATATCCTTTAGATTATATTTTGGCAATATGATTCTTTTAGTGTTTCTCTTCAGCTTTATTTTAATTTTTGACGTTTTGGAGGTCTTTCATGCATAGGGTCGCCATAGGTCAGAGGCGACTTGATGGCACACACATAGAGTTCCTACTCTGGAATCTGGACCTGGGTCATTGACATGCTAACTCTTTGACAATCTCTCCCACCTTCCCAGCTCAGTGGTTTGCTGGGGAGTAGAGGACATGAAACAGATGGCTAGACTACAAATGGCAGAAGTGACAGAGTGAATGGAGTCAAACACCAGTTGAATTGTATCTTCATGCCAGTTCTGTAGAGGCATGAATGGCACAACATCAGTCCTTTTATACCAGCTTTACATCTATGCAAAAATATCCAGCAGAGCGTTTCCAAGGAATGGAACCTTCAGGGAGATAATGCCGATGACTTGGTGGCATGATGTGACTTGCTTACAAGACATTTAGCAAATCTTTAAAAATCGCTGGCATTCACACCGACTCCGATTCCACCATTCCATCACATCCATCGCATTGTGTTTATCAGAGCACAATCTCGTTGCCGGCGCTTGGATGAGTTTCAGCTGCTGCAGCCTGAGGAGGTGACAATTTGTTTGGAGAGGTGCGGTCCCCCACATCTATGCCCATCTTAGCTCATTACAGGGGATGGGCTGTGGTTCAGTGACAGAGCATCTGCTTGGCATTGCGGAAGGTTCCAGGTTCAATTCCCAGCATCTCCAGTTAAAAGAAGGATCAGATAGTAGCTGATATGAGGGACCTCTACTAGAGTCCCTGGAGAGCTGCTGTCGGTTTTGTCAGATCTGTGGCTAAATAATAGTTGTATCCAGACTACCTTCTGCAATCAGACAAGAGTCTGTTGTTTTCAAAAGATTTACTGAAAAAAGCAACCATTATAGTCCACTGGCCCAGATGCAATATCTGGGCTGGTACACGTGTATTGTTACGAATGATAGGCACAGAACAAGGTACAGAGTATCAAACCCCAGCAGGCCCAACCTCCCCCCATAGTTCTCAAAACAATCCGCTTGAAGCTGAGAAAGTGAAAGTTTCCCAAGGCTGGCAAAGCTGTAGTCAAAACATTCCTCTTCTGTGAGATAGCTGCTGGGGAACATCTTGGCACCTGTGAATAAAGCACTCAGAACACTAAAAGAATTAAAATGGAGTCTCTTTGGTTAAAACATACAGGAAAGCATTCTGAACCTGACAGGTTTGAGTAGAAAATACTGGCCATAATGAACCATGCAACTGATTCAGCATACAGCAGCTTCACATATTCATGTATACAGCTTGCTCGGGAGGAGGATATAGTTGGGTTTCAAAGCCAACTGAAGTTTTTTTGAAGGACACAATTGTATGATCTCTGGAACGAGCCTATCTTTGACCCTGATCCTCTTAACAATAACTGCTAGATTGCAAATATGTCATTTGGGGGCATTGAACTAGTTATGGCTAGAGATGGGCACGAACGGTAATACGAACTTTAAAAAGCCACGAACAGCCCAATCTGCTGTTCGTGAACAAGCTGTTCGTGAGGCCTCATTCTAAATAAACAGGTGGTCGTTGCAAGCCTCCTTCATTGCTGTTCATTGCTGTTCGTCAAGCCAGACAGTCTGGCACCTGCAATCAATTTCCATGGCAAGTCAGGCAGGGATTGTCTGAACTCTGTCTGAACTCCTCCTGTTGCTCTGGAAACCCCAATCTAAGCCCAATTTAGCTTGATAGGCAGGTCTTCCTTCCAAGTGTGGACTGGAGCTCCAAATTTGTTACAAGAGGAAAGGACCAGGGGGGAAGGGGGCTCTCAGCTCTGGTTTTCAGGGAGAGACAGCTGCTGTTAGAGAGACAGGGTGAGTGCATTGGAGCTTGAATTTCTTTATGTGTGGTGGGATAGGGATCTACCCCTTCAGGTTCCAGGTCTTGGGCCAAGCTATTATTTATTATTGGTACCTTTCCTGCTGCCTGCTCAGGTAGGGTTTCTGGGAGTGGTGGCTGGAGGAGAGCCTGCTGACCCCCACGAACAACGAACAACAAACATGTTCATGACAGGATCATGTTCATCAGTGTTCATTGTTCATTCTTCGTGGATGGCAACGAACAATGAACACCGTGTTTGTTTGTTTGTTTTCTGTTCATGCCCATGTCTAGTTATAGCTCTTCAAGCTGTGGGTGAGTTGGGTCACCCCTCTCTTTTCAATAAGGCATGATAGGCTATTGGCAGCACTAGATCGGATCTAGCTAATAAGAAGACAAGGGCTGTATTGTAGGGAGGAGGTCTCAAAGAGATGCTTGACGAATGAGTTAGAGACCATAGACTTCACCACTATGTTGCCGTATGTCCTATCTGTTGCTTTAAGTATGATCCTACTGGGTCGTTCCATGTTTTGTTTTATTTATTTATTTATTTATTTATTTATTTATTTATTTATTTATTTATGTCATTTATAGTTCACCTTTCTCACTGAGACTCAAAGCGGATTACTCAGTATGAGATTAGTACAATGGGCATCAAGTGCCTTTCCATACAGTGTCAAGGACATTTCCATAAACAATGCCATAGGGTAAATGGATACAAGTTTAGCAAGACATAGTATTAGCAAGAATCCAATACAGAGTAGAAAAAATACTTAAGCAGAACACAATCAATTCTAGGACTGGCATTGGACAACATGAAGCACAGGCAGTACGTAGGAGTACATATTTAAAGCAACAGATATTTAAAGCAACAGATAATATATAAGGCAACATAGTGGTGAAGTCTATGGTCCCTAACTCATTAGGGAAGCATCTGAGACCCCCTCCTACAGTACAGCCCTCCTATCTGTCAATCATAGAATTGCTTATGCTCTATTTCAGCATTTCTTCAACTCTGTATTGGATTTTTGCTAATGTTATGTCTATGTAAACTTGCATTTTTTACCCTATGGCATTGTTTATGAAAATGTCCTTGATACTGACTGTGCTAATGTCACACTTTGTAATCAGCCTTGAGTCTCAGTGAGAAAGACGGACTATAAATAAAGGAAGGAAGGAAGGAGAAGTCCCTTAAATAGCATTCCCAACTAATAATTTTCCACAACCTGCTGACCTTTGTTGAAGGACAACATGAAATTAGTTAGATACCTAGTTAAATGGTGTAAATGCAAACCAGCAATGCAAATAAATCCTTGGTTTAGCCTAACCAGGGTTGTCTGGTGTCGTAATTTGGAGGGTGTGGGCACCAAGGCTGGGCTCGCTGTCCTGCCCCAGGTTTCCTTGGATGAGATTGGCCTAGCGGAGGCTTACTTGCAATCCAAAACTGCCCCAAGGGATTCCCTCCTTGTGCCACTTCTGTGATGAGAAGATCCGAGAGAGCACAAGGTTTTTCTCTCGCCACAACCACGAAGAGTCTTTCTCTTCCCCTTTGCAGAAATGTGCATATAAAAAGCTCCCCTGTGTGGCGAGACCCCAAGTTAATATGACAGGAAAAATGCTTGTCATTTTCAGGATGGGGCAATTTGCTATGGATAAGTCATGCATTCTAAATACCTGTGCTCAGATTTGAAAATGTGCTTCCCCACAATTGCTTAACTCACAGCAGTTGGGTAGCTGCTGCCCCAGCAATCTATTCTGTGCCGCTGCGTATCAAGGAAAGATTTGTTTTATACTGAAGTGAAGTCAAGTAGGAGGCAACATGGGTGTGGTGTTGTGTGTTTTTCTAAAGCTCACAATCTTCCTGCTACAAGGGATTTGTGTATTGCTAGAGGAGGTTGCAAGTGCTGGCCATGTGCCAAGTGGCGGGCTTGTTCTTTTGTGCAAACTTTTTATCCTCTCTCGCTCTCGATACAATTTAAAGGGAAAAAATGGAGAAAGCCAAGAAGTATTTGCAGACACCTTGCCGTATTTACAGCCAATGACATGGCAGCCCGACCACTACTTATCAACTCACCATTAAATTTTAATAGGCTAATCATCAATTATTGAGGAATTAATGTTGAGATCCAACTGTGAGGGCCACTCCAGTTCACCGGTGCCTATGCAATTCTTTTTTTGCTGCCAATGTGGTTGAACATGCATTTGGCTTCTCCATTACCTCCTGCTTTTCCATCTCTGCCTTCTGAAGCAGCAGTGAGAAACGTTTTAACCTTTTAGAAACATGCATGGATGGATATGCCCAGGCCTTTTTTCCTGGGAAAAGAGGTGGTGGAACTCAGTGGGTTGCCCTCGGAGAAAATGGTCACATGGCCAGTGGCCCCGCCCCCTGATCTCCAGACAGAGGGGAGTTGAGATTGCCTTCCGCGCCACTCGGCGGCGCAGAGGGCAATCTCAACTCCCCTCTGTCTGGAGATCAGGGGGCGGGGCCACTGGCCATGTGACCATTTTCAAGAGGTTCCGGAACTCTGTTCCCCCGCGTTCCCCCTGAAAAAAAGCCCTGGATATGCCTATATACATGTCATACACATGAAAGATAGATGGATAAATACTACATTCGGCAACATTTACGGACCCCTAATGACAGAAGGAATATACCTATCATGCACATTAGAACCAACAAAAGAAGGTTTTATTTAAGCGTCAGTGTGGTCTATTAGTAAAGCATGTTGGACTAGGATCTAGGGCAGGGGTCCCCATAGGGTTTCCAGCACCCTGACGGGGGCAGAGGATCCCCCTCTCACCTCTCATCCGGCCAGTAGGGAGGGAAGGTGTGGGAATGGACCAAAGAACCCTGCAGAGAACTCCTGTGTGTTCTAGAACATTTCCGTATCACGTTGAGAACGCTAGATTGGGGGCTGATTTTTAGCCAATCGGCCCCGTGTGCGACCTGTCGCTTCTACACTGCCCTGGGAGTGACATCATCCCTGGCGCGATATGGAAGTGCTCCAGAGTGTGCTCTCAATGCGCGTATGCAAAGCGAGTTCTCCCATCATGCTGCCCCTGACCCCTCTTCTCCTGATTTCAAGCCAGGGGGACCTGGCAAGCCTAGGTCCCAACATGGTGCCCACGGGTGCCATGGCACTCACCGACACCTTTCCTGGTGCCTGTCAGGTGTTTTTTGAAAGTAAGAGCCAAAACACACGAGAAGAAATATCCAGGTTCACCACATGTTCTCTTACCTCAAGGTTTGCCGGGATCTGTAGGCGTCCTGGAAGCTTAAAGTTTAGCATTTACAGAGCAGCAGGAAGGGAAATACAGGCGCCTGTATTTCCCTTCCCCTTCCTGCTGCTCTGTAAATGCTAAACTTTAAGCTGCCAAGACACCTACACTTCCCAACAAACCTTGAGGTAAGAGAACAAGTTTAGCATTTACAGAGCAGCAGGAAGGGGAAGGGAAATACAGGCGCCTGTATTTCCCTTCCTGCTGCTCTGTAAATGCTAAACTTTAAGCTTCCAGGACGCCTACAGATCCCGGCAAACCTTGAGGTAAGAGAACACGTGCTGAACCTAGGTATTTCTTCTCGTGTGTTTTGGCTCTAAGTGGGGCCAGGTGGAGCTTTTCCACAGCAAGGCTTCTGATTCGCCATGGAGATTTGATGAGCTATGCAGATTTTTAAAAAACATTGTTATGGCAGCATTTGCCGCCACAACACAAGGATCTTCACTGTGTGACTGGAGATAAGCTGCAGCCTCCATTTTGTGATCGACTTCACCTCTTGCAGCAATTGTTGTGTGGCGGCCATTTTAAGGCTGTGCCAACTATGCTGTGTCAGAATTCCAAAGCTGCCCCCAGGTAATAAAGTTTGGGGGCTCCTGATCGAGGGCATCTCAATTCAAACCTCTATACCACCAAGAAGACTCTTTTAGGCCACACATTATTTCAGACTAACTTACACCAAAGGGTTGTTGCGGAGATAAAATGAGGATTGCTCTGAGTTCTCAGGAGGAAAGGTGGGATAAAAATATACCTCTCTGAGAGCCAAGCTACAAGTGATGCCTTACACAGGTTGGACACTTGTCAGCTTCCCTCAAGTTTTGATGGGAAATGTAGGCATCCTGGTTTTACAGCTTGGCTCTCCATTACAGCTGCAAGACCAGGACGCCTACATTCCCCATCAAAACTTGAGGGAAGCTGACAAGTGTCCAACCTGTGTCAGGCATCACTTGTAGCTTGGCTCTGAGCTGCAAAGCTGGCTGCATTGTGCAAAAGGCATTACATCTGCTACAGGCCAAAGGCATTTCTGTGCTGCTCTTCTCACCAACGCAGCTTATGAAAATTTCCTGAACAAAGCAAATGAATGACTATCATGCAAATGAGCAAGACAGCCAGCAAAAGAATCCCTCCAGGTGGGCCCTCATTCACTGGGCTTGCTGTCCTAGACCTCAGGTTACAAGGCTTGGGCTAAGAGCCGAGGGCCAAGAGAGCTTGGGTGTCAAGAGCTTACACACTTGGCCTTATCCAGAGTGCTGTCCTCACAGACAGGAAGGAGACAGAGGCTCCGTTGTTTTATTTATTTGTTTTAAAAAGTGGTGCTCAAGTTATGCAATGCCCTCTCCAGGAAACTTCCTTCTCTCCCTACCATTATTGACTTCCAGGCCCTACCATTATTGACTGCCAGGCACGGGACGTTTTGTCCTAGAGGGCTTCTGACACTTGATGTGTACCTCTGCCATTTTTTTTTAAAAGTCCAGTTTGCTGCAGTTTTGGTAATGATGTTTGCTACTTTGTTATTTATTTTCCTGCTTTTATATGATAATTTAGTTTGTGGATTTATCAGATTGTGAACTGCACGGAGGACTTTTCCTCTGCAAATTAATTTTTTAAAAATAAATGTTGTGTTGAGGAGCCTTTGGTTGTTGACACAGGCGAGTCTTCCATTGGAGGAAAGCTCTTTAAGGTACAGGATGGCTTCAGAGTTGCCAGAGCACAGCAGTAGGATACTCACTAGTGGGCCTGCACTACTGAAGTCTCTAGACTTGACGGAGCAGGTGTGATATCCAAGGTTGTGGCACATTCAGGCTAAAACTGAACTGGTTTCTGCCTCTCTCCTACAATGCAAAATATATGGTGGTGGAGAATGTCCTCAAGTCATAGCTGCAGGGGTCATTTCGTAGAAAAAGAGCTGGAGGGACTCATTAGCATAAATCATTAGCATAACTCATTAGCATATGACACAACCCTTGGCATCACCGGAAGTGTGTCATTAGCATAACTGATTTGCATATGCCACACCCCCTGACATCACCTATCCTGGCTGTTTTGGACCCAATCCTATCCTGGCTGTTTTGGACCCATTCAGGGCTGAAATTGTGCCCAAAATGGCAAAAAGGGGCTGAAAATGCCAAAAAGGGGCCCAAAATGGTGAGGATCAGGCTGCTGCTGAGTGGGAGAGTGATCTACCACCTGTCAGAGGCCCGATCCAGGTCATTTCAGGCCCAATCCAGGCTGAAACGGGCCCAAAATGGCCGAGATTCAGGTGGGTGGGGCCACCTGACATGTGACCTCTTTGGGAAACTGTCGGAACTGCATTCCTGTGCATTCCCCCTCAAAATGTGCCCTGCATGGCTGACTTATGGCAATCCCTGGTGGGTTTTTTTATGGCAAGAGACTAACAGAGGTGGTTTTGCCATTGCCTGCCTCCGCAACTCTGGTCTTCGTTGGAGGTCTCCCCTCCAATTACTAACCAAGGCCAGCCCTGTTTAGCTTCTGAGATCTGATGAGATCAGACAACCCTGGGCTATCCAGGTCAGGGAGCAAAATATATAGGGTTTTTGGGGGGGCAGGGGGTATTAGAAATGCCAGGAATGGGTGGAATACAGGAATACCATTCTGCATTCATGCAGAATCGTCAGCAATTATATTTTTTGCAATTTTGAGCAGAAATTCAAGCAGTGTGTTACCCGACCCTCTTTACCTCTCTCTGCAGATCTCATAGTTACTCCTTGAAACACAACAGTACGTAGTATACTTCCTGTGACAGAAAGGAAATTTGCCAGTTGGGTCAGAATTAAAGCCATGCAGAAGGGCAAGCTGAAAAGATTAATAACTTCTGTTATGGGAGCATGGTGGCAATCCTTCCTAAACAGTAATAAGAGTCAGCATGCAGTGGACAAGATGACTGAATTGCACTTCCTGATCTGAACGAACCAGCCAATGATTTGGCTGTAGACTTTCAACTGATGTAAAGGGAATGAGTATCCTACCCACCATGCTAGTTGTTAGACAAAGACACTTGCAGTTCACTAAGACACAGAACCCTAGTCAGATATCAGATATCAAGTTTATTATTACAGTCTGTGACCAACACATATAAAACCATTTGCAAATCAGTTTAAAAACAGTTAAGACTGGATATAGGAGAAGAGTAATACATAAATATAAGAGTAAAAGAAAAATAAAATCATCATAAATTGGTTGTTCAAAAGTTCAAAATACATTCAGTCTGCCTTATGATTCAGACTCAGATTCGTTTTATTGTATATGGCCATTGGCCTTCACAATATCAAAACACTCTTGAATGTCAGTATAATACATAATCAAAATGATCAGGTAATCAAATGCTTCAAAACCACATAAAATGCCCTACTAAAAAATCCTTTAAAATTAATAAAACCTTCTAAAAGCAATCACAGCGAATCAATGGCTGATTCCTTTGCTCTGATCTTCCTAGCAGCTAAAGCAAAAAGCGCCAGTCTTAGGGAAATAAAAGAATCCTTGCCGGAGAGCATCGTGACAATCTTATCAGAGACGGACAAGGGATGTAGAGCAGGCAAGATCTTAGCCAGGAATTTATTCCTAGGTTCTGTGTATAGAGGGCAAGCCGGGATGTAATGAGGGAGGTCTGCCACTGAATGACCACATATACAGGTGCGTTGGTCACCTGGCGTCTTTTTATATCGACCCGTCTGCCTTATGCGATTTGCGTTGCTTGTAGACCTGGGCACAGAATCTCGCTACTTGACGTGTTGTCTGGTGATTCTGACCAGATGAAAGATAATCAAGTTTGATTTGATTTGAACTTCCCGGGAATCTTTCTACTAACAGACTGATGGTTTCTGCTCTAATTTTACTGTGACTTGGGCAGTTGAAGAAGATGTGCTCCATTGAGTCAATTTCTCTGAGGGGACAAGAGCAAAGCCTAAGAGAGTAAGGGACTGCTTTAAACTTTCCTTCCAGAACGGCAGAGGGTAGAGTCGAACTTCTAGCATCCCTAGTCAGATATCTAAACAAATGCTAGACTTCCACTGGGAGCGAGTAAAGTCTGAAATTTCACAATCAAAGTACTAAAAATATAAAGGCAGAATGTTGCAGGAATATGCTCAACAGAAGGGCACCATTTCAATAATGGTCAATTGTCCACGTGTCTCCATCAAACAATACTGGAAAATTCAAGATATATCCTTCTGAGATGTAGGGCTAAGTGACTGACAGTGCAATCCTATGTAGAGTTACTCCAGTCTAAGCCCATTGAAGTCCATGGCCTTAGACTGGAGTAACTTTCCATAGGATTGCACTGTGACTCTCTCATGCTCTCTCTATTTCTATTCTTATAATACACAAGCATTTGACTGTAAATAATTGCATTTACATAAATCTGCTCGTAAGCCAAAAATACAAGTTTATGATGCATCCTGTCTAAAACGATGCCAGTAGATCTTGTTATCTAGGCAAGATTGGATCTGCTCAGTAATTAGACCTACAAGTACTCAGTTGCTCAGTAGGCGGCATTTTCCTGCATGTCACAGATCTGGGAACAAAGATCTGTAGAAGATATATCTCTTGGATCATGAATATACTTAGACACCAAGCATCTGTGAAAACGTAATGCCCTGTTTTTATAGGAATGTCTCTCGTTAATATTGTTTGGAAATACCAACAGCAATATCCCCCCCAGTTTCCACAGAGGCATAACCATTTTCTTAAAGCATTGTACACTTGAACATTCTTCAGTACTGATCTTATCTTTCTAACAAATATATAGTGCTCATTCCATTGACAGATGTAAGAAGGCTTCAGCATATGACAACCCTGGAGTGGGGCTCACATTAGAAAAAGGTGAGTGTGTATGACAGAGGGCAAATGTGTGTACGTGTGTGCGTTAGTATTAAGAAGTGAAAGGATTAGAAATTGAGAGGAAGGGGTGGGGAAAAGAAAGGAAGCAGGATCATGTATTTGTAAAGTGCCATGAAGTCACAGCTGATTTACGACGATGGGAGCTCTGGCTTTCAAAAGTTCATACCCTGGAAATCTAGTTGGTTTTTATGGTGCTACTGGATCTGAATTCACCCAGCTTAGGGTGACCCCTCATAACATTTTCAAGACAAGAGTTGAACAGAGGGGGTTTGCCATTGCCTACCTCTGAGTAGTGACACTGGACTTCCTATCTAAGTACTAACCATGGCTGGCCCTGCTTAGCTTCTGAGATCAGAGGAGATCAGGCTAACCTGAACCATCCAGGTTAGGGCAAGACCCAGCTATAGCAGACATAAAAAGGGACAGAGAGGAGAATCGAGATGTATTGTTTTTCCAGATCTCCGTTCATCGACCTCTGTTCCACAGAACTACCTGTTACATCACCAGCTTTCACCTTCAACTCTGATAGAGGCTTCTTTTCTGCAGATCAGCATCGGCAGGAACAATATGCAGCTGAGAAATGGTGTTTGGAAGAGTATTGATACCTCTCTCTTTTGCCAGCTGTTTCTGTCACACATAGCTTCCCCTCAATTATGGCTTCAGATATATATTTCCATCATGTAGGAACCTCAATGCTGGTGGTGGGAATGAAGCTGTAGATGACCGAAGGAGCTCAGAGGAGGAATCAGTGGTCAAGGGTAAGAGAGCTGCTGTAGCATAGTGGTTAAGTGGTTGGGATGAGAACCAACACACTGCTAGTTTGACTCCCACTACGGCCATGAACTCTGCAGGTGGCCTTGGGTAAGCCCAGGGCTTTTTTTCAGCAGGAACACGGTGGAACAGAGTTCTGGAACCTCTTGAAAATGGACACATGGCTGGTGGCCCCGCCCCCTGATCTCCAGACAGAGGGGAGCTTAGATTGCCCTCCGCGCTGTGGCACGGAGGGCAATCTAAACTCCCCTCTGTCTGGAGATCAGGGGGCGGGGCCACCAGCCATGTGACCATTTTCTCCAAGGGCAACCCACTGAGTTCGACCACCTCTTTTCCCAGAAAAAAAGCCCTGGGTAAGCCACTCCCCTCAGCCCCAGCTCCCCAGCTGTATTGTGGGGATAATAATAACACTGATCACGTTCACCACTCTGAGTGGGCTCTCCTCTGTCTAAAAGAGGGGTATAGGAGCACAGTTATGATTAAGATCATTACCAACCCACTTCCCACTATACCTACTTTGAGGAGTTTTTTGAGAAAATTAAAAACAAGGAAAACAACTCATATGCCATCTTAGTGGGCCAGATCATGGACTCCTAACAGATGATGCTTTCACAAAGCTAAATCAGCTGCGTACATGCCCCTCTTTATGAGCATCTCATCACCAAACAGATGGTCAATATTGACAACTTTCGACCATCAGCCATTGGAGGGGAGAGAGCACTTCGAATTAGCCCTCTCCACTCCTCAAATAGGTGTCCTCTGAGAGTCTCTCTACATGAGACGCCTCGACGCATGTTTGTCAAGTGTAGGGAGATGCAATGTTAGCTGGGAAGCACAGTTTAAAAAGACAGAGGCAGTAGAGATCGCTCTTCAGAGGGTTTGTTGATTTCATCTTCACCTCCCTGAAGGCTCTGTCAGTTTCACCTCTCCAGTCTAAATCTGTGTGGGATCACCAGCAGAGGGCAGCCAGAAATGGAAATGGGCTGGAGCTGCCTTCCAGAGCTGGGCTTGGACCTGGAGAGGTAATAAAGGGCTGAAGTTTCCCTTCTGGCATTTCACAGCCCCTTCTCAGGGCTCCAGTGTATAGCAAAGCCTCTGTCCTGCCGATGACTCTATCTTTTTAAACTATCCTTCCCAGCTACCATTGCATCTCCTGACATGTGTTCTTCACATGTCAGATATCTCGTGTAGAGACACTCTGAGCCAGCAATGCTTATAGTCTATTACTAAAATGTTCATATCCAGGTGATAAAGGATGGAAAATCGTTTTCCTTGAACAGCATCCCTTTACACTGGTAGGCCATGATTCAGAAGGATAATCCAGAAGGGTTATCAGTGGCTACTAGCCATGGCAATCAAAAGGAACCTCCACTTTCAGAGGTAGTAAACCTCTGAATACCAGTGCCAGGAGGTAACTTCAGGGGAAAGCCTTAGCCTCAATGCCCTGTTGTTGGGCCTCCAGAGTAACTAGTGCGGCTCATTTCTCTGTGTGTGAACAGGTGAAGGGATTATATGTTCAAAACTAGGAGGCGGGAATGAAAGTGGGAAGAAAATGGGTACAAAAAAGGGCATTGGGGGTGGAATCAAGGTCCGATTGACCAGCAGCGTACAATTACCAGTCTCCCTTCCCTTATCTTCAGGGCTTTTTTCTGGGAAAAGAGGTGGCAGAACTCAGTGGGTTGCCCTCGGAGAAAATGGTCACATGGCCAGTGGCCCCGCCCCCTGATCTCCAGGCAGAGGGGAGTTGAGATTGCCCTCCGCGCCGCTGAGCAGTGTGGAGGGCAATCTAAACTCCCCTTTGTCTAGAGATCAGGGGGCGGGGCCACTGGCCATGTGACCATTTTCAAGAGGTGCCAGAACTCCGTTCCACCGCGTTCCAGCTGAAAAAAAGCCCTGCTTCTTTTGATTCCATTGTTGGGCCAGCTCAAACTCCAGCAGCGACCTTCTTTGTAAAGCTGCAATGAGGATATTATCACTGTAAAAATAAGTGATTTTCTAAATGTGTCCTTTAAGCAAGTCCTTTAATGTAAAGATCATTATTATTTCCTGCAGATACGACCCTGGTGCATTTTTTTAAAAAAAAATGTGTACATGTTACAGTGTAACATTGTTTCTAATCTTGTAACAGCTGTGGAAAGTGCCCCAACCCTTCCCCCAGGGCCTGTATCTCTTGACCCAAACCCCAGGCCGTACCTCCAAAGTCGGCCAGATGCTACTGAACTGGCTCAAAGTTCCCGTTCCCTGCCAGTTCCATTCCCAGCAAGCCCAAACATTGTTGTTTTTGTTGATGAACTGTTCAGAAGAAAGAATTTCTCCTCTTTAATGGTCTAGGTTAATTAACTGTCATTTTAAAGCCTATAAGCTATGATTTATATAAAAAGGTAGACACTTAGTAACATTGGTGTAATTTTTGCCAAGACTGAACTTATGTGATTTAAGGTAGTTTTATTTGGCAGCTTTCATGTGAAAGGAAGTGTGTAGGCAAATGTTTGTTTTGATGGCATCTTGTTTAAACAAGTCGTCCTAAGTATGGGTTTTAATCACTAACAGCAAAATTAGCTGTCAGAAAGTAATTTTATCGTTGATCCCGTGGCCTGGGATGTAATCCCTTTGTAGCAGAATTGTTTTCTGGCAGCATTCAAAGGATCCAAGTATTTGAAGAAAAAAAAAACTTTAGTGTATTTTTGTACTGTAAACCACCGAGGATCAAGAAGCCAGAAAACCTGCTTCAGAGACTCGAATGGTAAATTGCCACATGCTGTGGGGCTTGGGTGTTGGCAATGTACACAGAGCACCATGTACTTCGAAAGGGGGGGAGATCACAAAAACGGGGGTTTAAAAACCCTTTTCGCATGTGAAATGCTAGTCTACAACTACAAATCTGCAGTCAGTTCCGGTAATGGCATTTTAATCTGGGAGGGAATTGCCAGAGAAATGGGTGCAAGAGGAACTAACCAAGCTGTAACCTTGAGAAAAACATTCCGTCCTGGGTCATGAAGATTTTTGAGGGCATTTCTCATTTGCAAACCTTACCATGTGCATTTGGCATGCTGAGTTATTAGCGTGCCCCCTCCTGAATCCAGCTCAAGAATTTCTTGTTGATTTGACGTGATCCTTTTAACCCATGACAATTCCAAACCGTCTGAAAGAACGGAAATTATCATAGGGCCAAGCTAGAAGTGACGAATTACACTTGTATGGCAAGTGAACAGACTCGCATGTATTCCTCTCTATTCACTTGCGCTCCACTCAATCACGTGGAATGGGTGAACACGTAGTGAACAGGGAGGAATACATGCGAGTCTGTTCACTTGCCATTCAAGTGTAATTCGTCACGTCTAGCTTGGCCCTCACCTTCTGTGTGTCTATCATTCTCCTTCAAAACAACCGGCTTCTACAGAATCTTCCAGAAAGTCAGCTGTGACTCATGGGATAAATAACCTATCAAGCTCCGTGAAATGGGCTGGGGATCACATTGCAATGGGAAAGTTTTTAAAGAAATCCTCCACATCACACACTGCGTGCTATCATCTGCACTGACCGACACATGGAGCAAGTATTTATACCACACCTCACTTCATCAATCAGTAATGCAGTAAGTGTGTCAGTCCTTGGCAAGTAAATTCCTAAGTTTTCCACAACAATCAAACAGGTGAATTAGTTGAAGTAAGTTTTATTAGAGATCTATCAGGTTCAAGGTGCTCAGACAGTGAAATTGACAGAAGTGACGTATTGAGGGAAAGTATGGTTAGGTATTGGTTAATGTCCCGCCCCCAGGTTAGTAGCCCGTTGGAATTCTGGCACGAACGCCAGAGACAAAAGTATCAGAGTTTAGACTACGACAAGCAACAATAGCAAATTGGGAATGAAATCATCCATGTTCTCAGGGAAGATACATTTCAGACTGGCTGCATCTGGTCTCAAGGCCATTGGCCACAGAAGTGAAAGTGTTTAACTTCCAAGCAGAGAGAACACAATGAACTTCCAAATAACAGCCATTGAATGGTACGCAGAACTCTGCATAGTGTCAGAGGACCAATAGGTTGCATATAACATACACATGGCAACAGGTTACATATAACATACACATGGTATGTACTGCAGGCAGGCATACATGACAAAGTGTATCACGTACACCAGGTCTAAAATTGTTTTAAAGGATCACAGGGAAATGGGAGAAGCAGAGTATAATTTCCCCAGTTCTGGTCGAACGTACATAGTGGGTGACTCATTTATTTCACCGTAGTGAAATTTCATGAAGTCCAAGACAAGTGACATGATGTTGTTTAACGTCAACATACTGGTGATACCTGGGATGTGATGAAAAATGAACTTCAGGCGTGCACGTGACTTGGACAGCCTGTCTCCCACACATCGCCTTCTCATTGGAAACTGATCTGATTCATCTCCCTTTGGTGGTAGATGTGAGATTCCTCTCTCTGAGGACGTCATGTGCACACACCAATTGAGGGAGATTTGCGAGATTGGTTTCAGGTGAAATACGGAAGGGAGAAGCCCAAGTCACTTGCGTATCCTGTCCTTGCCTTTTGGTAATGGCTCTCAGAAGCATCAATATGAACATCAGTTGCGCTTCCACTTTACTTAGTGTCTCTCTGAAACAGTCCCGTGGAAGCAATGACAGCTATAGGGGACAGCATATAACAATGAACAACACAGGTGAGGAAATAGGACCTTGAAAGATGCTGAATGTCAAGGGATGGGCTCAGTTGTCCTTCACTACCAAGCAACTTCATACTTGCAGGCCTGGCTCAGATCGCCAACTGGCAGCTCCCACCACAACATCAGTGTCCTCCAGCTACCAAAGCAGTAACCTGTAGTCCATCATATCAAATGCTGCCAGAAGGTCCAAAGTGGCCAGCTGTCCACAATGCAGTATCATCAGGAGATCATTTATCACCCTGACAAGCTCGGTCTTTACCCCATAGGAAAGCTGAAACCCAGCTGTATTGCTTGGTACTTTCCAATTATCTTCTCTATAAATAGAAGATAAGAGACCAGATGATAGCTGGCAAGCATTCTGAGATCTACGGTTCTTTAGAAGACCTCTGAAAACTCAGGGCTGGCTGGCACCCATTCCTACATGAAGAAGGCATTGGCCATGCTAGCCAGTCTCATCTTTGGCAAGCAGGACAGGCAAAGATGGCGGGGGAAGTCTCATCAAACAGAGATGAACATCAAGAATTATTACTAAATAATGGCTTGCGTTTATATCATGCATTTCCAGTTTTCAAAGCACATACATTCTCTTCACTCCTATGGTAAAGCACTATGATTTCCATATTGCAAATGAGCTTCCGTGTGAGTGTCTGTATGTGGGAGGAAGAGTGGCTCACCTAAGACTACGAGATGAACTATCTCCATGTGATCCAGGGCTGCCAAGAGTCTCCACAAACCTGAACACCAAGATTCCTTCTGGAGAAACCAGTCCCAGAGTCTCTCTACACGAGCCCTCTTACGCGAGGATGCTCAAGTGAAGGGATACGCAATGTCAGCCGGGAAACGTAGGAGTTTAAAAGACAGAGCAGAAGGCTTTGTCACTTTTTACCTCTCTACAAAGAGTGGAGATTGCTCCTTGGAGGGTTTGTGAAGGCTATCTTAACTTCACCTCACACTTGGCGAAGCAAAGAAGAAATAAACAAACCCTCCGAGGAGCAATCTCCAGCTCTTTGTAGAGAGGTAAAAGTGAGGAAGCCTTCAACTCTGTCTTTTAAACTCCTACGTTTCCCAGTTAACATTGCGTCTCCCTTCATTTGAGCATCCTCACATAAGAGGTCTCGTGTAGATAGACTCCCAGTCCCAGCATCATAGCAGGGAGGCTGTGGCTCTGTGACTGAACATTTGCTTTGTATGAAGAAGGCGCCGGGTTCATTTCCCAGCGTGTCCATTTAAAAGGATCAGGTTATTGACGAGGCGAAAGATTTCTGCCTGAAACCGTGGAGAGCTACTGCCTGTCTGAGTAGACAATACCGAACCTGATAGACTAGCAGTCTGGCCTAGTCGAACGCGGTGTCATGTGTTTGTCATCTGAAAAGAAATCACATGTCATGCCCACATAAAGTCAATGGGCTTCGAAGGCTGTAACTCTGCTTGGCATGGCATTGCAAGGCCTCTAGAGGTTTGCCCCCCTAATCTGTACCCCCTGTCGGCACACCTAGTGCAACTTGTAACCTGGAAAACAGGAGGAATTACTTCTTGAGATCCCTGGCTTAGGGGACTCTGGGAGCCAAACTACAAGTGAAGAATGACATTTGAACGGCAAGTGAACAGACTCGTGTATTCCTCCCTGTTCACTTGCGCTCCACTTGCACTCCACTTGATCATGTAGTGAACAGGGAGGAATACACATGAGTCTGTTCACTTGCCAATCAAGTGTCATTCATCACTTGTAGTTTGGCCCTGGGTCTCAGTGGGCCCCACAGGAAACCTTGAACCCTTGGCTTCCTGTGTCCCACACTTGAGGTATTCCTAGGGTTATCACCACAATTTAAAATGAGGTGCAGAGGTGAGAGCTACGAACCCATTGTTCACATGAAAACTTTCTTCCAACCTACCTTTGAACATTCTTGAATGTGCAAGCTTGGAGTTTCATCTGCAGACTGCAGGTGCAGGTGTGTGTGTTAAGCGCCATCAAGTTGCAGCCAACCCATTGGTTTTTCATGGCAGGAGACTCAGAGCGGAACTACAAGTGACAAAAGGCACAGATTGGACACTTCTCAGCTTCCCTCAAGTTTTGATGGGAAATGTAGGCATCCTGGTCTTGCAGCTTGGCTCTCTGACTGCTGTCCAATGGACTTTTCAACTGTCACGTGTCCAACATTCCACCAAGCTGCCTACATTTCCCATCAAAACTTGAGGGAAGCTGGCAATGGTCCAATCTGTGCCTTTTGTCACTTGTAGTTCTGCTCTAAAACAAGTGTTTTGCCCTTGACTGTCTTCGTGTAGCTCTTACTGCCTTGTGATTCCAAACCATGCAAACAGCCTTTTTGGGCTGGCCATTACTCTCACACCCCAATGGAACACTGTGTTTATATCTGTGGATAGTTGAGGATTTGCCCCATTATATTATTTGGTGGAGCCAGTTTGGTGTAGTGGTTAAGAGCACAGGACTCTAATATGGAGAACCAGTTTTGATTCCCCACTCCTCCACTTGAAGCCAGCTGGGTGACCTTGGGTCGGTCACAGCTCTTCCAGACCTCTCTCAGCCCCACCCACCTCACAGGGTGTTTTGTTGTGGAGATAATAATGACATACATTGTAAACCACTCTGAGTGGGTGTTAAGTCATCCTGAAGGGCGGTATATAAATCGAATGTTGTTGTTGTTGTTGTTGTTGTTGTTGTTGTTATTTCCTGTCCGCTATATAGAATGCCGAGAGATAATTTTTCAGCTGGTATTCTATCTGCCATAAATGCGTATCCTGAATCTGAGAAGATTGTGTTTCTATTATTAGATAATGATACTTACATATCTTACAGAGTGTCTCAGTTTGCCCTCGCAGCCAAGAAGATTAGATCTAGGATGGCACTGACTAGGACGGTTTTATGATCTTCTGGTTGGAATCGTCTATTTTATTTTATTTTAACTGTTTTAAATTAATTTTACCACTAGATTTTAAAGTTTTTATTACCTATTGGACCATATGGTTTTGTAAACTTGTAACGACCAATGGCTAAATACAAGAAAAAATCTGTTCTGTTCTGTCTTTATGTATCAACCCTGGACTTCCTATGTGGTCTTTCATGCCAGCCAGCCATCTTCCAACCAGGGGCAAGTTTCTGAAATCCAATAAGATCAAGCTACGCTGGGCCATCTGGGTCAGGGTTTAGGGACTGCTAGGGTTATCCCAATGAGTCGAGAAGTTAGGTATCCTCTGCTAATAGCTTGAATTAATTAAAAATTCTCAAATAGCTAACAGTGTAAACATTTCCATTAGTCAAAGAACAAGAGAACGGGACTCAAGTAAAGTGGAGTGTCCTTGGAGCATATTGTACGTGGTTAAAAAGAACCCGACAATCTCTTAATTGCGAGAAATTCTTGTACCAAGTAATACATGTACAAATTGGTTCCAGTGAGATAATGTTTCAAACAACAGTTCACACAAACCTGATGTAAACATGCTTGTGAACAAGCTCTAAGTCGCATTCCATCTGAAAACACACAGTGAGTCACTGAAGAGTTTTTTTGTTTTTTTAAAAAAGGACTTTTTCGAGTGCCTAAACATGTTTTGCAATTTAGTATTACTAGTAGCTTAATTGTTGGTATGTTTTCCTTCTATGTTCCTTGTCAAAGCAGGAAATTGCCAGTGATACATAGAAATAAATGGTAGATAATGATTACGAACACTGAAATGCATCCTATCTTTCAAAATGTTTTTGTTTCATTTTGACCGCAAATGTAAGGCGTGTCTGTGCTTCTCTCCAAGTTTCTTCCACTTCCTCTTGTTCACCCAGCGTTCCTCAGAGGCACCATTTAGTGATCTTCATGTGCTACTCCTCCCAGGGCTTTTTTTCAGCTGGAACGCGGGGGAACGGAGTTCCAGAACCTCTTGAAAATGGTCACATGGCTGGTGGCCCCGCCCCCCGATCTCCAGACAGAGGGGAGTTGAGATTGCAGAGGGCAATCTCAACTCCCCTCTGTCTTGAGATCAGGGGGCGGGGCCACCAGCCATGTGACCATTTTCTCCGAGGGCAACCCACCGAGTTCCATCACCTCTTTTCCCAGAAAAAAAGCCCTGACTCCTCCTATATCTCCAGCCAACTCGCAAGGGGTTTTTTTTGCACAGAGCCACTATCAAAGAACAATTAAACGAATCAATGTACACGGCAACAACATAAATCCCTTTGGCTTAAAAACAAGAGGGGGGCTGTTTGACAGAAGCGGATGAAGCATAAAACAAGAAATCACAATCAAGTGACACATTTCTGTACTTGGAATCTCTTATTACTAAGGATGCTGAGAACTTTGCAGCGAACACATTTGTTAGACAACAATACTATTTTCGACTTAGATCTCTGCACTGTGGTCTGGCTGGAGCACTGGGCCAGACACCTTTGCAGTGGAGCAGTAGATTAGTGGAGTTTCATTTCCTTCTGCCTTGTGGCCACTTTTCCATTTTTACAGTAGGTGAAATAGACTCTTCTCCAGTTTGATGGATGATTGGGTCAACTAATTAAATGATGTCCATCCTCCCTGGAGGCCTACAACTCCCATAAGGCTGCATGAAACTATGTGTATGCCCAACACTGCTAATCCCAAGAGCTGCTGTAGCATAGTGGTTAAGTGGCTGGGCTGTGAATCAGCACTCTGCTGGTTCGACTCCCACTTCTGCCATGAACTCTGCAGGTGGCCTTGGGTCAGCCACTCCTCTCAGCCCAGCTCCCCAGCTGTATTGTATGGATAATAATAACACTGAATTTGTTCACCGCTCTGTGCAGCATTCATCTGTCCAGAAGTGGGGTGTATAAGCACACTGTTGTTGTTGCTGTTATCAAAACAGACTCGCAGCCATCAACATCAATAACGGAAACTAGATGAACACCAAATGGTAAAACTTAATTTTTTTAAAAAAAATGAGAACCATGTTTATTTATACATAACTGACTGACTGGTTTGTTTCATTTTTATTTCACAGAAACAGAGAGTCACAGAATTGGAAGGGGCCAAACAGACCATCTAGTCCAGCCCCCTGCCCAATGCAGGATGAGCCTAAAGCATCCCTGACAAATATTCATCCAGCCTCTTCTTGAAAACTGCCAGTGAGGGGGAGCTCACCACCTCCCTGGGAAGCTGATTCCACCTTTGAACTACTCTGACCGTGAAAAAGTTTTTCCTAATATCCAGCCGGTACCTTTGTGCATGTAATTTAAGCCCGTTGCTTTGAGTCCTATCCACTGCTACCAACTGGAACGGCTCCTTGCCCTCCTCTGAATGACAGCCTTTCAAATATTTAAAGAGAGCAATCATCCCCCCCCCTCAATCTCCTCTTCTCCAAACAAAACATTCCCAAGGCCCTCAGCCTTCCCTCGTAGGGCTCAGTCTCCAGACCCCTGATCATCCTCGTTGTTCTCTTCTGCACCCTCTCGATTTTGTCCACATCCTTTTTGAAGTGAGGCCTCCAGAACTGCACACAGTCCTCCAGGTGTGGCCTGACCAAGGCAGTATAGAGAGGGGCTATGACCTCCTGCGATTTTGATGCAATGGCCCTTTTGATACAACCCAAGGCTGAGTTTGCCTTTTTTGCCACCGCATCACACTGACTGCTCATATTTAGTTTACAGTCCACTCTTACCCCAAGATCTCTTTCAACAATTGGATTCAGAGCAACATGCAGGGATGGCAGGTTTGGGGAGGGGAAACTAGGACTCTCATGTGAGAATGAACATGCTCAAAAGGCAGCTGATTTCACTGTACTGTACTGTTTAAATACACAGAGAATGACCCACCAAACAGTCTAGGGCAGCTCATGAACAGCTGAACTGTCTGACAAAACACTTGGCTCCTTACTCATTACTGGTGAGCAGAACATGAGCCTGACCAGCAGGTGCTCAAGCATGCCTAGTTATTGCATTTGTATCCCACCATCCATTTAAACAGCCCAGGAACATGTCCATGGGATCTTGCCCCAACTCTTCAAGGTAGAAGAGCAAGATTTGAGTCCAGTAGTACCTTAAGTCCAACAAGATTTCCAGGATATAAGCTTTCGAGAGTCAAAGCTGCCTTCATCAGAGGTTTGACTCTTAAAACCTTATACCCTGGAAATCTTGTTGGTCTTCAAGGTGCTACTGGACTTCTACTTCTCTTTACCTTTAAGGTAGGTTACCTTTAAGGTAGGTGAAAATGAGAGAGGCCCTGCCCTGGATGACCCAACTAGGCCGATTCCAGACGGCCCTCCCCATCACGAAACGTCGCGCGTCGTTGCACAGAAAACGCGAAATATTGCGATGTCGCACAAAACTCGCACGAGAAAACACAATATTTTGCGTTTTCTGCGCAACGACGCGCAACGTTTCGTGATGGGGAGGGCCGTCTGGAATCGGCCCTAGTCTGATCTCATCAGATCTTGGAAACTAAGTAGGGTCGGCATGATTAATACTTGGATGGAAGACCACCAAGGAAGAGAAAAGTTGTTAAGCAGAGGCAGGCAATGGCAAACCGCATCTGTTAGTTTCTTGCTTTGAAAACCCCAACAGGAGTTGCTGTAAGTTGGCTATGACTTGATGGCTCTTTACACACAAGCTGAGAGAGAAAAAGAGAGAGAATGCACGGGAACAGTTCAAAGTCACACAAGACACTTTGTAGCCAAGTGGAGATCTGGACAAGTGCGGCGCATGAAGTAACATGCTGGGAGCACCATGTTCAATGCCACAATGCACTGCTGAAGGGGAAAGGGAATTTGCTGCCTTTACTGGTGGGCATCAAAAGGACATGATGGGGAGGCCAAAGTCACTGTTAGAGCAGCATGCAGATACATGACAACCGAGTGCTCTTGGGCATTGGCAATGACATCATTCCCCAGTGCCAGGCTGAGCTATCCATTCAGTGGACGTGTGCCAGGATGCAGCCCCTGTCCCTTGGACACCACCTCTTATGCTGTTCCATAATGGCATGAAACTCCCTTCCTCTTTCAGTGGCAGGAATTCGAGTCTACCCAGTGAACCATCACATGAGCTGCACGGAGATTTGAACCCAGGTCTCTCAGCGATAACGAGATATTTATTATTCCACACTGGATCACAAAAGAGCATGAAATGTTGGAGATAACCATCTCAGGTTTCAATGTCCAGGAAATGCAGCTGTTCCATTTGAATGAACTAATGGGCCCATAGTTTCGTGGTATATCAATATTTCCCAACGTGCCCTGGTGCAATAGCAGGTATAAGAGAATAAGCAACGTTCCACGAAAAATAATTAAGTAACCAGAAGCTTCCGTATGCACCTACAAAAGAGACTGGTGTGATGCAACAGAGCCCTATTTCATCTAGGGGTTAAGTAGGAAACTAAGTGCTCAGTTCTCTTAATGAGACGTGCTTGATCTGAGTCGCTCTTGTTATCTTGTTATATCTCCTCAAGGCTGTCAGGTTAGGAGAATGGCGCTAATTGATTCTAGGGTTGAGAGAGGGGCTGAAAGGAGCATTGACATGAGAATTCTGGAAGATTCCCTGAAGCAAGGCGTTCCGTCGGTTAACATCGGTCATATGGTAAAGCAGCTCGCAGCCTATTACTTAGCAGGAGTCAGCTGGTACTGGGTTAAGTGTGGCCTATGGATCTTTTTATGAGGCTCCACTTGAATCTTTACTAAGGGTTATGTATTATTGGCCTGACTGATATGCCACTGTTCAACCAATTGCTGTGTGCCGTGGAGTGAATTACCAACTGAGGTCGAAGTACCAACTGCATTATTTAGGCCAGCTGTCTTTGGAGAACTTTTACATTAAAGCAACATGAAATACTATGTAGAGCTTTTGGCATGTTTGGTGTAGTGGTTAAGAATGGCAGGACTCTAATCTGGAGAACCGGTTTTGATTCCCCACTCCTCCACTTGAAGCCAGCTGGGTGGGCTTGGGTCAGTCACAGCTCTACCAGAGCTCTCTCAGCCCCACCCACCTCACAGGGTGATTGTCGTGAGGATAATAACACACTTTGTAAACAGCTCTGAGTAGGCACTAAATTGTCCTTAAGGGCAGTATATAAATTGAATGTTATAATGTACTTGGAATCTCCATTTGATAAAAACCATAGAAAGAAATGAATGGTTAAGTCACACTGGCTCCTTGGCTATGAAGACAGAGCAGAATTACCAAGCCTCAGAAAAGACTGTTACATCTCTTCGTGAGTTGGTACTGTGAACTGGCCACCTTTCAAGAATGAGCTCATCTAACTCATGCAGAGATACAACGTCCAATGAGATGACTTTTGATTAATGGTTTGGCCAGCCTGTTTCAGTTGAATCTGTGAGGGACATTTATTACATCTTAATTAAAAGACCATTGATTGTTTGAAACCATTTCTTGAATGTCGGCAAGCGCATAGCCAATCTATTCCTATTACACAGTTGTTACAGTTCAGCAATTATATCTTTTAAAGGTATTTGGTGTTTAATTAGCAGCACAGAAGCTTATCCTTTAAAATGAAATTTACACTACATTATGTGATTCGCATGATTAAAGTGTTAACCAAACATGAATACCTGTAATGTAGTTATTTGAGATTTATACTAGCCGTTATGGTTCAGTACTTCCCAATAGTTCATATATATCATCACGTGTCCGTCTATGTGCACACAATTTGTCAAAGCCAAGCTGTACAAGATGAGACAAGAATGTAAACCTACATGATTAAAAACAAGAAACGTGATAAGTTGATGCAAAACCTTTGGTAGGCGGCACCAAAGCTGAGGCACTCTTAATTAGGAGATAGCTAGAAGATTTTTTTAAAAACCCTCAAATTAACCTTTAATTTTAGTCTAATTTTAGCCTAATTTTCTGGATTTCTGGATCAAGGGATTTTGACATTAGGAAAAAGCGAGCTGTTAATCATTACTTAGAAAAAGCGTAGATTTGACATGATATGAATATTTGTTTTGAAGAAAATCAGAAAACTTTTAGTTTAGATTGTTTTTGTTGTTTTCCTGTATTATGTTTGTTTTTGTACATTGATTAGTTGTTTTTGTTTTATTAGTATATGTGTAATTGTAGTAGTCTTCATTATATAAAATTTTTAATAAAAAAAGAAAAGAAAAAAAGAAAAAAATAGCTAAAATTAATTCTCTAATTATAGATTAAAACCAGTCACTCAGATACTGTGCCTGTATGTGGAAAGTCCCTCTGGGGTCAGGACCCCAGATCTCTGAGAGCAGAACTACAAGTGACAAAAGGCACAGGTTGGACACTTGTCAGCTTCCCTCAAGTTTTGATGGGAAATGTAGGCATCCTGGTCTCGCAGCTTCGCTCTCTGACTGCTGTCCAATGGACTTTTCAACTGTCACTTGTCCAACATTCCGCCAAGCTGCCTACATTTCCCGCCAAAACTTGAGGGAAGCTGACAAGTGTCCAATCTGTGTCATTCGTCACTTGTAGTTCCGCTCTGAGTCCTCACCAATATGAGTGCATGGGTCAATGTGCGAGCATTCTGAAGAAGCGCTGCAAGGAAGTGGTGCATACACCTCATATCCGCAGCCCTCCCTCTGTGCACCATGCACGTTGCACAAGGAACTTGCATGGCACGAGGATCAATGGGGATGCTGGACACATGAGACCATCTCCCAAACTCTGTGATGTCATTATGTCATAGCAGTCCTCGGCTGCCTTCCGCAGAGGTCTTTTGCTCCTCCACAGCTCCTTTGCGGCATCTCTGCTTTCATCCTCTCTTTGTCCAGTTTCTGTGTTTTCTCCCATTTTGCTGGGATCTTTATCAAACCTGGTGGTTTGGTTATGATCGGTTTGGAAAGCCTGGAAACTGAGCATTTGTTGCCCACCAGTGCCATTTTCTTTGCCTAAGCCCCCGTTGCCACCATTTCTTCCCACTTCGGAAGGCTTTTTCGAGCTTTAAAAATGATAATAGATATATTGAGTTAGAACAATAACATCACAGACATCCATTGCCAAAATGGACTAGTTCCCAACTGGACTAGTTCCCAACTGGACTAGTTCTAGCTCTAGCCTTAAGGTTGCAAAGGGAAAGGTGCGAGTTGCATGGTGGCGGAGACAGTGCCCTCAAATCATAGCTGACTCATGGCGCCTCCTGGTGGGGTTTTCATGGCAAGACACTAACAGGGGTGGTTTGCCATTGCCTGGCTCTGCAATCCTGGTCTTTGTTGGAGGTCTAAAATCTGAGTACGAACCAAGGCCGGCCCTGCTTAGCTTCTGAGATCTGATGAGATCAGGCTCACCTAAGCTATCCAGGTCAAGCTGCAAGTTGCATATACATTCAAACTGTGTGACTTCTTTCTATATTTCTGACAATTTAGAATATTCACGTGAGTCCTGATCCGTGCTTGCAACAAATACTCGCTAAAACGGTTTCCCCTTGCAAGTCATGTGCTACATACAGAATTACCATTTTACATTCACTGGCATAAATCAGAAAGGGTTTTGATTATGTCAGCCTTCAATTCACAAGAAAATTTGCACAGAGTAGCACTCGACACCTCAAGAGCAAGGCAGGTCAGGCAGACACAAATGCAGAGTTAATTGAGAGCATCTCGTAATAATGACATTTGGCTGTCACTAAAATGAAAAGGAGTCAGCAGTCATAAAAGTGAGAACTTTCCCCTTTAAATGCCGTAATTAGTTGTGAAACAGGAATACACCTTCATCAGGGTTTTCCTGTTATCTTGCTTAGCATCTGGGCCAGGATGTTGGGAACAGGTGCAGAATTTTGTAATCAAGGTCACCCTGCTAATCACTACCTCACATAGCTTTGCATATGTCATAGACCCTGAAGATAAGAGCTTGCAAGTGTGGGTATTACAAGGATTGCTTTTAGTAGTGTGTGTGTATATTAGTGATGTTCAACTGCTCACCTGTTCACCTCGCATTCTGCTTGCCAATTGCCAGTTTTTTGGGGTGGCATGGGGTCAGGCAGTTTAGCAGAAGCAGCTAGAGCCTGTTCAGAGGGCCATTTCCCATTAAGTCCAATGCTGCAGTACCATGCAAGTGGCAGCATTTCATGCATGCTCATTTTTACCCAGCCCAATAGGAGACCAAGTCCCCCACCTGACTTGTCATTCCCGTGCAATAGTCTGCAGCCAACTGTTAAAAGAGTAAGCAAAACTGCCAGTTATTTATAGTTTTTTAAAGGACAGAAAAACCCTTGCTTATTGCAAAATACTTCCTTTAAACCAAATATTTCCAAACTGTTGAGTCCTTTCCCTTCCTTAAATTCAAAATGTATATCCAATATCGTTGTCCTGAGTCATCAACATAACAAAGGAATGACCAGACAGCATGGCGCCGTAGGGTAGGAAGAACACAACATAAATACCAAAACAAGGGTCAGGGTCAACAACACTCCCTTCTATTTTTTCTGTTGGAGTTCATCATGTTTGGACATGTTCAGCAGCAACAATATCATCCTCAGCTTAATATATGGAATATTAAAATTTGGGTTAATAATCATAACAACAACAACAACAACAACAACAACATTCAATTTATATACTGCCCTTCAAGACAATTGAACATCCACTCTGAGCAGTTTACAAAATATGTTATTATTATCCCCACAACAATCACCCTGTGAGGTGGGTGAGGCTGAGAGAGCTCTGGAAGAGCTGTGACTGATCCAAGTTCACCCAGCTAGCTTCAAGTGGAGGAGTGGGGAATCAAATCCTGTTCTGCAGGTTAGAGTCGTGTTGCTCTGGACCACTATACCAAACTGGCTCTCAGTTGAACCGCTGAGCACCAAAAAATATTTTGCAATCCTTATTTGCTGCATTCCAACACATATTTTCTCAGGGCACAGAATGTGTGTCAAAATTATTTCCACCAGACTTTAGTCCATCTTCAATCCAAAGTGTATTCACAATACTAGCTACTGCTGAATTTGCAGCTATTCATTATAAGTATGGGCTTTAATAGGTAAACCTAGAAAAAGAGAGTTTGGAGGGGTTACCAGCAATTGTCCTATTAGGTTCTAAAGTGAGAAATGGCTACTGTGTAGATCTATAATAAATTTGTTCCTAAAAATCTCTCTCACAGTTCTCCTTTGTGAATTCTTCCACAGATTCTTTGAATGTTCAAATATTTGATATCTATATTTGACTGTTTAATTTCAATATTTGAGACTACTGAATACTGATGGTTGATATGAAGCAGTATATCAGAGTGCTTCCATGACTTTCTGTCCAAGAAAAGTACATATTTCAATGGACTGAAAATGCAGATGACTTAAGGTTGACCTTTTTTTTTTTTCTGAAGCTCATGGCCATTTTCACACTGTTTACCAGCCACAGAACATCGCGCTGAACTCCTGGAACGACAGCATTTTCCTGGTGCGATTTCACGTGAGAACATCCGTTCCCACACGAAATCATGCCAGGAAGACGCTGTTGTTCTGGGAGCTCGGTGCGATGTTCCGTGGCCAGTAAGCAGTGTGAAAACAGCCCATGTTCCACAGCATTCAAAAACATTTTATATGCACTGCAGTTCTCATGCAAAATCACGCCAGGAAGACGCTGTCGTTCCAGGAGCTCGGCGCGATGTTCTGTGGCCAGTAAGCAGTGTGAAAATGGCCCATGTTCCACAGCATTCAAAAATGTTTAATATGCATTTAAGACCAAAACATTCCAATGAAGCATCAATAGAAATCAAATATAAAATCCAAAGAGTCCTGCTGGGATTAACCTGCTGGGATCTACCAAGGATGCATATAGTTCAGCCTAGAGATACAAGGCTCAGACTGGCATTGCAAGCATGGCTTCAATTCCAAAGAAAACCCAGAAGCGACAGAGCGACTGCTGTTGCTTTGGGTTTTTCCCAGGAAGTGACATCATTAAGCTTGTGCCGTCGGTGAGTTTTTACAATCTCCCCCCCCCCCATACTGCTTGCAGTTTGTGGCAGGGAATCCACCGCCATGACTGTGGGGTTGACAGGCGTAGCTCTGTGGAAGCAAAGGCATCGTTGGCCAAGGAGCAGGGCCTTTACCAGCGCTGATTTTGCCTCCCAGTCTTCTCTTGTAGTGAACTGACACCAGTTACCATTTCTGAGTCCCCGGTGTGTTTCAGAGCTGAGGGGTGCAGGTGGTACTGGCTCAGTGAGAAATCTCCTACTGTAAGTGAATGGCCAGCTCACCCCCTGACCCAGAGATTTTGTTTAGCGACCATGGTTAATAATCACCGGGTACTTATCTTCCATGAATGCACCTAGTCCCCCTGAAAATCATTTTGGGGAAACACATTCAATTCATTGTTAAACATTATTATGTTGGACAAATTCCCACTCTCTCAGTCTCCCCTCCTCCCCTCAATGAATGGAGCATTGAGGAAAAAATGAGATGAATTACATTACTACATTGAGAAACATTCTAAGAAAGGCCCCCAATCTCTGTAGTCTTTACCATAAAGATTGGGGGAAATTCTAGAGTGTCACTTAACATGATGACATCACTCCTGGGTCTTTACCCGAAAGTAACGTAGCCAAATTCCACATTCCTTTGCCATATGCACTACTCCCAAACTCCCACTACCGACAGTTGAAAGCTTGACAACCTTAATTACACATTTCTGAAGAATTATATACTTAGGCCATTTTCACACTGCTTACCGGCCAGGGAACATCGTACCAAGTTCTCGGAACAACAGTGTCTTCCTGGTGCGATTTCACGCGCAAAATCGCACTAGGAAGATGCTGTCATTCCGGGAGCTTGGCGTGATGTTCCGTGGCCGGTAAGCAGTGTGAAAACAGCCTATCGCCTCCTTCTGTGGGTAATACAAATTCTAGTTTTATGAGATGGCAAAAGAAATGTTCATCTAGCCACTCTCTCAACACCATGCCTCATTTTAGAAATGTCTACTTTTGACTCATCTCTGCATCATTTGTGCTTTAATAGATCTAAGTTTCAATGACACTATGGGGTTGGATCCAGCACAAATGTTCCTGAGGGCACAGTGACTTCTGCCTAAAATGCCCCCCCCATTCTGTGTCTGGGGGAGGGAACCCCTAGGAACAAGATCTGTGGGGCATTTTGGGTGGCCATGGAAGGATGCTACAAAAGATGTGCTCCATAGAAAGAAGTCCTTATACTGCTAGAAATACTGCATTCGATCCCAACCCATTTACATTTTTTCTCATCTTTGATGGTACTCTGTATTTTATTAATCTCTCGTGTTATGCCATTTTCTGTGTTGTTCCTAATGTGCACTTTAGTTATAAAATTTAAACAAAAGCCCTCATAATTCACAGGAAATAACCTGGCCAACTCACAGACTGACAACTGCCAATGTAAAATCACCAACCAGTTCAAATTAAATGGCGTTATTAATTGCAATCCATTAATAGATCTCAAAAGGTTAAGTTGAACAAAAGGCATCTTGAGTGCCTTCTTAATAAACAAATTCCACAATCAACTAATGGATGGATTTTGCACATTTTCAGAGTTTCCAGTTGCTCTCCAAGGATCACAAAGCTGTACTCAACAAGTGAAACCTTATATCAATAACCTGAAAATGAAATTTGGTTGCTGCTTGACACCGAGAACATCTATCAATTTACACAGAAGCCAAAATGTTCCACAGGAAACATCACTAACACTGGGGGATAACATTACATTTGCTAGCATGAAATCTGTGGGATTGCAATTCATGATCATCTTCAAAGCTAAATAGAAACCCTTCAGACAGCTTTTAAGATGATTGTGCTTGACAGTGACATGGCACAGGAGTTTCTATTAGTTAATTGCTGCTTCAAGCCAGCACCATGCTAGAAAAGGGAGGCGATGGTTTGGTTGGTTCAAGGACAGATGTCATTCATCCGAAATGCTTCATATGGAGTCCCAGGTAAAATGGGAATGTGAGCTCTGTGAAACCAATGTGTTATGGGGCAGTGGGAAAGAAGGTGGCTTCTGCAGGAACCTTGGACTTGAGGGCAGCCCCATATGTGGTTGCGTGAATTCCGCACTTTTGAGAACCCATGCCTTTGTGAGCATGGTTTGGAACATATTCGGAGGCAGGCAAAGAAGATGGTCAGGGAGGGGTCTGGAGGAAAAGTTGAAGAAACTGGGCATGTTTACTTTGGAGAAGACCTGAGCTTTTTTTCAGTGGGAACATGGTGGAACAGAGTTCCGGCACCTCTTAAAAATGGTCAGATGGTCAGTGGCCCCGCCCCCTGATCTCCAGACAAAGGGGGGTTTAGATTGCCCTCCACGCCGCTCAGCGCTGTGGAGGGCAATCTAACCCCCACCCCCTGTCTGGAGATCAGGGGGCGGGGCCACCGGCCATCTGACCATTTTCGCCAAGGGCAATTTAAACTTTAAAAAACTCCCCCCCTTGTTCCAGCTGACCCAAAGTGACATCATGGTGCAGTCTTGAGTTCTACCACCTCTTTTCCCAGAAAAAAAGCCCTGGAGAAGACTATAAGGGGATGAGATTGTGCTCCTGAAATACCTGAAGGGTTGATGAATGGTAAAGCACAGAGACTTATTCTCTACGGTTCCAGAGGTCAAATCTAGATCTAATGGGCTTACATTTTACAAGAGGTCAGTTTATGGTTGACCCTAAGGAGATATTTTTGAGGAGCAGAAGTTTCACTGGTGAAAGAACAAGGAAGGACAACTTTGCCTTATTGCCCCTCTTCATTGAACTCCTCCACCACGCCCATTGCCATAAAATCATCTTTCCTTGTTATTATATCTAATAATAGATATAACATTGAAGAACTGGGAGTATTTGGTGCCAATGCAGGCTATTTGAAAATGGAGGTTTGCATATGTGTGATTACTTAGTAGCTTAGTAGCAGGCCCTTCTGTATTTTGTTTGTTTGCTCGGGATGGGAACAGTTCCACATTTTGTGGGTGCTCAAAGCCTCTAGTTTTTCTTAATCGTGTCCTTATTGTTAACAACTAATAAGGACAAACCTTTTGATAGTCATCCAACTTGAAGTCCTCTGCAGATGGCAGCTTTTTAAAAACACTGTCTACAACTTTTTTAAAAAATGAATACTGTTACAAGCAATGCCCTTGCTTAGCTTCAGGCAAGGTTTAGAATATGCAAGTTTTGAATGATTTAGTTTTTAAAAAATTATAAACCTTATTCTTGAATCAGCAGTCCCGAGTACTATTCTGTCTCATCTTTGCATTGATTTGGGCCAGTTTTCTAGCTTCCTCAAGGAGGCAGTAGTGAGACCTCTGTTGAAAAAGCCTTCCTTGGATAAAACGGCACTAGTAAATTACCACCATGTCGAATTTGCCGTATCTGGGTAAGGTCATTGAGAGGGCAGTGGCTGACCAGTTTCAGAGTTTTTTAAATGATACATCAGCACTTGATCCATTTCAGTCTGGCTTCAGGCTGGGCTTTGGGACTCAGGGCCAAGCTACACATGACGAATGACACTTGAACAGCAAGTGTATTTCTCCCTGTTCACTTGCCCTCCACTCAATCCACTTGCCGTTCAAGTGTCATTCGTCATGTGTAGCTTGGCCCTGAGACTGCTTTAATAGCTCTGGTTGATGATATCTGGCTTTAGTTAGATAAGGGCAGTTGTGTGCTGCTGATTTCATTAGATCTATCAGGAGCATTTGACACAGTTTACCATTTGTTCCTGGTTAACATCCTAGCTCCACTGGAAGTAAGAGCTACCACCATACAATGATTTGCCTCTTTCCTCCGTGGATGCTCGGTGAGGCTGGTCATTGGGGATGAAGGTTCATCCTGATGGGAAGTACACTGTGGACTCCCACAGGGATCGATCCTGTCCCCAATGCTTTTTAATATACATTTACTCCCTCTAGCAGATGTTGTTAGGAGGTTTTGAGTTGGATGCCACCAGTATGCTGATAACACCCAACTCTACCTTCTACTTGATAAGCAACCGGAAGCAGATATCTCTTCCTTGGCCTAATGCCTGGATATCATTCTGGAATGGCTGAGGGATAGCTGGCTGAAGTTAAATCCTTTGGAAAATGAGGTCCTGTGGCTGGGAAAGACTTCAGCTGTGGGGAATTTTTCACTCCCATTACTCGATGGAGCCCAGCTTTCTGCTGTGGACTCCATGAAAAGTTTGGGGGGTTGGCTTGTTTCTAAGCTTTCCATGGACAAACAGGTATCCATTGTGGCTAGAACAGCATTTTTCTGTCTTCACCAAGCCCGACAACTCTCCCCATATCTATCTCAATCCAACCTTGCCACACTGATCCGTGCATCATTCACCTCTTACTTTGACTACTGCAACTTGTTCTTCATAGGGCTGCCCTTGAAGATGCTTCTGAGACTTCAGGTGGAGCAGAATGTGGCTGCTAGATTGCTGACCAAGTCACCATGGTCAGCTCATATAACGCCCATTTTGAAGAAGCTGCATTGGTTATCAATTCACCATGGTCAGCTCATATCAAGTCACCATGGTCAGCTCATATAACACCCATTTTGAAGAAGCTACACTGGTTATCAATTAGCCTCCAGATCCAATTCAAGGTGCTGGTCCTCACCTTTAAAGCCCTTCACTGTATGGGATCCTCATATCTTCAGGTCTACTTCTCCCATTATGCTTCGTTCATCTTCACAGGACTTGCTGGTGGTTCCAGGTCCTGAGGTGGCATGACTTTCTGCTACCAGGAAGAGGACATTTATGATTGAGGCACCTTCCCTTTGGAATGCACTGTTGGAAGGCACTCAGGCTCAGTTGATGTTTCAGAAACTCTGCAAGGAAGAACTATTCTGGTGTGCTTTTGATATTTAATGTTCTACTGTGAGGAAAAGCAAATTGATGTGCATTTTATCAACCTGCTATTTTACATTATTTGCAGGATTTTATAAGCTGAGCTGTTTTTAATTTGTAGAGCTGTTTTTAATTTGTATTAGGCTGCTGTTTTATTGTGATTTTATTGAATATATTATATTTTTGTATTGGTTTTTAACTGTTGTAATTGTTGTGAACTGCTTTGAGATCTTAATGGAAGAGAAGAGGTTTAAAAATCGAATAACTCTTTTTTTAAAGTATTTAAGCTGATACATGACAACTTCTTGGGTGGTTGTTGTGGATTTTCCGGGCTCTTTAGCTGTGGTCTTGGCATTGTAGTTCCTGATGTTTCACCAGCAGCTGTGACTGGCATCTTCAGAAGTGTAGAACCAAAAGACAGAGATCTCTCAGTGTCACAGTGGGGAAAAGATGTTGGCAGGTAATTTATATCTACTCAGGAAATCTACTCAGGAAATTGCCTGCCAACATCTTTTCCACACTGTGACACTGAGAGATCTCTGTCTTTTGGTGCTACACCTCTGAAGATGCCATTCACAGCTGCTGGCGAAACGTCAGGAACTACAATGCCAAGACCGCGGCAATACAGCCCGGAAAATCCACAACAACCATTGTTCTCCGGCTATGAAAGCCTTCGACAATACAACTTCTTGGGTGTTACTCATCCTGAATAAACATTTGATGAAGTGGTAATTTTTTAAAAATCTGCTGATACAGTCAGTACATTACATGGGAGATTAGACATTCACGACCCTCTCTGGTCACAGGAGAGCTGTAAATGGGGGGGGGGAGGTGTTGCAGGAAAGAAACTCCCACACAGAAAATAGAGTGTATGAAGAGGGAAAAGGAAGATATGGCAGACCAATGGATCTGCCAATGGAACTATTGTAAAAACATGGTCCTCTTTTTTAAAAAAAAATCATTAGAGGAAAAAAGAAATCATATTTAGCTCTCTTTCTGGAATCTTAGTAGTAGAGAAAACTGATCATTGTATTGTTTGGTTGTGGAGGGCTTGTAATAGCAAATAAGCTGGCAGAGTTCCTCCTCGCCAATGCTTCCCCCTGCTTCCCCCGGCTTTCTGATGTCTTTCCAGTTTGGATCTCCTGCTTAGATAAAACAGATGACTTTCTGGGCCTGTTTCTGCTAACAGCAGGCAGGAGCGCTGCTGACTGATTGGTTGAAACATGAGGATTAATGGGTATTTATATTTCATTAAATTTTATGCTCACTGGAGAATAATGTATCACTCGCAGATATTGAAACATATGTCAACCCTATCCACTTACATATAATTCAATTTGACTTAAATGCATTGATCAAATTTTATTAAAGTCCAATATATCTTTCCAAAAGGCCCGCTAACCCAATATCACTACTTCGTATTCATCAGATAAAAGGAGGCAATTGGGTTGTAATTCTATTTATATCTCTTTTTTTCCAGGGGAAAGGGGAGATTATTGGGTGGGGAATAAACATTACAAGGTGACTGCTGCTTGCTGAAGGATTTAGGATGAGGATTATTAAGAGATTTCTCAACTTGCCCTTCCGTTCAGCTAGGATTATCCTTGTGGGAAGGAGGGGCTTGGAGGAGGGTAGGCACGGCTGTTGGGGAGAATCCAGTCTTTCTAACCTGGAAAGGAAAAGAGAATCACTACTGCAAAGACAAATTTTGTTAGCTCTTTAACACTTGCCTAGCAAATTACTCCACTTCTGTTGTGAGAGAAACAGAGAAGACTCTGCCAGTGGAAGAAAGTTGCTTAACTGACTGGAGGGTTTAGAGGCTGTAAAGTGTTTGCCTCCCTATTTTTAAAAATGCTTTGCAAAGTTTGGTGTCAGCTTGGGGAGGAAGGGGCATTTGCTGGCCATTTACCAAATATTTAGAGTTCATTAACTCATAGGATAGCCATACATCAGAAGTGACTTGACAGCATATAGCACACACATCTGACACCAAAAAATGTTTTGTTTTGACATGATTGGGTCAAATCTATTCTGCTTTCAGAGATTCTATAGCAACAACAACAACAACAACAATAATGTAATAACATTTGATTCATATACTGCCCTTCAGGACAACTTAACGCCCACTCAGAGCAGTTTACAAAGTATGTCGTCATTATCTCCACTTATCTGAAGAAGGCCACAACAAACACACCCTGTGAGATGGGTGAGACTGAGAGAGCTCCTAGAAGCTGTGACCGACCCAAGGTCACCCAGCTGGCTTCAAGCGGAGAAGTGGGGAATAAACCTGGTTCTCCAGATTAGAGTCCTGCTGCTCTTAACCGCAACACTAAACTGGCTCTCTTTGGAGCCTTCCACTGGAAAGAACCTCCCACTAATGTCAGGTACAAGGAGCTTGCATGAAGAGAGCTCCATCCACTGAATGAAAGCACTTCCACTAGTTGAATGGATCTGCAGAAACGAACGCACTATTTCAGCATTATTTTGAAGATATCAGCTGAGGAGGCTAGTTACACAATCAAGAGGGTTGAATGGAAAGGAGCCCTCAACCAAAATGGCTGCGAAGGAGGCAGAGTAAGCAGAAGCCAATGTGTATGTGTGTGATTTCTTGTGTCTCAGAAGTCTTCATGGGTCTGGGATCATATATAACACTGATTTACTGATGCACAAAGCATGTTGGAAATGCATACATGCCACAGAGCAGAGTGGAAATGCAGCGCAAAAGAGTCACAGGTTTACTTTGCACAAGGAGGAAATGAAATTGAAAGTTCAGACCCGCCAAAGATGAACGAGTCGAAAGTAATGTAGAAATATGTGCGCACAGAGCATTTTTGATCCAATTTTGCACAATCAAAAAAGTTATTTTTTAAAAAATGGAGGGTTAGTTTTAGCTAACCATTCAATGAGAACGCAGATACATAACCAATTCAATCCAAAAGTTATCCATTATTTTTTTTCAACCTGTTTTTTTAACAATGTATGAATCCAGAGTAGCTTTTACAGTAGTAAAAAAGGGATTAAAAAAAATTAAAACTTCAAATAAAAGAAAAGGGACTGTCCATCACGGTGATTCAGTGCCTAGATATCTGCATATCCCATTAATTTTTTAAAAAGAAAGAAAGATGGGTAGCATAGTTAAATTATTGCCAAGAAGAGAGATTCAAAGCAATCCATGCTAGCAAATAAGAACACAACACACAGCAATAAACATACATCAAGGATACTAATAAGGCTGTGATATATTTAAAACACAAGCCAGAAGCAAGACTAACTTGAATTCAAGATAATAAAAGAAGTCATTGACAGACATACAGATTGTCTCACAAGATAATACATTGATTTTCATTCCATCTGGAGTTGTGAAGAAAATGACCCTGATCTAGCACTAGTTGTGTACAACTAGTCACCTGCAACAACTAATGGGCTGAGTACAAGTTCCAGTTTCTCTGGGGCTAAGACCCGGGCAAGACTCAGAGGATAGAACCTGAGAGACTGTGTTGAGGCCTGATGGGATGGGGTATAGTGGAGTCTGGTGGAAATGGGAGAGGTTGACTGACGGGTCAGAGTCCAGAGCCTGAATGTGCCCAATGGCTTGTGATGGACGCTGGTGGACACTGGAAAGGAACAGAATAAACAGCAAAATTTCTCAAGCCAAGCAGTATTTATTTATTTATTTATTTATTTGTTTGCAGTGTTTATAATCTGCCTTTCTTATTGAGACTAGAGGCGAGCGCAGACCGGGAAAATGACGAACTGCCACGAACTTGCCTGGTTCACTAACTGGTTTGTTTGGTTTGTCAGTTTGTCACTTCCGGGGCTGCAAAAGGTCTGCAGAAAGCACATTGCCTAGGTAACAGATTGATCAGCTCCAGGCTGTCTGCAGTGACGAACCAAAAAATGAACCATTCAAACTGCTCTAAAAATCATAGCAGTTCGTCGCAGTTCATCAGAAATGAGCTCCAACGAACATCTAGTTGGCAAACCCAAAACAACCGGCCCAGTTTGTGACGAACTTTGGTCCGTATTTCAGTTCATGCCCACCTTTAATTAAGACTCAAGGTGGATTACACAGTGTTAGTCAAATTCTCTCCCATCACTATGAGATATAGGACTCTGAAGAGACTTACAGCCCCATCCCAAGTTACACCCCTCTACGACCATTGATATCTGCGGGTTTAGAAGGGAATAACTTTGCTTAGGATGGCAGTATAAAACTGCAGCTTTTCAGTCAATCCCTGACATGTGGCTTTTCTAGCCCTGTGAAGAGTTATACATCCTCCAATCCATCACCAGTAAAAGGTTCTGTTCAGGTAGCCAACTCTGAGTTGGGAAATTCCTGGAGATTTTAGGGTGGAGTCTGGGAAGGGTGAGGTTTGGGGAGGGAAGGGACCTCAACGGGGTGAAATGCCAGAGTCCACCCTGCAAAGCAGCTTTTTTCTCTAGACAGACAGACAGACATGAATTTTGCTTTTTATTTGGTCCAGAGGATGCTCTGAATGCATATGATAGCCACAGAGGACACTTTGATCATCAGATAAATGGCTATTGGTGCTCCCTGGACCCAGGGAAGCCCACCTGGCCTCAACCAGAGCCAGGACCTTTTCAGTCCTGGCTCCGGCCTGGTGGAACTCTTTGTCTCTTGAAACTAGAACCTGGAAGGATCTGTTGTCCTTCTACTGGGCCTGTAAGATAGAGATGTTCTGCCAGACATGTGGTTGAGGCTGGGCCTGGTCTCTGCCGGCCATGTGTGTGTGTGTGGGGGGGGGGAGTTGATGAATGTTTAAATCTCCCCCCACCATTCTGTTTTAGAATTCCGTTTTATTGAATCAAGATAAGTTATACTGTGGTTGCCGCCCTCTTGATACCTTTTTAATTACTTCTGTGTAAACTGTGATTTTAGTAGGCTTTTATGAATTTGTAAATCCTTGTTGTAGTGTGATTACGTTTTAACTGATGTAATCCACCCTGTGTGCATTCGCGGGGAGGGCGGAATAGAAATATAATTAAATAAATAAATAACTAAAATTGCTGAAACAGACAGGGCTTGAACTTGTAATCTGCCTGCACGAGAAATTGCCTAGAATTTCACCATTAACTATTCAAAATCCGAACTGAATTACCTGTAATTATAACGGGCCGGATCCACCCACTTTGCTCAGCAAAGTCCTAAGCCTTCCTCCAGCTTAAGGTGGAATCTTCCTCCAACTTAAACGGCTCTTCCTCCAATGGAAGCTGAAGAAAGATGCCTTAAGGTTCAGGAAGGCTACAAGAAATCCAAACTGAAACATTAATGATGGTGGGTAATATCTGGGAATCTTCCACCCTTCCATTATTCTGGGACTTTGTTGTCTGAGATCAGATGGCGGGGGGAAATGAATCATTAGACATATAACTGGAAGGGAGGTTTTCCAGTTACCAGAGCTACACAGAACTTGTCACAAAGAGGATACTCCATCGTATTGTTGAAGGCTTTCACGGCCGGAGAACGATGGCTGTTGTGGGTTTTCCGGGCTGTATTGCCGTGGTCTTGGCATTGTAGTTCCTGACATTTTGCCAGCAGCTGCGGCTGGCATCTTCAGAGGTGTAGCACCAAAAGACACTGAGAGATCTGTCTTTTGGTGCTACACCTCTGAAGATGCCAGCCACAGCTGCTGGCGAAACGTCAGGAACTACAATGCCAAGACCACGGCAATACTGCCCGGAAAACCCACAACAGCCACAGGATACTCCGTCATTGACAAGGGGAGGTTTTTCTTCCTATATAAGTAATGGCTACTGTTTGTTGGCTGTTCTTTGTTGCTGTTCTACAGCAATTATGTTATTTCACAGAACCACAGAATCACAGAGTTGGAAGGGGCCATACAGACCTTCTAGTCCAGCCCCCTGCCCAGTGCAGGATGAGCCTAAAGCATCCCTGACAAATATTCATCCAGCCTCTTCTTGAAAACCGCCAGTGAGGGGGAGCTCACCACCTCCCTAGGCAGCTGATTCCACCTTTGAACTACTCTGACCGTGAAAAAGTTTTCCCTAATATCCAACGGGTATCTTTCTGCATGTAATTTAAGCCCGTTGCTTCGAGTCCTATCCTCTGCTGCCAACTGGAACAGCTCCTTGCCCTCCTCCAAATGACAGCCTTTCAAATATTTAAAGAGATCAATCACGTACCCCCTCAACCTCCTCTTCTCCAAACTAAACATTCCCAAGGCCCTCAGCCTGTACTGGCATAGCCCCCCAGGGGCCAGGGGCCGGAGTGCAGGGGCCAGTCATGATCAGAGAGTAAAGAATAAACAGAGTCCAGTCCAAGGGACAGTGTTTTACCTTGTGTTTGCTTCTGACATATCTGTAGAAGTTTTTCTTATTGTAGCGAGCCCTCCTGGCCAGACCCAGCTCGTACTGAGCTTTGGCCTCTCTGATGGCTGATCTGCAGTACCTAGTAACCCTCATATACTCCTCTTTAGATGTCTGTCCTCCTCTCCATTTCCTGAACATTTCCTTTTTCTCCCTTAGCTTACTTTGGAGCTCTTTGTTCATCCACTTCAGTTTCTTGGAGCCCTTACCATGGTTCCATCTTGCTGGAATAGTGAGGGCTTGAGCTTGCAAAAGCTCATGTTTGAGAAGAGCCCACCCTTCACTCACTCCTTTCCTTTCCAGCCCACTCCCCTACGGAATGACTCTCATCAAGCCTCTGAATTCATTGAAGTTGGCCCTGTGAAAATCTAACCTACGAGTCTGGCTATGAACTTTCTTGGCCCCCCACAGCAACTGGAATTCAAGGAGGACATGGTCACTTCCCCCTAAGGTCCCCACCACCTTCACCCCATCTACCAATTCTTCCCTGTTTGTTAATATTAAGTCTAGTATGGCTGAGCCAGGTCAGGAAGTTATCGGCCAGGCAGGTCAGGAAGTTGCGTGAGTCTTGTCGCTTTGCTGAGCTTGTCTCCCAGGACATGTCAGGGAAGTTGAAGTCACCCATAATCAATCAATCAATCAATACACTGTAAACAATAATGAATGAAAGAAATAATGAAAGGGAACAACAATAATGAATAGACAGGCAGGAAAAGGGTATACAGTAAGGACTTGAGCTTTCATGAGTCACAGCTCACTTCTTCAGATACAGCTAGAATTTGAGTCCCTCTGTCCTTATATCTTTGAGAGTGGACTGATTACAGAAGCCAAATGATAATAGCAGGTGAATGACAATAGCAGGGGTGGTTGAATAGAGTGGGGTATGCAGAGGGTTGGTGGGTATGGAGAAATCAGCATTGGTAATGAAACAGGAAGCCTAGGTCTTGATTCAGTCCAGGTGGATGTATTGTCTTGAGCTTTGTTATCAGTTGCAATTCAGCAGTCTCGCATACCCCACCACAAATTTTGTTAGTCTTATAGGTGCTACTGGAGTCTTACTCTTTTCTACTGCTACGAACAGACTAACATGGCTACCCATCTTGATCTATCAGTAAGGAATTGTTCATCAACTTTTACACTGAAGCCCTGCTCTAATTATCATTTCTTCCAAGGTGAGATATATTGCTACCAAACAGAGGGCCTTCTCTTTAGTGGCCCCTTGGGCATGGAATTCCCTTCCCATTTCCTCCATTTGACTGGCATCAGACTGCAGCTCAAAGCTACTTTTCTCATGCAAGCTTTTTGCTGATTGTTTGTTTTATTATGTACGTGTCCTTTGAGTGTGTTTTAAAAATATGTTTCTCTGTCTTTTCTCTCATTTGCTTCTTGAATAAATCATAAATTAGCTGGGTGGTTGTTTGTTGTAGAGGTATTGAATATTGCTGATGAGATGCTGATGAGATCCCTTGAATTTTATTTTATTGCTGTTGGCCACTTCTGGACACAGAAGGCAGGCAGGGAGGGAGATTTATTTATTTATTTATTTATTTATTTATTTATTTATTTATTTATTTATTTATTTATTTATTTATTTATTCAATTTATATACCGCCCATCCCCAGGGGCTCTGGGCGGTGAACAGTCAAAATCGATAAAAACAAAAACTAAAATCAATATATAAATAATAAAACAAATTAACAAGGTGCAGTGGTGGGGAGAACCTTCCCCGCCCCAAAGGTGGGAGGCCGACATGGCACCGCCCCCTTCAATCACCAAACGCCTGGCGGAACAGCTCTGTCTTACAGGCCCAGCGGAACGATAATATGTCCCGCTGGGCCCGGGTTTCCATTGACAGAGCGTTCCACCAGGCTGGGGCTGTCAGGTCCAGTATATATCTTGACTATACTGACTCCATTTTCTAATGCTTTTAGTGTTTAAGTGTTTTCTCCTCAGGTGCACCAGTTCCCAGGCAGCATTCCCACCAGAGGACTGTTTTGTCTAACACCGTTCCACCAGGCATTGGCCTTGAAGGAGAGCAGCTTCCCAGGACTGAAAGATGTTGTTTTGAGAACTGTGGGGGGAGGCTGTTCCAGATGGGTATTGTTACTCTGTATCCTATGCTTGCTCTTCATTGGTAACAATGATCATGTACCATCCTGAGTCTCCTATTCAGGACAGTGGACTATAATGGACCTTTTCTGCAATAAAACTTCCTTTGCTAGACATTGGACTTATTCTTGCTTCTAAGGGGAATCTTGCAGAGAGTACCTTATCTAGCCACAGTCTGACATTTTGTTACCAATCATGTCTGCGTCGGGCCCAGCGGAATCCAAGGTTGTCCCGGACAGGGATCCTTTGTTTGATCCGTATGCGTCTCCCGACAATCAACCGGTGCAAACCCAAGACTCCCAGGAGCTGGGAGCAACCGGGAACGGAACCGGCGCTTCCACCTCTACCCTGCCTCTCATCGACTTCAGTACTCGAGACGAGACCGAAAGCAATCTCGGGGCAAGGCCGAAAGCAACCGCTCTCCCCTTGATCTCGGTGCCCACCCCGTCGGAGTGGGGAGCCAGACCCCGAGAAACCAGAGAGCGCCGGGCAGGTGGACTCCATCCACGAGTCTCGATGGACGGGCGCCGAAGCCTAGAAACCGTCCCGGAACTAGATAGCAGCCAACCATGGCGATATTGGAACAGGACGTTTGAGCAGATGGAGGGGGACACGTCTCGCCGAGGCGCCCTGAGTTGGGATTATTCCGAACTTGCCCCGTGGAAGGAGCCAACGGAAGTCCCTGAACCAAGTTGGGAGCAGATACGAGGTCGCACCTATGCGGTAGATACCAGCATCTCGGCCGTGACGGGTATGGCCAAGGGAATTCTAGCCGCGAGGTCGCGAATAGTTCAAGGGGACCCTCCTCCGTGGGGCCCTTTCTCCCCGGTGAGTACAGCGAATGAAGGTTCCCTGAGCGAACAACCAGGGCCAAGTCGTATACAACAATTAGAAGCTAAGCTGATGGATATGGAAGAAAGCTTGGCTCACGCCATTCATTTAATTTCCTCAATGGGGGCAGGGGAAAGACTGTCTCCTGAAGAGATGGCGATACAGATAGCTACCCTTCAAAGTGTCATCTCCTATCCGATGGAGGAAGTTCAGCAGCGGTCGTCGCCTACCGGCGGGGGGGGCACCTATCCGGGCGAATCGGGAGAACAACCCAAGGAACTTCCCCCTCAGCGGGAAACTCCACCGAGAAGGGACCACCCGGTTGTGCCATCCGGTGAGACTCCCATTGAACCTCCTATCACGGGAGGGGATGTGCCGCCAGACGAGACCCCCGTTGAGAGGCCTACGGAAGGGGAGGAAAAGCCAAGTGATACACCGATGATACCCCCCCATACTTCCCCGAAAACGGTCCGGCCGGACCAAGCGGAAGCACCCGTGGCTCCATCGGGGGGGGAGCCCCTGGTCAACCGCGCGAAACTGTTCCCGTCGGGCAACCTCCGGGAGATGGTCCACCAGCGCCAAAAGGCCAGCCGACGCTTCCCAGAACAACAACGCCCGGAGGGGCAAGCCCGCGCGGCCTTCCACCCATTCGGCCTTCGCCGCTGCGGCCCCTTCCGCTTCGACCACAACTAACCCCACCGCTGCAGCCGATACGTTTGCCACTGGAACAACCCGTAAGACCGCCTCCGACCCAACCGATGGGACCTACACCACTACGACCCCACCAACCCACCCCTCAGCGGCCGATTACTACTTCGCCACATCAACCTCAACCGCCAGCACCTCAACCGCTACGGCCAGCACCTCCGGCCTTGCCACCAGCCCTGCCGAGAGCACCGCCACCAGCCCTGCCGAGAGCACCACCGCCAGCCCAGCCGAGACCGGCACCCCCGGCTCAACCGGTGAGGCCACCGCCAGCACAACCGGGTCCCCTCATACCTCAAGTGCCATTGAGGCTTCCGGCGGACTTCTACCCAGCCCCGGCTCCGAGGCAAGACCTCCCAATGGGTTGGGTGAAACTAGACGCCACTTTTGACGGGGATCCCTCCAAACTGGGCTTTTTTCTAGTGCAAGTCGTGCAATTCTTCAACCGGTGGGGACACCTCTTCGGCAGCGAGGCCAGCCAAATTGAACACCTCGGCTCCCGTTTACAAGGGAAAGCAGCGGACTGGTACGTAGGACTATATAATATCGGGGCCCCAGAACTCGATACTCTCCAGGGGTTGGTGGATGCTATTAGAGCACAATATGAAGATCCCTTAGAGGAAACCAGGGCCCGAACAGAATTGCAGGCCATTAAGCAGGGCAGCATGGCAGCGAGAGACTATATCACGAAATTCCGACAATTGGCTGCCAAGTGCCCCAGGTGTGAGGAGTCCACAAAAATTACTCTGTTCAAACAAGGACTTAATCCGAGACTTTTGGACAGAGCCCTCATGCAAGACAATCCCCCTACGCTGTTAGGTTGGATTCAACTTGTTTGCGAAGTGGAAAATCGCATTTTAGAAGTCCGTTTGGTTGAGCAACAACAACAAACGGGACAAAGAAGACCATTGACCTTACAAAAGGGAGCTCGGGGAGCTGGTTACGCCACCCGTGGAGCGAGAGATGCTAGATGGCAACAAGGGCTGTGTTTGCAATGCGGACAGGCTGGTCACTTTGCAGCACAATGCCCCTACCGGCCTGTGCAAAGACCTCCGCTCCAATTACGGCGTCCAACCCTTGCTCCGTTCCCTGCGCTCCAACGCCCGACTCCAGCTCCACGAGCAAACAGAGGCCGCGGCGCTTCCCAAAGGCCAGCCTCAGAAAGAGGGCTGGAAGCGGAAGAAGTTATGGAATACGATCCCGCTTCCCCATCTGCAGAAGTCAATCCAGAAAGTCCCCAGTCGGGAAACGAGATGGATCTGTCGTAAAAGGGCCCAAACGACAGATCCGCCCCAAGCCCGTCCCTGCACGGAACCGGCCACCTGGGTCCATTTTATTCATGCCAGTGACTTTAATCAACCCAGAGAGAAAAATGCACATTCGAGTGCAAGCTCTTATTGACTCGGGTTGCTCAAGAGACATCATAGCCCCAGCTCTAGTCAATGGACTGGTCTTACCAACTCGGGATTTACAAAATCCAGTAATTTTTGAACAAATGGATGGTACCAACATGAATCCGGTCACGACTGAAACCATCCCAGTGATCACAGGCATGGGACAACATTGGGAAAAGAGGTCCTTTGTCATCAGCTCTACTGCCAAGTACCCGTTAATTCTAGGCAGCAAATGGCTATGTGATCACAATCCCTACATAGACTGGGCTCAAGGATGTATTACCTTCAATCATGCCAACTGTAAAAATCACCGTTGGAATCAAAACTGGGGCGAAGACCCAACTTATAAAGAAAAGGCCCTCCTCACCCAAGAAGAAGTCAACCAAATACCTGAACCGTACTGGCCTTTTCTGAATGCTTTCTCGGAGGAGGAAGCTGATACTCTACCCCCGCACCGACGAACGGACTGTGCGGTGGAAATTTTACCCGGAGCCTCCTTGCCTAAAGGACGACTCTATCCCATGAGTCTCCATGAACGTGAAGAGCTCCGGAAATTCATCGACACCAACCTCCAACGAGGGTTCATCCGCCCAGCCTCTAGCTCCCACGCCGCTCCAGTCCTCTTCGTGAAAAAGAAGGATGGGGGGCTCAGACTGTGCACGGACTTCCGAGGACTAAATGCAGTGTCCACCAACAACGCCTATCCTATACCGCTCATCCGAGACCTTCTCAACGTCGTGGCCCAAGGTAAGATCTTTACGAAATTAGATTTAAAAGATGCTTACTTCCACGTTCGTATCAAGGCAGGGGATGAGTGGAAAACCGCGTTTAATACGCCCCTCGGACAATATGAATACTTAGTTATGCCTTTTGGATTGGCGGGAGCCCCGTCTGTATTCATGTCCATGATAAACGAAGTTCTACATGAATTTCTATACAAAGGGGTGGTAGTGTACCTTGATGATGTTTTAATTTATTCCGACACCGAGGAAGAACATGTTCAAATGGTACAAAAGGTCCTGGCCACCTTGATGAAGAATAAACTGCCCATCAAATTGTCCAAATGTGAATTCCATAAAACCGAACTCACTTACCTTGCATCTCACAAGAGGGGTTGAAAATGGATCCAGCCAAAATACAGGCGATCCAGACTTGGCAAACACCCACCACCCGCAAAGAACTGCAATCCTTCCTGGGTTTTGCCAACTTCTATAGAGACTTCATAGCAAATTTTGCCCAAATCACACTCCCCTTAACAGAGTTGCTGAAAACCAAAGAGAAAGGGGACCAAGCCAAAAAACCCTCTGCTAAACTACAATGGACCCCCGATTGCCAAACGGCCTTCGAATGCCTTAAAAAGCAATTTGTAACGGAACCCATCCTCTCCCACCCCAACGAACAGTCCCCCTTCATAGTACAGGTCGACGCCAGCGATACGGCGATAGGGGGGGTTTTGCTACAGAAGGGGGAGGATGGGAAATTGCGGCCTTGTGCATTCCTGTCTAGAAAGTTCTCAGAGGCAGAAAGGAATTGGAATGTGTGGGAGAAGGAGGCCTTTGCAGTGAAAGCAGCTCTCACTAACTGGAGGCATTGGCTGGAGGGAGCGAGATACCCTTTCGAGGTCTGGACAGATCATAAAAATTTGGAGGCCCTCCGAAGCCCCCGCAGACTGAATGCCAAGCAATTGCGGTGGGCAGAATTCTTTTCCAAATTCAACTTCACCCTCAATTATCTCCCGGGCAAAACTAACTTTTTGGCGGACGCCCTGTCGCGCATGCCCCAACATAAGAGCAAGCGGGCGGAGACTGTCGACACGGTCTTCTCGCCTAAGCAACTTGGGGGCGTGGTGACTACTCGCAGCCGCGCTAAGCTGCCCCTCCCGGCCGACCAAGAATGGAAATCGAAACTTAAAACTGAAGTGGAGAAGGAGGGGAATAAAGCTCCGCGAAACAAACTAACCCAATCCCCACAGGGGGATTGGCTAGCTGGGAGCAAGTTTTATGTCCCGGACAGCCTTAAGTTGGAAATCTTGCAGCGCTGTCATGATGCTCCCACTGCTGGACATTATGGGTATCTGAAAACTTTACACCTAGTTCAAAGACAATTCTGGTGGCCGGGCATGCGCAAAGACATTTCCCAATACGTTAGTTCCTGCCCTGTTTGCCTCAGCGCTAAAACCAGAAAAGGGAAACCTCCGGGTCTCCTGCAACCATTGGAAACACCGAACAGGCCCTGGGAAGTAATCTCCATGGACTTTATCACTGATCTGCCTCTTTCAAAAGGACATAATTGTATTTTAGTTGTGGTAGATCTGTTCTCCAAACAAGCCCATTTTATCCCCTGTACTACTATACCCTCCGCTCGAAAACTAGCGGATCTGTTTCTAAAACACATCGTAAAATTACATTCCTTTCCGTCCAAGGTGATTTCGGATCGCGGCGGACAGTTCGTTGCCAACTTCTGGCGGGAGCTTTTGAAAATGTTGAATATTGAACAAGGTATCAGTTCAAGCCACCACCCACAAACCGACGGGCAATCCGAAAAAACAAACCAGATATTAGAACAGTTCCTTCGTTGCTACATCAATTTTCAACAAGATAACTGGGTGGACCTTCTCCCTCTAGCTGAATTCTCCTATAACAACAGTGTACACGCTTCAACGGGAGAAGCCCCCTTCAAAATTGTATATGGGACTCACTTCAATCCCTTCCCTTTGGACGCACCCCCTCTCCATTCCTCTAAATTGCCAGATGTATCCTCATGGTGGGGGGAGGCGGTGCAGCAATGGACTATCATTAAGAGACACCTTGAAAAAGCCAAACTGGATTACAAAAAGTACGCAGATCGCCATCGTGTGGCCGAATGGGAATTACAACCAGGAGATCATGTGTATATTTCCACAAAGAACCTAAAGCTAGCTCAGACAAGCCGCAAACTCGCTTTGAAATTCTTAGGACCTTTTCCTGTGCGCAAGGTAATAAATAAAGTGACTGTCGCGGTAACATTGCCCAAGAACCTTCGCCATGTGCATGATACGTTCCATGTCAGCCTTTTGAAGAAAGCTCCCACCGACAACAAATGGCATATCAAAGCTCCACCCATTCCAACTTTAATTGACGACCAAATACACTATGAGGTACAACAAATTTTGGACTCTAAAATCAAGAGAAATCAGCTTTTTTACCTCATTAGGTGGAAGGACTTTGATTCTGGTTACGATGAATGGGTGAACTCTGCACATGTTCATGCTCCTAGATTGACCAAAGCTTTTCATACTCGCTACCCATATAAACCAGGGGGGGATCTATTTTAAGGGGGGCAGAAATGTCAGGTCCAGTATATATCTTGACTATACTGACTCCATTTTCTAATGCTTTTAGTGTTTAAGTGTTTTCTCCTCAGGTGCACCAGTTCCCAGGCAGCATTCCCACCAGAGGACTGTTTTGTCTAACACCGTTCCACCAGGCATTGGCCTTGAAGGAGAGCAGCTTCCCAGGACTGAAAGATGTTGTTTTGAGAACTGTGGGGGGAGGCTGTTCCAGATGGGTATTGTTACTCTGTATCCTATGCTTGCTCTTCATTGGTAACAATGATCATGTACCATCCTGAGTCTCCTATTCAGGACAGTGGACTATAATGGACCTTTTCTGCAATAAAACTTCCTTTGCTAGACATTGGACTTATTCTTGCTTCTAAGGGGAATCTTGCAGAGAGTACCTTATCTAGCCACAGTCTGACAGGGGCCAGGACTGAAAAGGCCCTGGCCCTGGTTGAAGCGAGGCGGGCTTCCTTCCTTAGGGCCGGGGACCACAAGTAAATATTTATTTTAGATGGGCTACTCACTACCAAAAAATGTACCATTTGTGTCTTCCTGCCTGCCTTCCTTCCTTCCTTCCGGTGAAATTGACTTGACCAGAATGTGCTTGCAGCTCAGTTTAGTCAGTTTCACCACTCCAACAACCTTTACGGGACACAAGGGGAAGCGCGTGCCGTTCAAACTTAAAACAGAATTCACGACAAGGCTCCAGCCCCTGCCTGCCCCAGAGCACGGCGCAATGATCAAGCAACCAGTGCTAGATCAGTTGCTGTGGCACCTTCAATGGGAAGAGCATGAAATGATCCTTTATACACAGTCTGGACCGCGCACTTTTACACCAGTGCTATGTAACATCACTTCCAATGATGTTACGTGGGCCCGGCGTCTGTGCTCCACTACTAGGCTCGGCAAACAACTTTTGCAATGCCGTTCCTCTGGCTGTTACAGGAACAAAGAATCTGGATATTTAGATCCGACGGTATCTAATAGGAAGCCATCAATCTTTTATAGTCAGAGAATACATAAATTATAAACAAATATGTCCTTTGGTCTAGTCGAACAGCATAATGATCAAAGGCACACAATAGAAATGTATTTGCTTCTACAGTCCGCTTTATTCCCCGAGCTCCAAGTCTGCGGTGATGGACAGGCAGTGAGCTGTCAGTTTTTGTTCCATCTGTCACACTACACGTACCTCCTGTTGTTTTAAGTAATCAATATGGGGGCTGAAATCACCTACCGCTACCTCTGTTACCTCCTATTTTGTCCACTCATAAATTATGAATCCCTGCACAACATCAAGTCTACAATTTCGATTGCATTTGCTAATCATTGATCAATAATTCAAGAGCCTCTTCTTCTTCAAGAGTCCCTGGTTTCCTGGAGCATATGGCAGAAGGCTGACACTGTTCAAGAGACTATTTCCTTACACAGAAAGCACTGGCTTTTTTTTTTAAAGTTGTTTAAAGTTTCTTTTCGCATTTCTTCTTCTCCATTCCTTTTTATGTTTAGGAATCATACTTTGTTCTTAAAAACTCACTCTTGCTTTCTATATTGAATGAATGCTCGCGCAGAGCACCTGCAGAGAAAGCTCTGGTGAGTGTCATTTACTATTGTCCAGTGCGGACAAGCACGGCATTTAGAAACACTGGAGCGCTCCAGCTTTTCCATGGAATGCAATTTGGATGGGAATATTGTTCGTTCAAGGCTTTTCCTTATGTGTTGATGTAGACACTGGAAAAGAAGGGGAACGCACCAAGGCAAAATGAATAAAAGAAGGCAAAGGGTGCAAAGGGAAGGGTCTTTAATAATTATATAACTCTGCTAAAGTGCGTACAAGAGAATTATACTAAAAGGAATTTGGAAGATTCCCCTGGTGAAGCTGTTATGAAATATGTAGGGGTTATATAATTATTAAAGACTTTTCTCTTTGTGCCATTTGCCTTTTTTCCCTTCGTTTTGATGTAAACACAAAAGCAAAGAGGATTTTTTTTTCTCTTTTGGATTTGTGCATGTGTTGGTTTAATGGATGCGTATTTCAAAATGGCAAGTGAGAATGTGCATTTATATGTCTCTCTTTTTAAATATTGTAACACCCACCCTGGTAGAGTTCTGGTGAGCTCAAAAGCTTGCACGATGCCTTAGGGGAATTTGGTTCATCTTAATAAAAGGTGCTGCATAGATTTTTTTCAGTTCAGTTTATTCATGCTTAACAGCCCATAGGCCATACACTATAAACACAACTTAATAATTAAAAATAACAGTAAAACAGAAGTTTTTCACGTCCACATTACAGCTTCTGCAAAGGCTACTCAGAAGCAATCAATCTGAGAGAGCCAGGAATGGTTGGGGACTTTAGTACCCATTTTTTAAGAACATGGAATTATTTCTCATATTTGGACAATGAATATCCAAATTATGGTGAACATCTAACATTCACAGGTAAACATTGATAATCCCGGATGAATGTTGCCAGGGCTTTTTTTCTGGGAAAAGGGGTGGTGGAACTCAGTGGGTTGCCCTCGGAGAAAATGGTCACATGGCTGGTGGCCCCGCCCCCTGATCTCCAGACAGAGGGGAGTTGAGATTGCCCTCCATGCCGCTGAGCCGAGCGGAGAGCAATCTAAACTCCCCTCTGTCTGGAGGTCAGGGGGCGGGGCCACCAGCCATGTGACCATTTTCAAGAGGTTCCAGAACTCCGTTCCCCCGCGTTCCCCCTGAAAAAAAGCCCTGAATGTTGCGAATGCTGCAACACACACATTCTTTGCATTTTAGAAATATATCAATGAATCTAAAAATCACATTTCAACATTCATCAGTGTTTGCCCAGCAGAATATTTTTGAAGATCTGAAATCGCCAATATTCATATGTAGATGTTATCATTTTCTAAACCCCAAGCTTTCATTGTAAGAGTTTAAGCACATGTCTGTGTGCACACATGCACATATACTCGTGTCTGTTGCACAAAAGGAAGGCTTGGCATGAAGTCAGCGGACTTTTTTTCCGCAGGAAGAATGAATGGGCATCGTTATGACAACAGCACAACTGACTGGAGGCTGTGCTGTTTCTTTGTCTAAGATGGTTTTATTAGCTATTGTGCTGCTATAGTATGATCATGAATAATAAATGCCACTATACCGAAGAGTTCTGATTTCATCTCTGCAGAGTCCTCTTAAACAGCCTGATTGCACAAATGTTAATACATTACATTTGCACACCTTTCCTCAGTGGGCAGTTGATTGAAGCATAGCATTCAGAAAAGTAAGTGAAAGGTTTCGGGATGAAACCGCAAAGAAACACTTCATTGAACATGTTTTTGTTGTTTGGAAATCTATTTGAGAAAAGACAAGTGAAGCGTAACTCATAAATGAGATCTGTGAAAGATAATGATACTACTACTCTTGCTACTAGTAGCAGTATCATCTTATTACTATTAGTAGTAGGAAAAACAGTAATAACAACAACAACAACAACAACAACCTTGTCCTTATATACAGGATAACTTAAAGCCACAGAGTGGTTTACAATGTATGTTATTATTATCCCCCCACAACAACAGTCACCCTGTGAGGTGGGTGGGATTGAGAGAACTCTGAGAGAGCTGTGACTGACCCAAGGTCATCCAAGAGACTTCAAATGGAGGAGTGGGGTTTTCTAGATCAGAGTCCTGCTGCTCTTAACTACTACACCAAACTACTACTACTACTACTACTACTACTACTACTATTACTACTACTACTACTACTACTAGTAGTAGTAGTAGTAGTAGTAGTAGTAGTAGTAGTAGTAGTAGTTAGAGCAGCAGAAGCAGTAGTGGTGATGGTGCACTAGGTGCAATTCCAAAAAGACTAACTAAATATCTAGGCAATGTTTGCATAGTCAGAATAACAATTGGACAGCTGAAATCAGCAACACTCCTTGGAATGTGCCACATCCTAAGGGAATGTATCTCACTGACTCTGAGATTCTTGGATAAAATCCAAGTCAGCAAAGGACCAAAAAATTCCAGCCCAGACATCTGGTGGACTGTGATAACATCACATAACAATAACAATAACAATATCCAGCCAGAGTTAAGCAACCAGAACTTTCTTTTATCAATATTATCTATTTATAGTATTTATCAGTTTTAATAATTTTTTTTTACTTTCCTATAGAAATGAATGGAACTTAGAAGTACTGAACTTTCCCTGGATCATGCACAGTAATAATGCATAGTAATCCCCAAATCTTCAAGTGCATGAAATAAATGTGATTCAAGAAATCCTGCTGTGAAGCCAAGCTGCACATTCACAGAGGAGGCTGCCCAGCATGTCTATGCACGGTATCCTGCTGTGGTCTTGCTTGCTTCTAATCTAGTAAGAAGGACTTCTGCTACACCTCGAAACCAGGGTCGTTTTCACACTGCTTACCAGCCACGGAATATCGCGCCAAGCTCCCGGAACGGCAGCATCTTCCTGGTCGCACCGGGAAGATGCTGCCGTTCCGGGAGCTCCGCACAATGTTCCGTGGCCGGTAAGCAGCGTGCAAACGGCCCAGGTGTGATTAAATTAGCAGATCACCAGGATGCAGAATTACCCCAGCCTAAGAAAGAAGCTGGAGAGAAGGCATTCTTCCATGGCTGAAGTTTTGGCAACGGGGAATGGATGATCCAAAGAATGCTGCTTTCATCCTCTTTGCACACCTGAAGTTTTCAGTTTTAGTTCTCCGACGGAGACTCCAGTTGGTCCAGCTGCTGTCACTGTAGTTGCTACATTGTATATTAGGCCAGAAGTGTTGGCTGAAGAGGAGCTGGAGCATCCTCAGTCCAGCCAAGTAGCTGACTGGTGACTCTGAGTCCACCTCTCTGGGCCTCCCCCTAGTGTCTCCTGTCAATCAATCTGCATTATGGGGATAGCAATACTAACAGGGCTGTGGTAAGGACTGCACTTTTTCGTTTTGAATATCTATATATTTCAAAAGTGTATCTTATTCCTTCCATAGGATAAGGGTAGCATAATATAACTTATATCAAACAGTGCTGACATTTCTTTTCAAAATGTAAAGCATTTTTTTAAAGCTCATCAACTCCTCGTTCTTCATGAGGATTGGTTTGTACTGTTGTTTATTTGGCTAGTTAACAAAATAATTACAGTTCTGCCAGGCCTGAAAAATGGAGACGTTCTGCCAGGCCTATGAGAATAGTTCAGGAACCGCTAACTATCCTGCCGGTCCCTCGTCTGGTCTGCTCCACTTCCAAAGCCTAATTGAGATCTGTTGTGCCTACCCACGGTGATACGTACTCAAGTTACTTCCCCACCACACTTAGAGGTCCTTGTTGGATTATGGTTTTACTGTTTTATATGGTTTTATGTTATATTTTATAGTGTGGTGATGGAGAGTGCCCTCAAGTCATAGTTGATATATGGTGACCCCTGGTGGGGTTTTTGTCATGGGCTGGGCCAGCCCAAGCAGGGTGGTGCAAGTCCAAACCTCGGTACCAAGTCCAGAGGGAGTTTCAGGAGCCAAAAGCCAAGTCAAAGCAGTGGTCAGAGCACGAGCTAATGCCAGAAGTGAGTCCAGAGTCCAAGAGCAAGGCCAGGCACAGTCCAAGGTCAGTTACCGATAGTGTCAGGTCCAAAAGCAGGCACAGGCAAGGTGCACGGCATGGTTGCAGGCAGTAGACACATTGCTTCCACGCCTGGCTGTTGCTCCTGACTGGCTTTTATAGCCAGGCATGGTTTTCAGCCAGCTGCTGGGGCTCCATCCTGAAGCTACTCATCATCGCTCTCCAGCAGCTGGCGTCGGTTCAGGAGACGCCGTCTGTCCTGCAGCTCCAGCCTCAGCCTTTGTCTGCAGTGTTCTTTAGGTGTGGGCAAACCTGGGGTGGGGGGAGGGGTGGAAGCCCCTGGCTGGGCTTCCCCTGGGGGGTTGGCAGGGCCTGGCTGAGCTTCTCCTGTGGGGCTGGGGCTGGAGAGTACTGGAGGCTCAGCCTCAGCTGCTGGCTGTAAGCTCCGATTAGTCAGCAGCTTTGGCTCCTGATTACCAGCCTCTGCTGAGTCAGGGCTGGCTGCATGGAGCTCCTCTTCTCCTGAGGAGTCCTGGCTGGCTACACGAAGCCCCTCTCCTCCTGAGGAGGAGTCCTCGCTCTCACTGAGCCCAGGCTGGGCCATGACAGTTTTCAAGGCAAGAAACTATCAGAGGTGGTTGGCCATTGCCTGCCTCTGCAACCCTGGTCTTGGTTGGAGGTCTCCCACCCAATTACTAATCAAGACCAACCCTGCTTAGCCTCTGAGATCTGACGAGATCAGGCTTACCAGGGCTATACAGAGGGCAGATTTTATAGTATTTTATGGTATTTATATATTGTTATAATTGCTGTTAATATGATGTTGTGACCCACCCTGAGTCCACTTGTGGGGAAGGTGGGATATAAAGCCAATATAAAAATAAAATTAATTAATTAAAGAGATTTCTATGGCGCTTCTCACAAGTCCTGTATGAAGCAGCTTACAATTAAATAGTAATGTTTTAATTAAATTGTTGTCTTAGATGTTAAGAGGTTTTTTTCGGTAAGACATCCTGAAGATCAACTTTTGAGCAGAAAATGTGTTTTGCACACTGACTGCCCCAGGTTCAATCCCTGAATCTCTGATAACAGGTTCTCATGATACAAGGGTTGGGAGATACTAATCACTCGACTTAGTAGAAGACACTTTCTTATTGTTAATGTTGGCAGAAGGGCAGCATAATTCTTTAATGAATTAAATATTGATCCTGGGCATTGTTATTTTAATTAACATCTTTATAAAATTGTTCCATCCTTATATATACCAAGAGAACACCAAGGTTCAAATCTTATTATACAAAACAAGAGCAAGGGAAGACAGTCAAGATTCTATCTGACCAGGGCTTTTTTTCAGGGGGAACGTGGGGGAACGGCGTTCCGGAACCTCTTGAAAATGGTCACATGGCTGGTGGCCCCGCCCCCTGATCTCCAGACAGAGGAGACTTGAGATTGCCTTCTGTGCCGAGCAGCGGAAGGCAATCTCTCAACTTCCCTGTGTCTGGAGATCAGGGGGCGGGGCCACCAGCCATGTGACCATTTTCTCCAAGGGCAACCCACTGAGTTCCACCACTGCTTTTCCCAGAAAAAAAGCTCTGTATCTGACCCATAATCCAGAAGGGGATAATCAGTCTGATTTTTTTTTTAATGCAACCAAAATTTGCTGATGACAGCCAAGATCATTTTACCTAGCAATGGAAATCTGGATTGGAACAATCAATGACGGAGCATCTGAGTGAAATACTAGTAATGGTCAATATGATGTATAAAGGAAGACACAGAAATGGATGCGATGTTGGATGATCAGAAATTAAGGATTCCCTTTGCTATTGACTGAAAGACATATTGGGTTGGAACTAATGATTTTCCTTCCACTAAATAAGCCCTTCCACGAAATAAATTCTTCCGATAGGAAAAGTCAGTGAGCAGAAGGGAGTTCTTGGCTCCAAACCATAATAATTAACTGTAAAACAATTGCTTCATTTTACTCCCCAAAATGCAAATGGTAATCGCAAAAGGAAACCCAGGAAAGGCATTTTTGTCATTGTTATTACTATAAAGACATCTTTTAGCATGACTTTTGACAGAATGCTGCGCTGGCAAACTGATAGAGCTGTCACAGAATACAGCTGCTGTGAGCAAGCAAAGGCAAACAGCAAGTGAAAATATTTTCGCTTTTGGATCTTCCATATAGAGAGAGATGAAGACTGCTACAGGAAAGTGAAAAGACATATTTGCGGAAGGAGGTGGCAAAGTCAGGTGTTTCTAGAGGCTCCCAAGTAGAGATGGGCACAATCCGCATTATGAATGAAAAAAACCCACAATAATGGCAATCGCGCGATCATGACCCAACGGATCGTGATCGTCCACGGCCAATGATCCAGTGGTCAGGAGAGGCCTGGATCGGGGCGTTCGGGCTCGGTTCGGGGATCCAGACACTCAGACGCCAGCAATCTATTCCCCTGGCAACGGAGTCAGGGGAATGCCTGAGCTCTGTTTGCCCTCCTTCTGTCGCCCTGGAAACCCGAATGGAAGCCCAGCTTTCCTTGATCAGCAGGGCTTCCTTCCAACCACGGAGCAGCAAAGCAGTCACCAGTTGGGAGAAGACACCCAGGGGAGGGAGGGGGAAGAACGTGTTTTGTAGCCATGGGCACTCCAATCTCATCCCTGCAAACCCTGATAGGCAGCTCTGATGGCCAAACACAGACCTCCTGTGTTGCTGAATGGGACCCATGCTTATAAATAGCCGTGGTCTCCCAGGCTGAGTTTCACTTTCTGCGAGCAGTGGAGTGGGACAGAGCTCTTGCTTGCTACTTGCTAGCCTTTGGAGAGAGAGAGAGAGAGAGAGAGAGAGAGAGAGAGAGAGAGAGAGAGAGAGAGAGAGAGAGAGAGAGAGAGAGAGTCGGCCGCCACCACAACCCACCTTCCCACATAGCTGGGAATACCAGCGCGCCCCGCTTTGGCATCCACGATCCACGGTTCAGGAACGGGAGATGATCAGTGTGGATCGTTAATTCGAAATCATCGCCGGCGCCGAACCACGATCCGCTGGCTCGTTAATTCTTTTTGGATCATGCCCATCTCTACTCCCAAGACTGGCAAGTGACCTCCTAGCCCAACACCACCACCGTTCTCAATTTGCACAGAGTAGCCAAGCAATTATAGCTTGAGCAAATTCTCAGTTTGAATGTCTTACCGCTTTTGTGTTTAGGGGGACCTCTGACGGTCCTTTGCTCACTGACCTCCAGACTCCTGGAACTACCACAGGAAGAGGGAAGCAATACGCTGATGTTCCAGCATTCAGACATCTACTCTTACAAGATAACCAATGCTGCATTCCTAAACAGGCTTACATCTTTTAAAGTCCTTGAAGTCAATGGACTTCGAAGGGTGTAACTCTGTTTAGGATTGCATGGCAAGAGTAGTAGAAGGCTATAGTGCAGTAGCTCACAGGAACCTCAGAATATTTTAGCCTTTCAAAGATAACCATTTTGTTGGGTCTCTTACAGGAGAAACATCCGCTGCATTCTTTTCTACTAGAGTCGCTGCTTTCACAAATACTGAATAATGCACTTTCAATCAACTTTCAGTGCATTTTGCAACTGGACTTTATCGTGTGAAATGGGAAAATTCACTTTCAAACCATCATTAAAGTACATTGAAAGTGGATTGAAAGTGCATTATTCGGTATGTACGAAAGCAGCAAGTTGGAGATTGCTAAAATAAACACATAGGTCCTGTCTTCATTTAGAAATATGCCTCCAAGTGTCACTGGCTGTTTTCACACTGCTTACTGGTCACGGAACATTGCGCCGAGCTCCCGGAACGACAGCGTCTTCCTGGAGCTATTTCGTGTCACGCGAAATGGCGCCAGGAAGACGCTGTCATTCCGGGAGCTCGGCGTGATGTTCCGTGGCTCGTAAGCAGTGTGAAAATGGCCACTTTCTTTTACCCGTATTTAGATCAGTTTAGAACAAAGTTGGTAAGTTTAAGCAACAAACTATTTAACAGTGGAGTTGACAGTAATCGGATCAGACATTCACCAAGACTGACAATGTTTGCAATCTGATGATTCCAAATGGAAATCAGGTTTGTAGCTTTCAAATGACAAAGGCAGTGGGGGGGACGTTTTTTATAGGTGTGTCAATATGATGTTTAATCTCTGATGAACAAACAACTTGAAACCAACTAACAAGGCTTTCCAGTCAATTGTGAGAAGGCAAATTGATTACACAGAAGAAGTCCACTCCAAGGTTTTAGAAGAAGCAAACAACTAGAATGCCTTAAGGTTAGAAAAAGTCCAAATCCAACTTTGTTTTCATTTTCAAAACCCTTCTATCAAGCAAGACCTAGTCTGAAAACACTAGGATAAAGCCTCCTGCTGGTTCATAAAAGACACTGATTATAATCCTTGTTAATTTAAGTGAATGTCAATAGGGTGTCTTCAAGACAACTTGGTTGCGTACAGTACAGTGCTACACACAGATGTTGTTTTCAGTCTGTGCTATTTTAAAATCTTGACTGCCTTGGAAACTTAGGCCATTTCTACACAGCCTGTCTTTCCCACCTTTTGCCTGCTCTTTGTGTGTGTGTTTTGTTGAGTTTCTCTTAAAACTCCCCAAAGCACTTGCCTTGTGCTTTGAGGTCGCAGGACATCCTCTACAGTTCTTAGAAAAAGCAGTCGGGCACTTTCATCATCCTTACCGGGCTCAATTTCAAATTTTTTTTTTGCTTGCAAATGCGTAAGTGCATGCTGAGAGCTTCGGGGGAGGAGCTGGCCCAAGAACGCAGAAGAAGCACTCTGTCAGCCCGCGGCAACAGAAAAGATCAGGGAAAGTGCAGTCCTAGAAAAGGCACCGAAAAAATGGAAACCAAGCAGCCTTGCAAATGGAGATGTTTGCAATTGTGGGGGAAAGCTGCCAGCATTCCATGAGCGGGCTGTCCTTATAAGGACATATGGAAATGGCCTAGTAGCGGTCCCTCAGTAGATTGGTACACTTTCCTGAAAAATAACTTGCCCATCACTAGCGCCCAGGTCTTTTTTTCAGCAAGAACGCAGTGGAACGGAGTTCCGGAACCGCTTGAAAAAGGTCACATGGCTGGTGGCCCCGTCCCCTGATCTCCAGACAGAGGGAAGTTTGGATTGCCCTTTGCACCGCTCAGTGGCGCAGAGGGCCATCTAAACTCCCCCTGTCTGGAGATCAGGGGGCGGGGCCACCAGCCATGTGACTATTTTCTCCAAGGGCAACCCACTTTGTTCCACCACCTCTCTTCCCAGAAAAAAAGCCCTGCTAGCACCATTCCCCCCAAATGGGCAAATTCAAAGCAATAGAGATTCAAAAGTAGCCTTTAGATCTCCTTCCCCCACTGCATAGATGTGTGAATTCATAAATGCAAAGCAATACGCACACCCATTAGCCGTGTTTGGAATCTCTACCGGACCTCTGGACGGTATTGTCTCTGCTGCAGGAATTCTTAAATTTTCTCCCGGAAGCCCTGGAATCAGACCTGGGATTGCACAAATGGTAAGCCCAGGGCTTTTTTTCAGGGGGGACGTGGTGGAACGGAGTTCCGGCGCCTCTTAAAATACTCAGCAACAGTACTTGAAAATAATGTTATTCCAAAGAATCCAGTGTGTTTCTTCTTCTTGAGAGTTCCGCCACCTCTTTTCCCAGAAAAAAAAAATCCTGGTTAAGTCTATATTTTCCCATAAAGCCATAAACACATTAGAATTATCAATCATAAAAGTAATCCAGGCAGCATAGAAACTGTGTCAAATAACATTCAGCAGGCTAAAATGATATCCATAAAAGAGTTCTCAGGCTAGAAGAAGACCATAAAATAGCTTTAGAAGTTGGAACTACTGAGCTAAATGGCCTGAATAAAAAGAAATGCTTTGGCCTGTTGCTTAAGGAATGATAAGGTAGGCTAGGCTCTCGGTGAACCTCAAAAGGCACATCATTCCAAAGGCTGTGACAACTGTGGCAAGAGAAAGCCCTGGGGAAAACTAGTTGGTTTGGGATGGGCAGAATGTTCATTACGGACTCCACATTATTACGACTACATGAACAAAAAGAAAACAACACCATTGAAGTTCTCATGTTCTTGACTTCTTTCAAAGAGAAAAGGTAAAAGAGAGAATGGGGCCCCCATACCCAAAACTGTAAGGATGCACAGAGAGAGAGAGAGAGAGCCAAACTACAAGTGACGCCTTACACAGGTTGGACACTTGTCAGCTTCCCTCAAGTTTTGATGGGAAATGTAGGCGCCCTGGTTTTACAGCTTGGCTCTCCTTTACAGCTGCAAGACCAGGATGCCTACATTTCCCATCAAAACTTGAGGGAAGCCGACTAGTGTCCAACCTGTGTAAGACGTCACTTGTAGTTTGGCTCCAAGAGAGAGAGAGAAGTACTAAACTGAGAATTTATTGGTTGTTTTCATACTGCTTACCAACCACAGAACATCGCGCTGAGCTCCCGGAACAAGTGTCTTCCTGGCGCGATTTCGCACAAGAACTGCTGTTCTCACGTGAAATCACGCCAGGAAGATACTGTCGTTCTGGGAGCTCGGCGCGATGTTCCATGGCTGGTAAGCAGTGTGAAAACAGCCATTGAGCTGGATTTAAAATGTCTGCTGTGCTTTGGCAATGAGTCTTCTTTGACTCTGATGCAAGTTGCACAGAGCTCAATGGGACTTTCTCCCTAAGATTACTTCCTTGAAAGCACTTTGGCTGGTTGATGCCAAAACTTTTTCTCATGCCGCTGGAAAATGTTTGTTTGGAAGTCGTTCCTGAAGCATGGCTTTGAACACACCTGTCTGCCTTGCCAAAAGGGGGGGAAAATCCCCATTTCAGAATGTCTCTTTTATACCTTTCATCCTTGCGAATACCATTCTTTAATGAGGTACTCGCACATTCATTTGGAGATACCTCCAGGAGAAATTCATGTCATCGATGTTGCTCTTTAAAACCTTCCCTCTATAGAGTTTTGTCCATTGTTTTCAGCCGGAGGGAAAAACCAATTCCGGGATGTTATAGAAAAACTTCCATCCTCTCCGAAAAGAAAAGGTTACATAAAACAAAGTCACAAAAATGTAGGGAGAGGGAAAGCCCTATAACTTAAAACTGGCCTTGTTAGATTATTCAAATGAAGGAGCTTCTAACAGTTTAGTTCGGAATTAAGTTAATTGGGTTTGGTGTAAGGTTGGTGTACTTCCTGCTGGAAAGCTTCCCGTATTTTCTTCCGCAGAAGTACTGGCTGGTCCCACACGTCACCCTGTTAGCCCAGACTTTAATTAGTTCTGGCATTCGCCTCATAATGATAAATGCTGAGATGATGAATGGAAATGCAAATGAGTGTGAAGTGGCTCAGCCATCAGAGGTGCATATCATTAATACTTTCCTACTGTTAAATCGATCAATGTCATTCCAGTCTCCCTCTGTTCTGTGGGTGCAGATGGCCGCCTGCCAGCGTGCCTTCCATTATACCGGCAAGGCAAACTTTGCAGGTTGCTCCTCTCCATATGCTTTTTATTCCTCGTTTCATGATCTTTTTTGGCAGCTCAGATTCCAATATAGTTCCAGCTGAGATGCTAACTGTTATGGTCAATAAGGAAATGGCTAATTTGGAGCAAAACAAACATCAATTGGAAGCAGTCTCTGATAACTGTAGGTTTTCCAGAGTCGTCGTGAAAGAGCATAGAGGCACTTTCAAAATACAGTTTATAGGAAAATATGCATTTAATTCCTGCCTTCCCTCCCCCACCATTTCACTCTTCTGATGTTAAATGGACCCAACTGACTCCTTTATCCTATTTAAATTTCTGGATAATCTGAAATATGCCAACCAGGGATCACCTTGTATAGTGAATAGCAAATATTTTCGGAAGAAATTGGGATGGCCGACTTCACCACTGTGTTGCTATATGTACTATCTATTGCTTTAAATATGTGTTCCTATGTACTACTTGTTGCTTTAAATATAACCCTACTAGATAGTCCTATGTAGTCTGATGTCAGTCCTAGAATTGTCTATGCTCTGTTTCAGTATTTCTACAACTCCATATCGGATTTTGCTGATGTTATGTCTTTGTAAATTTGCATTTATTTATCCTATGGCATTGTTTATTGGAATGTCCTTGATATTGACTGTGCTAATCTCACTCTGCCCTGACCTGGCTAGCCCTGGTGAGCCTGATCTCATCAGATATTAGAAGCTAAGCAGGGTCAGCCTTGGTTAGTAATTGGATGGGAGACCTCCAACGAAGACCAGAGTTGCAGAGGCAGGCAGTGGCAAACCACCACTGTTAGGACCAAGCTACAGAACGGCAAGTTTCCTCATTGGTGAATATTGCCATCTGTTTTAATTAATTGTCTGTAATGTTGATTGAATTTAAATGTTTTAAATTGTTTTTATGGAAATGTGATATTTATTATGGCTTTTAAATGATGTGATCCGCCCTGAGCCCGCTTGCAGGGAGGGAGGAATAAAAATCTAAAATAATAATAAATAAATGATTGATCTGTCAGAAAGAATCACAATTACTTATTCTGGGATATTCTTTTATTTATTTATTTACATTATTTATACCCCACTTTTCTCCCCAATGGAGACACAACACAGTTTACATCATTCTCTTTCCGTACATTTTATCCTCACAACAACATTATGAGGTAGGTTAGGTTGAGAGATCGTGACTGGCCCGAAGTCACTCAGTGAAGTTCTAGGGCAGAGCTGGGATTCGAACCTGGTTCTCACAGATGCTAGTCCAACATTCTGATCACTAACACTAGCATCAACATTAACGCTAACAATAACAACAACAGCAGCAATAATAATAATAAATGACATAAATAATACACCTCACTGGTTCTCTGTGTTGAATATCTGTGTTAAATCAACCTGATCCAACCTGGGAAATGATACAGTTAAAATTTTGAACAGCTTTTTCGGTCTATACAATGTGTTTTTTTCAGTTAAAAAAAAGTTGACCTCTGGTAATATGAAAGAAAGACAATCAGTTCACCTAATAGGCACTTTATTTGCTAATCAAACCTCTCATTAACAATTAATTGGCACAAGAGTTCACTGTCCGTTATTGCTGTGTCAGTCAGACTCTGTGGGCTTCAGAGACTGAAATGGGATGAGTTGGTCAGGTTATAAATAATTTCCGCGGGCTACTCTTCTTACCTCGAGATGTTTAAGTAGAGGTCAATGTCCTATTTCTTATAATCAGAAAAAAATGGGATCTTTGTCAAGGATACAAGTACATCCATTTTTCAAACAGTAAAAAAATCAGCATATTTCTTTAAAAATAGTATATTTCTTTTAAAAATCTGAATTTCTGTTTATGATCAGTCTTGAGGAGGGAGGGAGTGTCACACAGATGGAGTTGCCTGTTACTTCCCTCAAAATTCTGTCACACTTAAGCATTTTTTCAGATGTTAGTCCATGTGTACCACACAGGGCTTTTTTTCTGGGAAAAGAGGTGGTAGAACTCAAGACTGCACACTGATGTCACTTTGGGTCAGTTGGAACAAGGGGAGAGTTTTTTAAAGTTTAAATTGCCCTTGGTGAAAATGGTCACATGGCCGGTGGCCCTGCCCCCTGATCTCCAGACAGAAGGGAATTGAGATTGCCCTCCGTGCCGCCAAGTGGCGCAGAGGGCAATCTCAACTCCCCTGTCTGGAGATCAGGAGGCGGGGCTACCGGCCATGTGACCATTTTTAAGAGGCGCCAGAACTCCCTTCCACATTCCCACTGAAAAAAAGCCCTGCACACACACACACACACACACACACATAAACATACACACACACAGAGTTGTTTTCTTGTCTGAAAGGGGCAATGACTTGATTTTCACCTTTGGTACAAACGAATCACTATTCTGAAAAATCAGATCTTTGTGTAGCGTGTACAATGGGGACCCCAAGGAGCTTACATCAGTCTCCCCTCCTCCATTTTATCATCACAACAACCTGGGGGGGGGGAGTTAGGCTGAGAGCCAAAACAGACGAGACGCCTGACACGTGGACGACACACGTCAGTTTCCCGCAAGGTTCAATGGGAAGTGTAGTGAGAAAGAACCTCTTCCATGGAGAAGAGGGAGAGAATCCCTCTTCTCCCTGGCAGAGGCTCTTTCTCTAGGCATCTCGTCTAGTTCACGCTTGGCTCCCTCTTGCTGCTGCCAGCTCCCCTCGCTCCCCTAAAAGCACTCTGCAGCCAGAGGGAGCTGAGCGTGCTGGCAGTGGTGAGAGGGAGCCGATTATACTGGCGGCGGTTGGAGGAGCTGGCAGCAGTGATTGGCTCCTTGTCCATCTGTGTAACAGACCCAGGGTCACCCAGTGAGCTTCCCTGGCAGACTGGGAATATGAACCTGAGTCTCCCAGATCCTAGTTTGTTATTCTAATTATTATGCAACTCTGGCTCAGTTTCTGATGTCCTTTAAATCCTTTGAATAAAGTTGGAGACCAAATTGAACATTAATGTAATGATCTATGGTGATGAAGAGTGCCCTCAAGTCATAGCTGATTTATGGCAACCCCTGTTAGGGTTCTCACAGCAAGAGACCAGGGTGTTTTTTCTGGGAAAAGAAGTGGTGTGACTGTTACTAAAATAAAATTTTTTTAAAAAAAAAAGAAAAGAAAAGAAGTGGTGGAACACAGGACTGCACAATGATGTCACTTTGGGTCAGCTGGAACAAGGGGGGAGCTTTTTTAAAGTTTAAATCACCCTCGGCAAAAATGGTCACATGACCAGAGGTCCCACCCCCTGATCTCTAGACAGAGGAGTTTAGATTGCCCTCCGCGCCGCTGGCACAGAGGGCAATCTAAACTCCTCTCTCTCTGGAGATCAGGGGGCGGGGCCACCGGTCATGTGACCATTTCCAACAGGTGCCAGAACTCCATTCCACTGCGTTCCAGCTGGAAAAAAGCCCTGCAAGATATTAACAGAGGCAATTTGCCATTGCCTGACTCTGCAACCCTGATCTTCATTGGAGGTTTCTCATCCAATTACTAGCCAAGGCCAACCCTGCTTAACTTCCGAGATATGACAAGACTGGCTTGGCTGGACTATCCAGGTCGGGGAATAGGCTACTAGACAGGGCTTTTTTCCTGGCAGTACTCAGCAATACTTTTGCGGGATCTCCCAAGTCCTGAGGGGGGAATTAGTGGAAATCACAGCAGCCATATAGATGAGTAGTGGCACTTTTTTAAAAAATAACACAAAAAGCACTGCTACTAGAAATGAAGATATTTTTCAGATTGTCTTCTGGTTTTGTGAGGTTGCCTCTTGGGCAGAGTATGTGCCGCTCTGTTGTCAGAGAAGGCACAGAGTGTGCTCCCAGCTCTGCAGTGACGCATCGTTCTTTGAACAGGCAACAGTTACAGTTAAATCAGTTCAGAAATGGAACAGAAGGAGTTCAAAAGGTGACCCGCAAAGTTGTAACTTAATATGTATACCTTGCTATTAATCCGCGAACTCATTTCTCCCTTGTGCTATTTGTTGCCTTTTCAATCTGCGGGAGAATCGAGCATCACGAACATCACCGTAAGGCTTAAAAATTGATCTTGGCCTCTGTTTATTTTCCTTTTTTTCTTCCTTAACAGAAAGCACGAGAAAGAAACACAACAAGCTCAATGCAAGAGGTTGCTCCTTCTATGGGGGCAAACGTTTGCTTGACAGAGAGTTTAGAAGCTCATAATTTTTTTTCTTCATTTTTCTGAAAAATATGATCTTATATAAGCCAAATCCTTTGGAATGTACTGCAAGGCATTAACGGCTGAGATCCTATAGCTTACGGCTGACTCAAATGGTTTTCTGTCCTGGAGAAAACTTATTATTTCTCTCTCCTGCATCTTTCTCGGTGCAACAAGTCAGGGTGGGAGTTCTTCGTCAAGATCAAGATCAACTGCAGACTGATTCTTTTTTGTTTTGTTTTAATAACAACAATAATCACAAACACAACCACAGTAATAAAAGGTCAACTGCAAACCTCTACCTCTAGGCCTGGAGTTCTCCCAGAATTACAGGCGATCTTCAGACTATAGAGATAAGTTCCACAGAAGAAATGCCTGCTTGGGAAGGTGGGCTGCATGGCATCCCTGCTGAGAGCCAAGCTACAAGTGATGCCTTACACAGGTTGGACACTTGTCAGCTTCCCTCAAGTTTTGATGGGAAATGTAGGCGTCCTGGTTTTACAGCTTGGCTGTCCATTACAGCTGCAAGACCAGGATGCTTACATTTCCCATCAAAACTTGAGGGAAGCTGACAAGTATCCAACCTGTGTCAGGCATCACTTGTAGCTTGGCTCTCAGTTTCATCACTTTCCCAAACTCCACCCTCCCCAGGCACTAGGGTTGTTAAGAGAAATTCTTTCAATTCCTCTTTAACCGATTTCTCACTGAAATCCAACCATTCTTTTCCTCCTCTGAGGAATTTGGAATGAGTTTCTAATCAAGGTGTGTGTTTTTTTAATCAAAGAGAAATTTTTGAGAGGGGGGAGGAAGGGAGGTTCGGCAGAATTTCAGAATTCCACTCTGCAGATGCTCAGAGGCAAGCAATGTCTTCCCAGGCCTTCCTATCATCCTGCCACCATGGGGAGTATAACATAAAACAACTACAGGACTGAAGTTACAAAAGAGTGCCTTGATTTCTCTTCAAAGGGAAATGAAAGAGAACTCCTGCTCTTAAAAGAGAAAAAAAGTGAATAAAAAGTGATGGCTATATCTAAAAAAGTGAATTTTGGAAAAAGAAATTCCCCACCCCATAACAACCTTACACTGCCTTCAAATTTCCAGGAATTCCCCACGGTGGAGTTGGCAACCCAACAGGAAGTTCACCCCTGGCTTCACAGAAGAGAATGGAGCAAAGGGAAGCAACTTCTACTCACTGGTGTGAAAGAAAAAGGCTGTAAGAGAACTACTAGTGTGACATGAAAAATGAAATCTTTAATTAGTTGAAAGCTCTTGTGAGCTCAAAAGCCTGCATACCTCAGAGTCTTTCTACATGAGACATCTCAGCATGTGTTTGTCAAGTGTAGGGAGACGCAATGTTGTCCGGGAAGTGTCATTTAAAAAGACAGAGCCGATGGAGATCGCGCCTAAGAGGGTTTGTTAATTTCATCTTCTCCTCCCCGAAGGCTCTGTCAATTTCACCTCTCCAGTACAAAACTGTGTGGAATTGCGACTAGACAGCAGTGAGGAATGGAAATGGGCTGGAGCTGCCTTCCAGGGTTGGGCTTGGATCTGGAGAGGTTATAATGTTTCCCTCCTGGCCAGGGCTTTTTTTCTGGGAAGAGAGGTGGTGGAACTCAGTGGGTTGCCCTCGGAGGAAATGGTCACATGGCTGGTGGCCCCGCCCCCTGATCTCCAGACAGAGGGGAGTTGAGATCGCCCTCCATGTTGCTCGGCGGCACGGAGGGCAATCTCAACTCCCCTCTGTCTGGAGATCAGGGGTGGGGCCACCAGCCACGTGACCATTTTCAAGAGGTTCCGGAACTCCGTTCCACCGTGTTCCAGCTGAAAAAAAGCCCTGCTCCTGGCCTTTCACAGCCCTTTCACACAGCTCCAGTGTACAGCAAAGCCTTTGCCCTGCCCCCAGCACTGTCTTTTTAAACTACCCTTCCCGGCTACCATTGCATCTCCCGACACGTGTTCTTTATGTGTCAAATGTCTCACGTACAGAGACTCTCAGTTTCCCTACTGTGCTTCTGCCTGAGTTACTGCTTCAGCCCTGCCTACTTCCAGTCAGCTCCTGCTAGGCGGTGGGTGATTCTGCCACACTTGTGCGTCATGTACACAAAGATCCATGAGGCACAGGCACAGCAGAATCACCTGCCCACAGAGAAGGCTATTTATCACTTCTCTGCATGAGTCTCTGATCTGCCCTTGTATCTTCCGAGTCAGAAGACCCATGCAAAACTGGGACATGTGTACAGAGGAGACGGCTTCCTCTCTGGGCTGATAATTGCTTCTCTTTTAGAATCTAAAAAGGGATCTTTGTGGATGTAAAATTAAACTGTGCGCCTGCAATTTTAATCGAGGAAAGGCCTTGGCAGTTGGATGGATTTCTGCCCTACATGATTTTCCCGATTAGCCTGGAGTCCCGACAATTCTGCCACCCCAGGTAACCACCTGTACACCCTATTAGGTTAGTCTTGGCTCTGCCGCAGCCTGCAGCATTCTGCATAATTAATGTACCAGTCTCAGAATAAGATCTGATAGCACTTACGCAGGAAATTGTGAGTCTCCTCGCTTGCACACACTTCTGCATTTTCAGTTCGACCAATAGAAATATACAGGAAGGGAATTTCTAAATCCAGTTACCCTTCAGACTTAACCGGGTCCTTGTTGAAGGTCTACATTACACGGAAAGTTCGAGTTGATAATTGTTCCTAAGATGGTTGTTTGCTGCTTACCTCTATACCTGATCCAGGTAAAATGTGTTGAGGACAGGATGTAACCGAGCATCTCCTGTTGGGTACTTATTACAATGTGAAGTGAGGGGAAATCAAGGTTATGGTGTATTGTTACACCTGAGCCTGACTCTTGGGAGTTTCAGTTCCATGTCAAGAGTATAACTTTATTTTTTTTTTAAGAGGAGTTATTTAAGACAGGACAAGGTGTGGAATGCTGAAACACGGGGAGCTGAGACCTTCAGGGTTCACAGTTCAAAAACCTTATGCAATGGAAGAAAATGCATCAGCCGTGGGCAGAATTGCATTAATTGCCTGAGGACTGAATGAGTGCACAAACAGGCCTGTTCAAGTAGAAGGGATGTGGATCTCATTCTCACAACCATAATCATCGCGATATTAGATGAAATCCCGGTTTGTAAGACAGATTACAGGAGATATATTTCTAAAATGCAAAGCAACAAGAAAGGGATCCTTTCAATTGCATAGGCAAGAAGAAGAGAAAGGCCACTAAGTATTCGAACACATGCATTTGTTTATTTGTTTTAAAAATTAATCTCTGGCTTCTTTTGTGCACAAAGCGGCTTCCAGAAATAAATTTGACTGATTAAATTGAAGGTGCTATGAATGGTTAACTGCTGTTAATGGTGTGGTGGAATTAGCTGCCGCCCCTGAAGAGGTTGTTGTATGAAACAATGCCGGTTCCACACTACTCACCTTCATCCGGAATGCTGTGGAATGTCACAAAAAAAACATGGAAGATAGCATCTTCTCGCTTGAGTTTTGCACGACATTGTGCAAAACTCGCATGAGAAGACGCTATCTTCCGCGTTTTTTGCGATGTTCCACAGCGTTCCAGATGAAGGTGAGTAGTGTGGAAACATCCACAGACACAGACAAAATCTATTATTTAAATCTATCTAATAAACTTTATCCTTATGCCGGATACACCTCAAGGGGGCCTAAAGGTAATATAAAACTTCTCTATTAATCTACACTCAAGTTAATCTATTTTATTTCTAATATGAATTAAAGGGTAGAGGGAATGAAATAGAGAGAGGGACAAGAGAAAACTATTTCAGCATGCAGAGCAATTACCTTTAAAATGTCTTATGAAACAGCTGGTAACCAACCGTTGAACAAGACAATTGAAACCATTGCTGTCAAATTCTGACCCATCCCTAGGTTAGTTGAATATGGCCAATCCTGAATCAGCCAAAAAAGCTGACCTTGACTCAGCCCAAAAGCAGATTAAACAGTGTACACCAGAAGGATACACAAGCTGACATTGGGACTTATTTACAATGTTTGAATTCTCACAATGGTTCTCTTAGTATGATCTTAGCAATCTTATTTTTATGAATTCACGTTATGTTCTTTCAGAAAAGCCTGAGATTTCAAATGATGCTTTCCTGGATTGCAGATATAAAAAAAAGTCTCTCTGTTAACGCCTTTGCTTCACACAGTCTGGAAGCAATCCAGGGTGATAACCTACAATGTTTTGTGCTGCTCAGTGTATGATGCTAGATAGATAGATTTCTTTTTGAGGGTCTCGGGGTAGATATGCTGACTCCGATAAGATCTATTACATCCTGTCAAGCCTGGCTAAATACGTAACACATAAATTCTCACTTTTCACAGGAGCTGCTCAAGAGATCAGACATTAAACTGTGGCGACACCCTGGTACAATGCTATAGGAACTTCCAGTGAATTGCTGAGCCTGATTTGATAGGGAGACTTTGTTGTGGAATCTGCTAATGACTGTAGAGTGTACATATTAAATTTAGTACGATTGCATTATAAAAGTAATCTGCTCAGTGTTTATGATTATGATAAAATGGTAAAATGAACTTAGCTGAACTTTATTACCGTCATTTCAAAAAAACTTCAGCACTTTAAATATTTATTTCATTATTGCCTGATTGATTGTCTAATTGATTGATCGATTGACTGACCTCTTTGTATCTCACAGAATCATAGAGTTGGAAGGGGCCTTACAGACCATCTGGTCCAATTTCCTGCCCAAAGCAGGAACAGCCTAAAGCATCCCACACAGGTATTCGTCCAGCCATGAATTGGGCATGGTTTCCAGTCCTGAAAAACACCAGACAAACAAAATACTCTACATCTTACAATAGCCCTGCAGATAAGATTAGCATATCAACTAGGGATGTGCATTTCGGCTTTCTGAAAGCCGAAAGAAAGCCGAAACAAAAGTGTTAGCCGAAACGTTTCAGCTAGCCGAAAGAAAAAAAGCCGAAACGTTTCGGCTTTAGGCTTTTTCAATGGGAAAATGCCTCCGGCGTCTTCCTGGACGTCTGGGGGAGGCATTTTCCCACCGAATCAGCCCAAAATTGGTGGAGACCTTGCTCTAACCCCTCTCTACAAACCCCCCAAGTTTCAGACCGATTGGACTTTGGGGGGCCATGTTATGGCCCCGCAAAGCAGGTCCCCCTATCCTCCCATAAGAAAGCGAAGGAGCAGCATATTGTTAGCATGCTGCTGCTCATCTTTCTTCATTATTTCCTATGGGGAAAAAATGAAGAAGCAGGCTTCCTTTGCCAGGGGTGGCATTTTGCATGCAAAATGCCCCCCAGCCCTCAGGGGCCCTTCTCCCACCCCTCCTCCCACCCCCCCCCCACCAAGGCTCAGCCTGCTCCCACTTGGGGGGGCCATTTCATGGCCTCCCCAAGTAGGTGCTCTAATCTCATTCTCTACCACTGACAGCTGGGGGAGGCTTGTCTTGCCAGGGGTGGCATTTTGCATGCAAAATGCCCCCCAACTCTCTCGGGCCCTTCTCCCACCCCCCACAAAGACTCAGACTGCTCCCACTTGGGGGGGGGCATTTCATGGCCTCCCCAAGTAGGTGCTCTCATCTCTACCACTGACAGCTGGGGGAGGCTTGTCTTGCCAGGGGTGGCATTTTGCATGCAAAATGCCCCCCAGCCCTCTGGGGCCCTTCTCCCACCCTTCCTCCCACCCCCCACCAAGGCTCAGACTGCTCCCACTTGGGGGGGCATTTCATGGCCTCCCCAAGTAGGTGCTCTCAGCCCCCAAAGTCCACCCCCTACAGCCCCACACAAACCCAATTCCCCCCCAGCTGCCACACACAGACCCAAATCCCCACATTAGCCCCTCACAGACCCAAATCCACCCCCACCTGCCCCACACCCATAACCCCAGGAACAGGCTGGCAAAGGCCAGCCCTCTCCCTTTGTTCCCTATGCTGGGAACTTCTAAACTCTCTTTCCCTGGGCAATTCTGCACAGCCCAGGGGTGCCACAATGGTGGGCACACTTCTGAGTGCCAGCTGGTCCCTGTGAAAGAGCACCTGAACCACAGACACCCTCCCTCAAATTCCCCCACCACCTACAGAGATGGCTGGCCAGCCAGCCCCATTGTTCCCTATGATGGGAACCAACTGCACAACAAAGAATAAAACAAGAACAACACAAAATAAAGTTTTAAAAAAATTATTTTCTCCCTTCCAAAGTACAAGTAGGCAAAGCATTATGACACATTACACCAGCAGTCCCCCACACAGAAAAATAACACAACTCACTTAACATCAGAGAATCACAAAAGCACAATTCCTGTCAAAAATACTTTATTTCTTGAACAGCTTTAGGTTACACAGCAGGGGGGAACACCAAAGGGCATGGCAGCACTATCTTACACAAAAATAACACAACTCACTTAACATCAGAGAATCACAAAAGCACAATTCCTGTCAAAAATACTTTATTTCTTGAACAGCTTTAGGTTACACAGCAGGGGGGAACACCAAAGGGCATGGCAGCACTATCTTACACAAAAATAACACAACTCACTTAACATCAGAGAATCACAAAAGCACAATTCCTGTCAAAAATACTTTATTTCTTGAACAGCTTTAGGTTACACAGCAGGGGGGGAACACCAAAGGGCATGGAAGCAGTATCTTACACAAAAATAACACAACTCACTTCACATTAAAGAATCACCCCAAAAATTGCTGTCAAAAGCACTTTATTTCTGTAACTGCTTTAGGTTACACAGTAGGAAGGCACAACAGAGCAGGAAAGCAGTGAACTACACAAAAATAACACAACTCACTTCACATCAGAGAATCACACAAACACAATTGCTGTCAAAAACGGTGAAGTGGGTTGTATTATTTTTTGTAGTACATTGCTATCATGCCCTGTTGTGCCCTCCTACTGTGTAACCTAAAGCTGTTCAAGAAATAAAGTGTTTTTGCCAGGAATTGTGTTTTTGTGATTCTCTGATGTTAAGTGAGTTGTGTTATTTTTGTGTAAGATAGTGCTGCCATGCCCTTTGGTGTTCCCCCCTGCTATGTAACCTAAAGCTGTTCAAGAAATAAAGTGTTTTTGACAGGAATTGTGCTTTGTGATTCTCTGATGTTAAGTGAGTTGTGTTATTTTTGTGTAAGATAGTGCTGCCATGCCCTTTGGTGTCCCCCCCTGCTGTGTAACCTAAAGCTGTTCAAGAAATAAAGTGTTTTTGACAGGAATCGTGTTTTGTGATTCTCTGATGTTAAGTGAGTTGTGTTATTTTTCTGTGTGGGGAACTGCTGGTGTAATGTGTCATAATGCTTTGCCTACTTGTACTTTGGAAGGGAGAAAATAATTTTTTAAAAACTTTATTTTGTGTTGTTCTTGTTTTATTCTTTGTTGTGCAGTTGGTTCCCATCATAGGGAACAATGGGGCTGGCTGGCCAGCCATCTCTGTAGGTGGTGGGGGAATTTGAGGGAGGGTGTCTGTGGTTCAGGTGCTCTTTCACAGGGACCAGCTGGCACTCAGAAGTGTGCCCACCATTGTGGCACCCCTGGGCTGTGCAGAATTGCCCAGGGAAAGAGAGTTTAGAAGTTCCCAGCATAGGGAACAAAGGGAGAGGGCTGGCCTTTGCCAGCCTGTTCCTGGGGTTATGGGTGTGGGGCAGGTGGGGGTGGATTTGGGTCTGTGAGGGGCTAATGTGGGGATTTGGGTCTGTGTGTGGCAGCTGGGGGGGGAATTGGGTTTGTGTGGGGCTGTAGGGGGTGGACTTTAGGGGCTGAGAGGACCTACTTGGGGAGGCCATGAAATGGCCCCCCCAAGTGGGAGCAGTCTGAGCCTTGGTGGGGGGTGGAAGGGTGGGAGAAGGGCCCCAGAGGGCTGGGGGGCATTTTGCATGCAAAATGCCACCCCTGGCAAGACAAGCCTCCCCCAGCTGTCAGTGGTAGAGAATGAGATTAGAGCACCTACTTGGGGAGGCCATGAAATGGCCCCCCCAAGTGGGAGCAGGCTGAGCCTTGGTGGGGGGGTGGGAGGAGGGGTGGGAGAAGGGCCCCTGAGGGTGAGGGGGCATTTTGCATGCAAAATGCCACCCCTGGCAAAGGAAGCCTGCTTCTTCATTTTTCCCCATAGGAAATAATGAAGATGAGCAGCAGCATGCTAACAATATGCTGCTCCTTCGCTTTCTTATGGGAGGATAGGGGGACCTGCTTTGCGGGGCCATAACATGGCCCCCCAAAGTCCAATCGGTCTGAAACTTGGGGGGTTTGTAGAGAGGCGTTAGAGGAAGGTCTCCACCAATTTTGGGCTGATTCGGTGGGAAAATGCCTCCCCCAGACGTCCGGGAACACGCCGGAGGCATTTTCCCATTGAAAAAGCCGAAAGCCGAAAGCCGAAAGTAAGCCGAAAGCCGAAAGCCGAAACGGCTGGCAGTTTCGGCTTTCGGCTTATATGAAAGAGAATCCTCTTTCGGCTTTCTGCTTTTGGCTTTAGCCGAAAATTTTTGGCTTGCACACCCCTAATATCAACCACCAATCCATATGCAAAAGAACCTCCCCAGATACAGTAAAACTTCCCTCCATTAGCATTCCACACCCTGGCAAACTCTTATAGCCCTAACTCACCTTCCAGAGTAGATATAAATTACCTGCTAACATCTTCTCCATACATTGACACTGAGAGATCTCTGTCTTTCGGTGCTACACCTCTGAAGATGCCAGTCACAGCTGCTGGCGAAACATCAGGAACTACAATGCCAAGACCATGGCCATACAGCCCGGAAAATCTACAACAACTAATGTTCTCTGGCCATGACAATATATGTGTTGTTATTATTAATCACCCTGTGAGGTGGATGGGGCTGAGAGAGCTCTAGAAAAGCAATGACTGACCCAAGGTCACCCAGCTGGCTTCAAGCAGAGGAGTGGAGGATCAAGCCTGGCTCTCCAGATGAGAGTCCTGCCACTAGACCAAACTGGTTCTCAAAGATCAGCTTCTCCAAAGGGCTCCAGTTACAGTGATTTGGGTATACTGTCTCCCTGCCCAGGTCTTGCCAGTACACACCATCTTCATTGCAGGTGTGGCTCTGAGCCTAACTATATTTTCCTGGAGGACCAATGCCCAGCATCAACCTGGGATTATGGAGTTACGCAAGGCCATACAGTGTCATTGGGCATAGCAGTTCCCCACCTCTTGCAAGCCACAGCCGGTGAAGTCCAAGGAAGCCTTGTCATGCCGTCATCCTCACCTTTCCCTTCAGGAGCTCATGATGGTACATTCTAAAGGACTGGGAGGTTATTCCATTTTATCTTCACAATACCCCTGTGACAATGGTATGGCCCATAGGCCCGTTTCATCCAGACCTCAAAGAAGCAGTGCTGGATTTACTTAAGAGGCAGGTCTGGCAGCTTTGGCAGCTCCAACCCTACTTCTAACATGCCAGACCGATTGCTTTGGCAGCACTTTATAAAATAGGGCAGACCCAGGCCTGGCCCACCACATCGTTTCTCAATGTGACCCTTGAACCAAAAGGTTTGGACACCCTAGGAGGTAGAGCAGGTAAGAGTGTGGCCAGGTGAGCCTGTGTTGTAAGGAAGGAGTTCCAAAGTCTAGTAGGCAGTCGGACTAGCTCACCACTGAAGCGATCACAGTGACCGCTTGGTGAGCTATAGTCAGGAGAAGGCTTCACCGTCCATGTCCAAGATCATCTCCAGAGGCAACTGCAATGCTGCTGGAACTGTTTGGTTCCCAGCTGCTGGTGGTGCCCGGGGAGGCAACGGGTATAGTTCATGCTTCCTGCCACCTCCCAGACCCTCATTGCTGCTCAAGTCCAAGACGAGCTCCAGAGGCGTCACAGTACTTCTGGGACTCGACTCCAGATACCAGAATACCTCTGGCGGATGGGTCATGTTGTCATATAGAATCAGAAAGACTCCCCCTGCACACACAAGCCATTGATCAGAAGTGGGAATGGTAAGCGCAAAAGTACAGATAACCCAGGTGAGCCTGATCTCGTCAGATCTCAGCAGCTAAGCAGGGTCAGCCTTGGTTAGTAATTGGATGGGAGACCTCCATCAAAGACCAGGCTTGCAGAGGCAGGCAATGGCAAACCACCTCTGCTAGTCTCTTGTCACAAAATCCCTGCCAGCTATGACTTGAGGGCACTCTCCACCACCACCACCACCACCACCACCAGGGTGATCCCTGAGGAGGAAGAGGAGATGCCATAGATCATGTGCCTCTTTCTGACCATACAATGCAAATTGGAGCCTTGTGCAGCTTTAATTTGCCTCAGGGCCATGCTAGGAAAGGAGAGTGGCTTAACTCTTCAAACTCCAGTTTGAAACTGGCTCCCTCATTGTGCTCTCCGGCATTTTCAAGGAGAAAAGACATATCTCTAAAAATCATGTTTTGCCTTTGAATATTCAAGCAGTCCATTCTCAAAGGGCAAAACCAAGTGGAGGGGGAAAGGTTCAACCTCTCCCTTTCCATGCATACCCCCAAGGCAAATTAAGGCCACAACTTGCATCTTACTGCTGAAACCAAAAATGTGATTTTCATCTCGTCCATTTGAGTCCAGAGTAATTCTCTCCCCTCAGTCACCCAGCCTGTCCCACCTCTTGCTGCTTGGAAAATCAGACAGGGAGGTACAAGAATTACTATTAGTTTGGAAGCCCTCTGATTGTACCTCAGTGTTGAAAATAATATTGTTTGGATTATGAACCTTTCTGATATTTAAGAATGTGGTATGGTTCAGGTCAGATGACAGCTCTAATTCTGCATCCACACATGGCTGGATACTGTAATGTTATTGGTTTATAGCAATCCTTCATAAACTAGGGTTGCCAGCTCCAATTTGGGAAATTCCTGGAGATCTAGAGGGTAAAACCTGGAGAAACCTGGAGAAAGTGGGGTTTGGGGAGGAAAAGACCTTGGCATGGCATAATTCCATAGAGTCCATCCCCCAAAGTAGCCATTTTCTCCAGGTGAACTGATCTCTGTGGCCTGGAGACCAGTTGTAATTCTGGGAGATCTCCAGCCACTACCTGGAGGCTGGCAACTCTATCATAAACATGGCCAATCAGAAGCCATGCTTTGCAAAAGCTCCAGCTGCCCCCACCCACTTTGGCGGGCACCATGAAAGGAGTCGGAAGGGAACAATTGTGCCCACGGGCAGCACATTGGAGATCTCTGTCCTATCCTATAGGATTAACACAATCTTTATGTTTTTCCTATATACAAGAAAAAAATGCAAAATAAGGGAGAAGGTTGTTTGGTGCAACATACTTGTATTTTACTGAAAATGTAACAATGATAATTATGAAGTTACAGTCAGAAGGAGAAGCAGTATATAATATTTAAAAGCTTGGTGATTATTTTATATATTGGCAGGAACAATATATACATCAACAAAGATCCATATAGATATATATCATATTAATCATAAGCGAATTAGTTGTGAAAATCAGCCAGATGGTGTAGCTATTGTCCTTGCCATTTCCCCAAGAATAATGAGATTTGTTTGCCCTGATTTATATCTTGTTCATTTAATCTCTGTATCAACAATAAATAACATCAAAAAAAGACATTCTTTTATCAATGCTTTCCACAAAGATGCCAAAATCAGGGATCTGGTACTGAGGAATACAACTGGCCTGGGGAATAATTGCTAGGGAAAAACATATATTTTAACTGATCAGTTATTTAATTGATTCACAGTGCAATCCTAAACACAGTTACACACTTCTAAGCCAATGGATTTCTGTGGACATAGAAGGGTATAACTCTGCTTGGGACTGCACTGTTAAACTCTTTTGACTGATTAATCAAACTGGAGAAGCGTTTAAATGTTAATTATTTTTAATATAGTGCTAATCAGGGCCTTTTTTCTAGGAAAAAAGGTGGTGGAACTCAGGACCGCACAATGACATCACTTTGGGTCAGCTGGAACAAGGCGGGAGTTTTTTAAAGTTTAAATCGCCCTCGGTGAAAATGGTCACATGGCCGGTGGCCCCGCCCCCTGATCTCCAGACAGAGGGCAATCTCAACTCCCCTCTGTCTGGAGATCAGGGGGCGGGGCCACCGGCCATGTGACCATTTTAAAGAGGTGCCGGAACTCCATTTCACCATGTTCCAGCTGAAAAAAAAGCCCTAATGCTAATATTATATAGTGCCCACACACGTACTTTGTCTGTGGTAGCCCCACTTTATGGAATGGCCTGCCTGAAGAGGTCAGGAAAGCTCCCACTATCCTAGCTTTCTGCAAACTATGCAAAACTGAATTATTCAGGAGGGCTTTCTTCCCAGATTACAGGAATGTATCATAAGAAATAGCTCAGTGAGATATTTTGAAAGGGACTGGGATGAAATGCTGTGCTTTTGGGTACTGTCTGCTGATGTATATATGCACCTACTAGCCAGTTTCCATGCTGCTAAATGCTGCCTTGAAAACAGCAGCGGCACCAGGGTTTTTGGCGTCTGCGGCTGGCTGGCTGGCAGAGCGCCCACACGCGCACTCTCGTACCAGCCTATGTGATGACGTCATCACAGGCGCACACGCGCTGCCAGCCCAATTGCTGTGGCGGGTGGTTGGGAAGGCAAACAGGTGGCCTCCAAGCTCTCCCACTCAGTTTCCCTGCGCCACCGCAGACGCCTGCCCGCCACTGCTGAGCCTTGCCAGGGGAGTGTTCTGGCGGTGGTGGCAGCTTGGAGCAGGAGGGCTAGGAGGCTGCAGGTCCATGGCACATGCTCCCGCCCCCCGTGCCTCCTCTGGCGCCCCCTCCAGCACCCCGCGCCCTGAGGCCACCGCCTACCTGGCCTCAATGGGCGCGCCGGCCCTGCTTGGAAATGAGTTATGCTTTCTTTCAGGTAGATTTCATCTCTGTGCTTGGATTTATGCTTGTTTAATTTTTTTTTCTGCTACCATTCTTTATTGTATCTGTCTCCTGTTGTTCATTACGGTACTTTGCTCAGTGAATGTCCGGGCTGTTGATTATATTGTATTTTCACTTGCACTGTGTAATCCACCTTGGATCTCAATAAGAAAGGTGGACTATAAATAATAACAACAATAGCAACGAGTGGCAAGTGACATCTTTTAAACATTCCTCTTTTCCCCAGACATTAAAAATGGGGACTACCTCTACTGTCTCCTATATCATATGTATTCATTCTCTGAAAATAAGGTGGTGTATTTTTTCCAGAAATCTTAATTTATTTATGTCCCCTATTTTTGCAGGTTGAACTAATTAATTGATTGAAAGTTATGCAATTGAGCTACTAAGATTTTTTCAATTCGATAACAGCCCTGTTTTTGAAGTAATGTACAGTAGACATATTAAAATATCACGAAACTTCAAAATATCTTTTACAATAAAGAAGAGCAATGATAAGAGTCAATAGTTAGGCCAAAAGTGTTGCATCAAAAATCAATGACAGGTTTCCAGCTATGGGGAAAAGTAAATTTACTGTTCTTGCCTCCTCTGTTAATCTGGGCAGTTTTACTCTTTGCCCAAACTTATGCATCTACACTTTAACAGCCCTTCAGCTAATTATTTGCTATTATCATAACAACCCTGCTTAAAATGAGTGTTTCATTTTAAACCCAATGCCTCCTATTTCGTCTTTTTTAAAAAGGCAAAGGTTACTCTTACTTGTTATTGTGCTTCAAATCGGTGCTTATGAAACAAACAGCGCTACTTACTCCCACACGTAGCAGGTTTTTTTGCCAGGGATAAGAGGTATATGAATGAATTCCAGGTACTGAATGTGGGAATTCAGTTTGCCAGTTTCCTGCTGCAACATGCATCCACTGACACTCGCCTTCAACTAGGTCTGTTTGTTGTGGGTGTGTTATTGTGCTAGAGGAAAAAATCCGTGGATCAATAGTTTAGAATAGGTGGAGGTCTAAGAGTTGATGCTGTTTTGGGTTAAGCCTCATTTCCCCTCCCTCACCCCTTGAAAAGAGCAGCGTATGCATGTACAGCCTCCCAACACTCCCTAAGCTGTGTGTACTTAAACTCGTTGGGTCGATGATTTAGAGGGAGGACTGTGCTCCATGCGATTTTGGTGCTATTAAGTGCAGAAACAGCTGCCCAAAGAGCCTGGAAGCCTGCATTGCAAACAATGGGGCTGAAACTAACGATAATGGGGGGGCGGTGGAGCTGGAAAAAAACAGTAACAGTACATAGTTGGTTTGGAAGCCCTAAATCCAAAACTGAAACGAAATATTTTTCAGCATGCACCTTTAGACATGATACAGCCAAAGCTAAGTACCCTCTCCCCTTGAAACCATTCGTGTTTAACTTGGGTTGGATCATATCCTGCGGTCTAATTAGAAACAATGCATCCAAGAACTTTAACTGCATTCTTGTTTTGTTTTGTTCATCTTTACCTTTAACTATTATTATAATCAAAAAAATAAAATAGAATAAAATAAAATAAACTTCTATCCTTTCATGCCTTAAGACATACAACCTCTCCTAATTAATTCCTTTCAGACGCGAATGCTTGCAAACATTTGGGCTCTCACTCTTCCTCCAATACTATTTATACATACAACAGAACTTTGTTATATTTCCCTTTTTGTTCATGTATTCCCTATAATACACCACTGGTGGGCAGCAGCCCAGTGCAGTCCAATTGAGGATGATAGAAAGATCTAAACACAAGTTTGCAATTGTGCCTGCAAAAAGAATCTGGAAACAGCCAGTGTATACTGCATGCCGGGATCTCGTTGCAAAAAAAATTACAAAAATCATGACACCGACAGTGTAAAAGACAACGAGCACTGAAAGAACTTTAAATCATTAACAAATAACACTAAGGATGCTGTGGAAGAGAAAGTGAGTGTTAGACAACAAGTTGTTTAATAGCCCATTAGAATTGGAATAAATATTCAAATATCTGCAAAATTCCCCAGATTTTCCTATTTTGCTATTCTCAGGTTCATACATCACCACAAATTCATAAATATCACATCAGTGAACCAATAAAATAGAAAAGGGCAACTTCCAAATACATGCCTAGAATATTATGGAATATGGAATACTGTGCATTGCTTATAAATGTGCTTATTTCCACAAGTTTAATTGCATGATGAATGATTTTCACATTGTCATGTGACACACAGAAACACAAAATATCTATTAATCTTGAGAAGGAACATTGAATCATTTCTGTGGAAGTGCTTATGACTGTGGGATAAGTTCTTGTATGAAACAGATGAAAATCCCCTAGCAGTTGGAATGGGTCGGTTAACATTTTGATACTGATCCTAATATACATGATTGTCATCACACTATTAACATAAAATTAATACATCCCAGCAGGGCTTTTTTATTCTGGGAAAAGAGGTGGTGGAACTCAGTGGTGGAACTCAGGACCGCTCCATGACATTACTTTGGGTCAGCTGGAACAAGGGGGGAGTTTTTTAAAGTTTAAATTGCCCTTGGCAAAAGGGTCACATGGCTGGTGGCCCCGCCCCCTGATCTCCAGACAGAGGGGAGTTTGGCTTGCCCTCTGCACCATGCGGCGCGGAGGGCAATCTCAACTCCCCTCTGTCTGGAGATCAGGGGGCGGGGCCACCAGCCATGTGTCCATTTTCAAGAGGTGCCGGAACACCGTTCCACTACATTCCGGCAGAAAAAAAGCCCTGCATTCCGGCATTTCTTACAAACTTAGGGCTTTTCTGCACACTCGACTTATTTCTGATTTTCTTATCAGTTGATCCCAAGCATTAGAACTGGTTTAGGTTTCCCCAAATATGCCTTCTTGTTGCATTTTTACAGTTGTGGAGGCAGTTTATTTTGTTTGGCTTGTGCTTTAAATAATCAGGATTTTCAAGGAGTGTACCCTGGACAGCTGCTGCCAGTCGAACTAGACCATAATACTGACTTTAACGAACTGATGATCAGATTCAAAGGTGTTCATGGGATTCTAGACATAAAACTCTGAGAATCAGACTGGACCACTTGATTTGAGGTGCAATTATAACCATGGCACACACAGGTTGGAAGCCACGTAGCAGCCATGGATTCACCGTCGGAGCCATCCTGAGCAGGTCTTCTCAGAAGTAAATCCCACTTTACTGAATTGAGCTTACTCTCAGGGCCAAGCTACACATGACGAATGGCACTTGAACAGCAAGTGTATTTCTCCCTGTTCACTTGCCCTCCACTCAATCCACTTGCCGTTCAAGTGTCATTCGTCATGTGTAGCTTGGCCCTCAGAAAAGGGCTCTTGGGACTGCAGCTGGTGTCACCTTCAAGAAGGAGTGATCCTTTGACTCTGGTCCCTCATCTCAAAGACAGGAACACATTTCTGAAAGGGATGCTCTAAGGACAAATAGTTTGGTTGAAAGCAATCTGAAGGCCAAAAAGTGATCCATAAATGATTTTGTTTGCTCTTTAGCTCAGTGTTTGAAAGCTAAAAGGATTATGCTGGAAGACCGAACTGACACAGAATGCTTTTCCTTGGCGAATCGGTGCCGGTATAGGCTGCAAGAGGAAGTTAAAGATCAGAAACCCAGAGGTCTTGCTCCAGCTCTAATCATATTGACTTGCTTTTCATTTTTTTGCTTTTTAACCTGCAAGAAATAGTCCCAGATGGAGAGGCTGGAGCAATGGCTCAGCAGAAGAATGTCTGCTTTGGATACAGATGGTCTCAGGTTCAATACCTGGCATTGCCAGTTAAAAGGATCAGTTCGTTTGTGATGTGAAAGACCTCCTCTTGAAATGCTGGAGAACAACTGCCATTCAGAGCAGGCCATACTAACCTTGATGGACCAATGGGCTGCGGTTCACATGTTACAGTGAATATATGTGTGTCTTGTATGTACCTCCATTTGTGTGAAAGAGCCAACACATATTCACTTTACACATGAGACTGGAGAACAGTTGCAGGATTTACTTATTTATTTATTTAATTGATTGATTGATTGATTATACTCCAGTTTTCTCTCTGGGAGTCAAGGAGGATGATACAGTGTAAATTAATACAATCAACAGCTGAGACATTCAATAAACAATGCAATAGGGTATGCAAGCTCAGATTTGTAGATATTGGAAAACAAAAATCGTGAACACTAACTAAGAATCTCCAATAAAGAGATATATGCCAAAGACGGTAAATCCAAAAATAAATAAAGTTATTAAATATATTGTGTACATTACAATAAATTTGTACATAATACAAAGACATTATTAAATACATGGACACAATATCATATATACAATGCAGGCATCACAAATCACACATTTGTGCACAACTAAACGGTAACATCATTATTACAAGCCAGCCTCCAGCAAGATAACCGCGAGTTCTATTAATTACGATACTGGAAAACAAGCAGAAATTCTGATACAGAGGTGACACAATGCTGAAAAAATATAAGCTATTCTAAGACTGACGTACCAAACAATGCAGACACTACCCAGCAGGATCATATTTACAGCAACTGACAGTACACAGTACTATAGTCTACAATCTCTGTCCCTTTACCAGTGCATCTCTTTAAACCATTACCTTACAGTACAGTCCTCTTATCTGAGTAAAAGTGCCCTCTTGAGTAATTCAGTTTTGCATAGTTTGTGGAAACCCAGGAAAATGGAAACCTTCCTCACCTATTCAGGTAGGCTATTCCATAAGGTGGGGGTCACCAGGGGGTCAGTTGTTGATTTTGCCCATTTGAAGAGGGAGGCACCTGCAGAAGGCTCTGTTCAGATGAGTGCAGCTGCTGTGGTGGAGCACAGAAGGAGAAGTGGTCCTCTAGGTTTGAGGGACCAAGGCTGTGAAGGGCTTCTTATGTGATAGTCAAAACCAGGGGTGTGCCCCTGGAAAAGATTTGGGGTTTCCACTTCAGGTTTACCCAAAGCAGGAAAACAATTTGAAATAACCTGAAACCCGAAGCAGCAAGCCACTTTGGGATTTGGGAGTTTAAACCACTTCGGTGCGCTCCGTAAAGAGTTGGAAATCTTTGCAGAGCACACCAAAGATCAAAGCAACACTTCCCTTGCTGCTCGCAAGCAGCAAGAAAAGTGTTGCTTTCAACTGACTTCCTGACCCGCCACTTTTTTCACCCATCAGGTAAAAGAGGCGGTGAGGAGGGAAGCTTAAAGCAGCACTTTTCTTGCCATTTGCAAGATCTACCCGAATCAGGCCCGATTCAGGTTAAAACCCCGAATCGGGAACCCGAAGTGCTCACCCTTAGTCAAAATCTTGAATTGAGCCTGGTAACTGATGGGTAGTCAATGGAGTGATTGCAGAATGGGAGTGATCTGCCCGCTCCACTTAGCTCTTGACAGTAATCAAGTTATGGCGTTCTACAACAGCTGGAGTCTCTGAGCTGACTTTTGTTGATTCCGCATGCGTTGGATAATGCACTTCCAATCCTCTTTAGATATCATTTAGAACTGAATTTTTCATGCGTGAAACAAAAAATCCACTTCAAAACGATTGCTAAAGTGCATTGAAAGTGCATTATCCAATGTGTGTGGAATCAGCCATTGAAAGGAGATCTTTGCAGAGTGCATTACAGTAGTCTCATTTTGATGTTACTGTGGCATAGATCCAGATGGCCAGATTGGCCATGTCAAGGTAGGAAACCATCCTCCAGGCTAGACTTGAGTTTGAAGAAGGCATTTTTGAAGCTACATTAACTTGCTTCTCTAGCAGCAGTGCTGGATCCAGTAATGCCCCTAGGCTCTTAAAATCATCTATAAGGGCCAAATTAACCCCATTGAAAGTGGGGAATACAATGTCCTTCAAGATCTCCACCTTCCCAACTGTATCACTTCTTTCTTGTCTGGGTTCAGTTTCAATTTGTTCTCTTTCAGCCATCTGACCACAGCAGTCAGGCAGTGACTCAACATCTCTAAGCATCAACAGGTAATTTAGAATAGACATGGGCACAAACCAAAAAAAATTAATGAACCTGCGGTTCGTGGTTCGGTGCTGCAGACGAACCTGAACAAACGAACTGTAACAAACATTTCCCATTACCGAACTGGTTTGCGGTTTGTGGGCATCGGAACAGCCCCCGTTGCACTTAGAGAGCCCATATTCACAGGAAGTGTTTAGCAGGCTCTTCTCCAGCCAGCACCCAAGTTTGGTCAAGATTGCAATAGGGATCTCAGAGTTATACCCTGTCCAATCCAAGGCCCCCAGGAAACTCCCACTTGATACAATTAGAGCCACCAGTTGACATTGGCCCAGTGTACAAGGGGTTGGCCGTCAGAACTGCCAATCAGGGTTTGCAGGGATGAGATTGGAGTGCCCATGGCTACAGAACACCCCCCCCTTCCTCCTCTCTCCTCCCGGGTGTCTTCTCCCATGTACCAATTGTAACCAATTTGCAGCTTCATGGTTGGAAGGAAGACCTGCCAATCAAAGTAAGCTGGGCTTTGATTCAGGTTTCCAGGGCGACAGAAGGAGTGCAGAGTTCAGGCATTCCTCCAGCTCCGTTTCCAAGGGAATTGATTGATGGTGCCTGACTGTCTGGCTTCACGAACCATGGGTGAACGCAACGAACTGGGCTTCCAATGAACGCTGGTTCGTTGGCCATGGACCCTCATGAACTGCCAGATTGCAAACAGATGATCAGGCAGTTCGTGGGGTTTTTTGGTTCGTAATGCGTTTCGTGCCCATGTCTAATTTAGATAGCGAGATACAGAGCTGGGTGTTAGGAAATGTGCGGTTTCAGTCACATGATCAACCATACATGTGTTGAATGTAACATGAGAATTACTCAATACGCACATAAAGAGCAAGTGTAAATGGTACGGAGATTATATGAGCTTTCAATAACTTTTGAACAGGGCTACAATCACACAGCTTAGCAGGTTCATTCATTAATGTCCTCATCTCCTTCAAATCATCTGCATCCAAGAAGTTTAACAACAACAACAACATTAGATTTATGTACCTCCATTCATGACAACTTAGCACCCACTCAGAGTAGTTTACAAAGTGTGTTATTATTATCCCCACAACAATCACCCTGAGAGATGGGTGGGGCTGAGAGAGCTCTGCGAGAGCTGTGACTAAGTCAAGATCACCCAGCTGGCTTCACGTGGAGGAACAGGGAATCAAACCTGGTTCTCCAGATTAGAGCCCTGCTGCTCTTAACCACCATACCAAACTGGCTCTCTAAGGAAAGTTCAGAGACGAGTGGATGTGTGCACTGCGAGACACAGCTGCATTTTCTATACACGGATTTCCTTTACTGAAATAGATGTGATTACAAGCTGACACCCTTCCCTCACTTATGTATAATACCACACATCCTTAAAAATTATTTTTCATATTCCTTCTATTCTGGGCCACAGATAGAAAGCAGGAAAATATTTACAGATGAAAGGGTAAATTTAGAAAAGAAAGATGAGATGTCTAATGAATGATGCTTATAGAAGATTTAAAAGTTATTTTTTTAATTGCCAAACGCCTTTTGAGAACAGTTGGGGTGTGAAATCCTTAATTGCTAAACATTAAGAGATATTTTGAAGTATTTATCTGTGGTTGTGCCCTTGGCAAAGATGAATCAGAATCAGTTATCCACATAACCATGATCACAACACAATGATTAAGTCGAGATGTTTCTCGTGAGATTTTCCTCAGAAAAAATTAGAGTATTAGCTTATTAGAGCAGGACTTATCTGAGCCTTGCGTGGGCTTCCAGAGCTGGTCCCAAGGAAACTGGAAGTGGACTGACCGGCAATGGAAGTGAGGGTAGAGGGTGACATTTATTTATTTATTTATTTATTTATTTATTTATTTATTTATATTTATTTATGTCATTTATAGTCTACTTTTCTCACTGAGACTCAAGGCGGATTACGCAGTGTGAGATTAGTACAATCAGTAGCAAGGACATTTCCATACAGTGTCTAGGACATTTCCATAAACAATGCCATAGGGCAAATAAATACAAGTTTACAAAGACATAGCATTGGCCAGGATCCAATACAGAGTTGAAGAATTGCTGAAACAGAACATAATCAATTCTAGGACTGACGTTAAAGAACATGAAGCATATATAGGAGTATATATTTAAAGCAACAGATAATATGTAAGGCAACATAGTGGTGAAGTCTGTGGTCCCTGAGACCCCCTCCCTACGATACCGCCCTCCTATCTGAGTAAAAAGCCTTTTTGAATAATTTGGGTTTGCGTTGTTTGTGGAAAGCCAGGAGAGTGGGGGCAGACTGTCTACTTGAAGGGAGTGTCAGGGAAAGCAAGGGGCAGTTGGCCATTGAATGATGAGCTCAATAGAGTACCGAACTCTGTTGCTCCAGGGGAACTAGCCATGTTAGTCTGTAGTAGCAAAATCGAAAAGAGTCCAGGAGCACCTTTAAGACTAACCAACTTTACTGTAGCATAAGCTTTCGAGAACCACAGCTCTCTTCGTCATCTGACGAAGAGAGCTGTGGTTCTCAAAACCTTATGCTACAGTAAAGTTGCATCTGACGAAGAGAACTGTGATTCTCGAAAGCCTATGCTACAGTAAAGTTGGTTAGTCTTAAAGGTGCTACTGGACTCTTTTCGATTTTTGCTCCAGAGGAAGAAACTGATGGATCTCCTCTTTTGCTCCTGAGGGGAAATGGGTGAAACAGGACTTGAGTACCTGGCAGGCCAAAAGCTCAGAGCTGTGTGTCCTTTGAGGTCCTGTGGGAAACGCTGAGGTGACACACTTGACAATGCAAGATTGCCATTTGAGGATGCTACTGATATCATGTGTAGTCCATCGTAGTTCCAGCTGTGGATCTTCCTCAAGAAGTAAGATCTGGCCACCATGATCTCACAATAATGCATGTTCCTGTGGTACATTGATGTCAAGAACTGACTACAGGCGGCATATTATTCAAATCCTTAAAGAGCTTTCCTGGTTGCTTGTTGGTTTCTAGGCTTGCTTCCAGGAGCTGCTCTTGGCCTTAAATGGTCTAGAACCAAGATATCTTAAGGACCATCTTCTCCCACATGAGGCTACCCAGCAGAAGTTCCCAGGCTCTGCTGCCCCTTCCAGTGTGGTGGGTAGCCACAAGGCATACAGTGCTACAGTATATAGTAATCTTCATGAGAAGTTTATAAGGTAGTTCAATATTATTCACATCATATTGTACATTTAGCTGCCTTGGTGGCCCTTATGAGGGAAGAAATGTAAGGTATACATTTTATTAATACAAAATAAATGAATACATGGACAAGCCTAGTGGGGGAAGCAGGGATGAGAAATAATGAGCTGCCTAAGGCTATGAATGAATTTAGGACAGTGACAAGATTCGAATCAAGATCTTACTGATTTAAAGGATTAAATATTACAACACACGAGCAATCATTGTAACAGTTTTCATGGGCCGCAATCTGCTAATATCAAGATTTACATTCCACATCTGTAATCAGAGGATTTAAAAGGTAAGAGTGGATCAAGGGGCCTAACTCTGTATAGTTATTTAATTTGTCAACCTCCATACGGGGAGTGATGATGACGTGGTATAGCCCAGTCTTGTCAGACCTTGGAAGCAGGGTTGGTACTTGTGTGGGTAAGCTCTACAGAAGGCAGCAATGGCAAACCGCCTCCACCATTCACTTGCCTTGAAAGCCCTTAGCTGGAATTGTCATATATCAGTTGTGACTTGAACAAATACATGTATGTATATAACTTGCCTTATCCTGTGTTCAAAGCAGCTTACAAAGTCTAAAAACCGTTTTTTAAAAATATCATTATAGTGCAGAAAACCTTTGACACACCACAGTTTAACAGCTAATAAAAAACCCTCCATTGCCTAGGAGTAACACCATGAAACACCATCTATCTTAACTCACCATATATCTTAACTCACTCCACAAAATGGCAAGTTTCACAGAAAACTGGTTGTGAGGAGGTCCTCTAGACTTCCTTTGCCAGAACATTTCATAAAATCGGAACTGTGGGATTTTAATAGAGATGAGCACGAACCAGAAAAAAACTGAACCATGCAGTTCGTGGTTCGTCAAATTTCACGAACCACAAACCACGAACTTTCACGAACCTGCCCCTGGTTCGCAAACTGGTTTGTTTGGTTCATGAAAATGGCACATCCGGGTCAGAAAATCGTCACTTCCAAGCCAGCAGAAGGTCACTTCCGGGCCAGCAGAAGGTCACTTCCGGATCAGCAGAAGGTCTGCAGGAAGTCCATCTCCTGTTGCCTAGGAAACTGATTGATTGGCACCAGGCTGTCTGCAGTCACGAACCAAAAAACGAACCAAACAAACCAGCCTAAAGTTTATGGCGGTTCATCAGAAATGGGATCTGACGAACCACAGTTTGCGAACCACGAACCAGCCTGGTTCATGCTTAATTTTTGTTCGTATTTTGTTTCGTGCCCATCTCTAGATTTTAGTTCAGAGGCACCTTAGAGACCAACAAAGCTTACACTCAGAATTTTGTTGGTCTCTAAGGTGCTGCTGGACTGAAATCCTACTGTTCTACTGCAGACAAACATGGACCATTTTCACACTGCTTACCAGCTACGGAACATCGCGTCGAGCTCCCAGAATGACAGTATCTTCCTGGCACAATTTCACATGAGAACTACCACAAAACTTTGTGCCGAGCTCTCAGAATGACAGTGTCTTCTTGCCGCAATTTCGCATGAGAACGGTTCTTGTGTGAAATCGCGCCAGGAAGACACTATCGTTACAGGAGCTCGGTACGATGTTCCGTGGCCGGTAAGCAGTGTAAAAACGGCCATGGTTACCCACCTAACTATCCTCATAAAATTGGAGTTATGATAGAAAATGAAGTTTTTTCTGAGGTAGTCTGCTACAAATAGAAGGCATTGCTAACATAATACGTTGTTACTGGGCTCATGCTGGGAGAGGCAGTTTAGTATCACACAACTCTCAAACAAATTAGTTGTTTCAATGAACTGAAACCCCCCCCCAATAATCTAAAATGGGTACTCTGATGCGACATGGTACTAGCATGACTCTACCACACACGCTGTTGTTCTGAAGAAATAGCTGAAAGACTTGATCACAGTTTTTTGACCAACAACGTCATCTGTTTCCCAAGTAGGGTGGCCAGCATCTGTTGGGAAACATGGTGCTCCTAGGCCAACTATGAGGATGTCCGCACAGATAACCAACATGATTTTATCAGCTCCCTTGAAGGTCAAGACTCTTCTGGAGAAAAGGAGTTCAAAGCTTTGAAAACCAGGCATTGATTATTTCTTTTAATTGTTCAAATCTTGTATGTATTTGATTCACTCATATAAATTAAGACAGTCATAAGAATTCCTTCAGGCGCTTTTTCAGGATTTTGTACCACCAGAAAAAAATGCCATTGACCCATTTCCAACTCAACATCAATTTCTCTCAAAAGATGTCATTTCTCATTTGCTTAACACCTTAATTAAATGAAGCTGGGCTATCTTGCCAAAAGACTAATAACAGCGACTATCTTGTAAGAGATTTCTTTTGATAATGAGTTCAGGAAGTGATTAACGCTTACACATATGTAAACATTTTCGCTATGTCATTAGCCGCCATGGTGCTAATTTATACAGATTAACGGGTGGTGGTGGTGGGGAACTATGGATTTACATTATACAAGTAATCTACATGAAACAGGAACAATATTTGAATTAGGAGAGAAGGGAAATTTTCATCTCTCACCACTGCCTCCTTTTCAGTTCCTAATCTTTTGATGCTATTTATCATGAATATATAGAGGATAATGTCTGGTGATATTATATTGAAGTTAAACAAGGAAGTCATTTCTGATAGAGTCCTGCCACAGCTCTGTCTGGGGTTCCTTTTGACCAAGGAGAAAACATGTACCTGCTTTTTGTTTCGAGATTATCTTTTGATTACATATTAACAAGTCAAATGTAATTGAAATGCATAGGAATATCTAATCTTATGCAATCTAATGACATGTAGATTCACTGGCTGCTCTTTTCTCAAACTGGCAGCTGTGAAGTTATCACCGCGTGCTTTAGTTGTGTCCCTATTCTATTGAAGCAATAGTTGAAACATAAAGGAAACACCTCTAGTTGGGAAACAACAGATTTCCAAGGTTCCACCTGAACAAGATCCCCATTGTTTCCTAATTAACTGTGCCTTAATAAGGCTTGAAGCGACAAGGGAAAGGAAAGCTGATAATGACATCTCTGTGTTCTTTGCCATAGATTGACATCCCCAGTAGGTTTTCCTTGTTTGTTCTGAAATTAGGCATGCACAAAAATCTATTCTTCCCCAATCTAGTCACAACAATTCTTCCATGAAAATTGGGTTTGTATACTCACGTCCTATGTAGTGAAGGGTGTAGCAGATTGCTGTACCAATGGATAGGGACATACACTTGGTATTACTTGTGAAATTGCCTTGGTGACCCCATGTGGAGCCTATCATGGACAGCCCTGTAAACAGCAACAGGTGTGCAGCTGTTGGGGATACTTCTGATTTTGTGGGATCAGGAGAAGTGTGTGCTCACAACAAGTTCCTCATTGTCATAATAAAATTATGACTTGGATTTTTTTATCTGCTTATTTGGTCCTGAAAATAATAATACTTCTTAAATTAGGTAGAACATTTTCAAGGGTTTGAAGCATATCACATAATTCTGTCATAAGATCAGGGTTTTTTTTCAGCGGGAACGCGGGGGAACCGAGTTCCGGCACCTCTTGAAAATGGTCACATGGCTGGTGGCCCCGCCCCCTGATCTCCAGACAGAGGGGAGTTGAGATTGCCCTCCGCACCACTCAGTTGAGATTGCCCTCCGCGCCTCTGAGCAATCTAAACTCCCCTCTGTCTGGAGATCAGGGGGCGGGGCCACCAGCCAGGTGATCATTTCCTCCGAGGGCAACCCACTGAGTTCCACCACCTCTTTTCCCAGAAAAAAAGCCCTGCATAAGATTATTATTTTTATTTATTTATAGGCCAGCATTACTTCCTTTCCATTCATATATACAAAGTTTCTTCACTCTTTAACTTTTGACCGTTGAGTCTATTCCTGCTTTGAAGTCTTTTTGTTACTAAGTGAGTATAATTTTTCTCTTCAGCCAGACAATCTCAGCTGCTCTCTCTCTCTCTCTCTCTCTCTCTCTCTCTCTCTCTGGCTTAATCTTCTTGTGCTCTACACAGCTTTGCCTCAGGTCTCTAAACTGTCACTTAACTGCTCTTTCTAACTGTCAGAACACTCAACAGTCTATCAACTTCCATTGGCTGACTCTGGGAGAGGTGGAAATGGAGCTGTGGATCACATCTCCTGGTTAGTAAGCTTATACACCACTATTATACAGTTAGTGAAGAGTTAATGCTTGGGGGAGAGGCTATCTGTCTCCTGGTGGAGTCTAGGAGGAAAAAACAGGAGTAGATGTCCTCCTAAGATGGCTTCTAGAGTGGTTGTAGTTAGGGCCATTAGGCCCAAGTTGTATAATAGCTGGAGAGCCACTGTTGTATAGTGGTTATAAAGTGTTGGACTAGGATTTTGGAGTCCCAGTTTGAATACCCATTCTGACATAAAAGCCTGCTGAGTGACTTCGGACCATTCACACTCAACTACCTTACAAGGCTGTTGTGAGGATAAAATGGAAGAGAGGAAAACGATTTAAGACTCTTTGGGTACCCATTGGGATAAAAAGTGGGGTATAAATGAACTATAATTAAAAAATAAAATAAATATCTAAATAAGCATGTTGATTTCCTTGTTAAGAGGCTGGGATCCGTTCCTGGGGAACCTGGTGGTTTTAATCCCCCACGACTTTTGGGAACTCCAGACATGGAACTCCCAGGATACATCTCGTGTGACACTGTGTGAATAGCTGAGATGAGATCAGAACTTCTTGCCTCACAGTTGACGCTCCAAGCTGTTATACTACATCAGAGTTGTATATTCAGACACAGAGCAGACATTTGGAAACTGTCCAATGCAAATGTCCTTATGAATAAGCTGTGCAGAAGAAGTAGCGCCTGAGCCATATGTCTGCTATGATTCCCATGAACACGTCAGTGGCACACTCTTTCAACCAATACCTAGGTTGCCAAATGACCAGGAAAAGAAACCCCTGACTTTGCTGAGGGGTTTTAAATCACCTGGGGCCATTTTCAGAATTTTTTTCTTGTAAAAAAAACTGAATCACCATTTTCTTTTGAAACGTAGAAATCCGTGTGACAACGCATGAAGTTATTTTGTTGAATGCAGCTGATACAAGAAGAGGGATTTGGAATGGACAATTAGAAGGGAGGGGCGCTTAACCCTTTCGGGGTCCACTTTTCCTCCATTGAAAATAATCCCATTCAAATTGCAAACAGATATACGTGCATTTTAAGGTGGAGGGAGGGGTAACTAGGAGTGGAGAAACAACGAACAAGGCAAGGACTAAGCACAGTCAAAACGGCTCTTCCCCAAAGCTCTTTTCCTTAGAACTGGAAAGGCCAGCCTATGCAGGACTCGAGTGTGTGATTCATGAATGCATGCACTCAGATCCTGCACATTTCTCACACATTGCTACAAGAGATGCTGTGGAATGCATTCATATTCTCTTGAGCTGGTACTGGCAGAAGATGCACTATCGTGGTGGACTGGAGGTATTCCTGTGTGAGAAAACCATGGAGGAATATGCAGGGTCGGCCGCCCATTGAGGTTGGTGAGGCCACTGCCTCAGGGCGCTAAGGCACCTGAGGGGCACCAGCCTGGGGGCAGGGGCGCACCACGGAGCTGCCGCCGACCAGGAGTGCATGCTGGCAGCGGCAGCGTGGGGCAGCTGAGAGGGCAGCCTCCCGTTCAGTTTCTCTGCGGGCCAGGCACAGCCAGTGGCCAGGGTGGCCAGCTGCACCTGGCCCACAGAGCAACTGAATGGGAGGGCTGGAAGGCCCCCCATGCACGCACCAGCCCTGCATGATGATGTTGCACATGGTGATGTCATCGTGCAGCCTGGCATGTGCACATGCACGCAGAGAGGCAGCCATTGAGCTGCCTCAGGTGCCAGTGACGCTGGAGGCAGCCCAGGGAATAGGGCTGTGAAGAACAGATGGTGAGGATTGCTTTTATGTCTCTTCTAGGCACAGCCACATCACCCCATATCCAAACCCCAAGTACACTGAATTAGTTGTCACCGGCCAAAGTAGCATACAAAACATTTCTCTTGTTCTTGTTTTGTTTCTGCTGGAATCAGTTCATCTTCAACCTGGGAAACCAACTTTGGGCTCTACAAGAATTTTGCAGCCTGGCAAACATGGCTAATGGACTCATAAAAAGAGCAGTGATTGCATCCACGGATAGAAGTCGGAAGTGTGATGTAGTGGTTAGAATGCTGGGTTAAGGTTTCAGAGACCCAGGTTGGAATCCTCACGCTGCCATGGAAGCTTGCAGGGGGACCATAGGCTGGTCATGGACCCTCAGACTAACCTACCTCACAAGGTCATTGTGAGGTTGAGATGGAGAAGCGGAGAAGGATGTAAGCTGCTTTGGGTTCCCATTGGAGAGAAAGGCGGGGTATAAAGTCAGTCAGTCAGGGCCAAGCGACAGGAGACGAATGATGCTTGAGCGGCAAGTGAACAGACTCGCATGTATTCTTCCCTGTTCACTTGTGTTCCACTACGTGATCGAGTGGAGCGCAAGTGAACAAGGAGGAATACACGCGAGTCTGTTCACTTGCCGCTCAAGTGTCATTCGTCACTTGTAGCGTGGCCCTCAGTCAGTTAATATATAAGAAAATAAATAAGTAAATAAATGCTACTTCTTGTCTACATTTTCACCTTTAGTGACATCCAATACTGAGATAAATGTCCAGCTTGGCCTAGAGCCTTGCATGCAGAGCTTTTTTTCAGCAGGAACATGGTGGAACAGATGGTTGTTGTGGGTTTTCCGGGCTGTATTGCTGTGGTCTCCGGCTGTGAAAGCCTCCGACAATACATGGTGGAACGGAGTTCCGGCACCTCTTGAAAAAGGTCACATGGCCAGTGGCCCTGCCCCCTGATCTCCAGACAGAGGGGAGCTTAGATTGCTCTCCACGCCATGGTATGGAGGGCAATTAAACTTCCCTCTGTCTGGAGATCAGGGGGTGGGGCCACTGGCCATGTGACCATTTTCACGGAGAGTGATTTAAACTTTAAAAAACTCCCCCCTTGTTCCAGCTGATCCAAAGTGACGTCATTGTGCAGTCCTGGAAGCATGCACTCACTTTGCGTGTGCGCATGTGCTACCAGGGGCACCACCTCCCACCAGGAGTTGCCCCCTGTGCTGGCAACACTCTGAGTTCCACCACCTCTTTTCCCAGAAAAAAAGCCCTGCTTGCACATGATACACACCTTCGACAGACTCTAAGGAAACTGGAAGCTGGTTTATATAGAAGCTCATTCCACTTGTCCTCAGCCCTTCACTAGTATAAAGAAGCAGAAAGCAGCTCAAAGGGTGATTACTTTTTCTTTTCTGTCTGCCGGGCTGGTCCTTTTGAAAAGCCCGTCACAACAAGATAAACATGCCACATGAAAAAAAAAATCAAAACCAACAAGTGTAAAACGGCAGCGATCAGTAAATTAAAGTAAACTGCCTCAAGCCAGGAAGAAAGGCAGGGTCCAAATAGTTTAATTAATTAGTATTTTAATTAATTAATTAATCCATCTATTTTGCTTAGCAAAAAAAGTTGTAAAGGCAGCATGGCTTAAAAGCCAGCGGGAATACCACTAAACACTACCCAAATATAAACCTCACTATGTGAGGAGAAAATAAAAAGGCCTTTAACTTTTGGATAAAAATTAGAAGAACAGGCACTAGATATAGGCAGGGAAGATTTAAATGGGTGTGGGAGAAGGAGAGGGGGAAATGGACAGACAGACAGACAGACAGAGCAGTCAGAGAGAGAGGCAAATGGACAAATGGACAGATTAGGTGGATGGATGAAGAATTGGATGGATAGATAAATGGATGGATGAACAGACCGATAAAAAGAAGCGCAAGTGGACAAAAGAATGGATGGATGGAACATGTCAGTGCCTAAATGTATTGGAATCACAGCCTCATCATATGCATTGTAACACCCCACAATCTATCTAGATTTTCTTCTGAGCCAAATTCTGTCTTAGGCCAGCTCATGCAATGGAACCCCCTACCAAAAAGCCATTAAATTCAGTGAAAAAAGTGCCATTCACTTCAATGAGGCTTAGTTTCCACCCATGTTTAAAAAGGGTTTGATTTGAGGGGGGGGGTGAAAGATCTTGATCCAGGAGAATATATTGCAGACTGGGGGGAATTGAAACAATATTTAGAAAAAAAATGGGATGTGAAAGGAGAACTGTGGCAGTTTGAGAACTATTAATATGTGATTTTACAAACAGAATGGGGAAGTAACTTTACCAGTAATGAAAAAGTTAGCTATTGATTAATCTAAGCTAGTATTACTATTAAGGTGATTTTATTTAAAATATATGGTTTAAATAGTGATGTAGAGAATGGATATATTAGTGGCTTTGATAAAGTATATATAAAAGAATTTGAAAATGCTTAGAGTAAGAGATATAATACATATATGATTTAGAAGAATTTAGTTGCAAATAAGTTAAGTAATAAGATAAGTTAAGGGTTGGAAAGCTGTTGGAAGTCTATAAGGAGGGGGGGAAAGGGTGGGAGTTGATATAATATAGGTAAGATGGGGAATGTGTGTATTAATTTTGTACTCACCAATAAAAAAAGTTTAAAAAAAGATTTTGCGGGGGCGGGGGGGGGTCAAGTTTTTGGAATTTTCATCCACTTTGCTCCATGCCAAGCCACATTTCCCAGGCTACAGTAAAAACAAACCTATTCACTGTTTTCTGATCCTATTTTGTTTTTTAAAATGCTTTTTTTTTTCAATCTGATTTTCACAAAAGACAACTTCCCTGAAGCTGCTCGGAATGTGTGCCTGTTGGATATTTTATAAATATAATAAATACAGTTTCTTTCTCACTGTTTATTATGTGGCCCTGGAATCTTTCCCCTCCCCTTTTGTGCTAATCTTTAAGTGGCCATGAAAAAGTTACCCGTTTCTTTTATCAATGAATTATCCTTTTGATCATTTAACATGGCGATGGGGAGTTGAAGAGCTTCCTCTTTGATACGACACAGTTCAAAATTCTCCCAGATCAAACCGAAACAGTATTTCAGCTCAACTTCACCTGCAGCAAGAACCGTCTAGGCAAATAGCCCAAAGCACATTTAGGGCTGCCCTGCAGTTAGTGAGCCACATCAAGTGAGTGCACAACGTCAAACGTAAGTCAGCTGGAATGTAACTGGCTTGGATCACACGTCGGTGGGGTGAAGACGCTAGGGCCCTGGTTAAATCACAAAGCCATTTTGACTCCACTTCCTGGTTTGCAGGCCCAAATGTGAATAATTCCCCCAGAAAGTGATAAAGACCGTGGAGGAGATTTTACTTAATACAGATGGACATCTTAAAGGCAGAGCGATCTAGCCGTCCTCCCAATTAGCCTGCTAGGTGCTGCTTGATATAAAGCAGAAATGAGAGCCCTGAGGACACAGAGCAAGACAGGGAGAGGAACACTGCTCAGCGTGTATACAGGAAATCCAATTATTTGTCTGACGCTTTGAATTCAAAAGTGGATTCCTAAAGTCCTAAAGCAATTATGATTTGCCGTTGAAAGAGACTGACTCAAGCCAGCAGCTAAAGGCTTGTATTGTTTTTGGCTCCCTCGTTCCAGTTATGCTGCGAGGCCCCTGAAGCACAACCACTACAGCTTGTAGCCAAAGTGATTTTAGTTTTTTAAAAGGGCTCTTTTATGTAGATCGGTTTAAAAATGCTTCATTGTAGTGACAGCGGAGACACCCCCTTACAGCCACATTTGAAAACCATATCCGAGATTATTAAAGTTGGAACAAATGTGCTCCCCAAAATCCTCAGCTGTGGATTTTGTGGTCAAATATTCTCCAGGTATGCCCTTAATGCTCTGCCCAAGCAAGTCCGATCTCAGAAACTAAGCAGGGACAGCCTTGGTTAGTAACTGCATGGGACACCTCCAGGTTGCAGAAGAAGGCATGGCAGGCCATCTCTATTAATCTCTTGCTATAAATCAGCTACAACTTCACAGCACTTTCCACCACCATTCCCTTAGTATTTGTCAAATATTTGATATCTGCATTTGGACATCCAGTAGGGTTGCCAGCCTCCAGGTAGTGGCTGGAGATCTCCCAGAATTGCAACTGGTCTCCAGGCCACAGAGATCAGTTCACCTGGAGAAAATGGCTACTTTGGAGGGTGGACTCTATGGAATTATGCCATACCAAGGTCCTTTCCCTCCCCAAGCCCCACTTTCTCCAGGTTTCACCCTCCAAATCTTCAGGAATTTCCCAACTTGGAGCTGGCAACCCTAACATCCAGTGATACTTAATATTTGACAATGGGCCAAGCTACAAGTGATGAGTGACACTTGAACGGCAAGTGAACAGACTCACATGTATTCCTCCCTGCTCACTATGGGCCGCACTACAAGTGACGAATGACACTCTCCTGGCAAGTGAACGGACTCATGTGCATTCGTCCCTGTTCACTTGCCATTCACTTGCTCTCCACTTGATCAAATGAAGCGCAAGTGAATGGCAAGTGCACAGGGAGGAATACACGTGAGTCTGTTCACTTGCCAGGCAAGTGTCATTCGTCACTTGTAGTGCAACCCTACGTGATTTAGTGGAGCACAAGTGAACAGGGAGGAATACATGTGAGTCTGTTCACTTGCTGTTCAAGTGTCACTCGTCACTTGTAGCTTGGCCCAATATTCTACAACTGACATCTTGTGGTATATGAAGCACAATGGGATTTGATTATCTTTGAGAATTAGGGTTGCCACCCTCCAGGGGGTACAACAACAACAACCGGAGGATGCCACAACAGTAATAGTTATATAATACTTTATAATAAAGTGCAAAGGTGCAAAGTGTGTAAACAAAGTACAAAACTTCAAAAGGTACAATAATTACAATAAATACAAAACAGCAGTCTGTCGCCAAGGTAATTAATTTTACAACCATTCAATGATGGGCTCAACTGGAGGTGGAGAGTGCAGTAAGGAAGGGTTGGAGAGAACAGTCCACCCCCCTCCAGGGGGTGGCAGGAGTTCTCCCTGAATTACAACTGATCTACAAACCACAGAGATCAGTTTCCACAGAGGAAACGGCAGCTTCAGGGTACAAATTGTACGGCATCACATCCATCCCTCACCTTCAAAAACTCTGCCCTCTCCAGACACCCCTCCCAGTCTCCTGGAATTTCCCCAGTCAGGGTTGGTAACCCTACTGAGAAATGGCATGAAAAAGACTTGGCATTACCAAACTACGATGTACATCCAGAAAAGGGGCCCATAGAGTGTCTCAGAAACAAGCGCTGCCGTGTCTGCAAGGGAAATAGTGCTGGTGGTGAGATACTCTGTGCTGGCAATTTTTCATGCAGTACCCAGGGGGTGCCATAGTGTCCACTGATGTGTTTCCCAGCAACCTTTTCTGCCTTGGCAATAAGATCCCCAAATCGGGCAGCTTCACTCCCTAAAAGCTAAACAGCAAACTTCTGAGTTCATCCCAGGCAGGTGCATGACAGTCATAGCAGACTTTCTTACAGTTACGGGCTTGGAAATGTTTCCCTGTGGCTATGCAGGGTGTTATTCCTCCCTCTTCTTTGGGAACTGGAACCGAACAGCATCTGCTGCTCTTCAGAACAAAGAGCTGATCTTAGCCAACCTGGCAACAATTTTTGCGGGCCTTCCTCCCCATGGCACTGGATGATGTTGCCCTATTATCAGGGAGTCTACGAGCGGCAAGTATGAACTCAATGGCCTGAGGAAAGAGAATTTCTCTGAAACGGGCGAAGAAAAGAAGCCGGCACGGCTCGTTGCCTTACTTTTGGAACTTAGTTTTTGAACCTGCCGCTTGTTAATGCCTTTGCATTCTGCAGCTACTGAGCAGCGCAACTCACATTGGAACTGTTATTGAATCTATCTGTGCGAACCTTACTTGGACACATTGTATATGATATTTATGACACATTACGTGGCATCTGTCTATTTTTGGACAATATAACTCGCAGTTTATTTTCTTGTAATTTCTTGTGTCTCCCTTGGTGTACTTCCTCGAGCCTTTGGCTCTCCCAAATTTCGTTATACCAGGTGTCAAGATTTGGTAAACTTTGGGATTTCCAATATGAGGCTATTGTAGATTTTGCTGCTACTAAAAAAGTAGTTATTAAATTTTTCCTGATTTGTGGCATTGACTGGTCTTTCCAGATATCTAAAAAAAATAATTCTGGTTTTAAGGGAATAGTGTACGCTGTAATAAGGGCTATTTGGTGTAATATTTTTTCCCAGAACTCTGTAACATGCTTGCATTCCCACCAACAGTGGGCAAAGGAACCTACTTCGCCACACTGTTTCCAACAAAGATGTGAACTTCTTGAATAAATTTTTGATAGTTTTTGGGGAGTCAGGTGCCAATGATTAATAATTTTATAAGTTTGCAGCCTAGTGTTAATAACCTTGGAGTTGTGCCTTCTCAGTCTCGAATGTACCTTTGACTAGGAAACATGTAGCCAGCTAGCTATTTCTTATTTTCTACCAATGCAACCCTATTTTTATCCTTCATGTAGTAAACTATTTTACAGAGCTAAACTGGAGTGTGTGTCTGGTCTCATTAATTCCAATGCACGCTTTCTGCTAAAATTTGCTGATTTGAGTATTAAGAATTTATCTCCCTACATAGATCCAGAGGGCTTAGCCATGTTAGTCTGTAGTAGCAAAATAGTCAAGAGTCCAGTAGCACCTTTAAGACTAACCAACTTTATTGTAGCATAAGCTTTTGAGAACCACAGCTCTCTTCATCAAATGTATGCATCTGACGAAGAGAGCTGTGGCCTTCAAAAGCTTATGCTACAGTAAAGTTGGTTAGTCTTAAAGATGGTACTAGACTCTTTACTCTCTCCCTATAGTTTCTCAGTACAGGAAGGTTCAATTCCAAGTTAAGGCCAGTAATTCTGAATCTATTTCCAGTTGTCTTTGTGTGATACCCAAAATGTATATTGGGGTCCCCAACCATTCTGACCCCGTGAGCACCTTTCAAATTTTGACACAGAGTGGTGGCTGCAACCTCAAAATGTCTGCCATGGGAGGAGGAGCCAACCACACAATGTCAGGGAGTGAAGTCATGCCTAGGTGTACGAGTAAATGTCCACATAAGCTCTACTTAACAAGATGCCTTTTAAAATAATTCTGTCATCTAGGCAGCTGACCTTCATTTAAGCAGTGAAAATCCATGTGCTATGGTGGCAAATGCTGCTGAAGGAATGTTTTTTAAAATTTGCACAGCCAGTCAGATCTCCAATGGCCAATCAGAGTCCTGGCTGGGCACAAGTGCCATCTGGCCCCACCCACTTTCTAGAAACACTTGGAAGGCACTAGGAAAGGTGTTGGTGGCACCTTGGCCCCCGTGGGCACCACAGACTGATATAGATCCAATCAGACCTCCATTGCAAACTATGCTGGTGTGCGCATTCATGTGTCAATAGACTTCTCAAGCCATGACATCGCAGCCATCACACGGTAAACCTGCATGCTGGAACTCATCCACAAACACAGCTGTCCTTTTTTAAAGAAAAGGAATATGTGGAGACATTCCAGTGTACCTCTCTCTTATATTTCTGCCTTAGGGGAACCTTGAATGCTCTGGATTCACGGTGCACATTCTTCATTTGAATGGCCTCCCGTTCATTTCATATTTTACAGCTGTTTTTGCTTTCCTTTGAACATAGCCTTGAGTACCAAATAAATAATGATAGGATGATAGGATCAACAATTGAAACATGAGGTGACTTTGCACATCGCGCTTCCAAAACCACAGGCTATTGTATCGCAATCTGTTACATGCCAACAGGTGCCGCCCACAACCTGTTGAAATGCGTGCCTCGCTCTCATTGATTTTAATTATTCTGGATTGCACCCAGTGTGACCTAGATCTGTCACACTGAGATTCCAGCTCTTCCGCTGCCTGGGTTTCTACTGCTGTTTGAAACCCTGATTGCTTATTCAGAGACAATGCCAAATTCTTATCCCTTTCTTTGTGTACCTTACGTTCGAAGGTAGCCCCGTGGATTTTGGACTCGCCAATCATAAGATAAACCTCCACCCTTGTTTCATTCCGTGACTATTTTTTTGCAAAATGTTCTTCTTGTGTTTATAGATATATTTATTATGTGTTTAATGCTGTTTCTCGGTCAAAACAGCTCACAAAGCAGCTCACAGATACTGAGAAGCTAATAACAATTGTAACATAGCATATTTTGCAAGGAAGAGATTCTCAGCTGGGCCGTTGCACTTAGGCATGATGGACAGGTCTCTGGCTGTTTCCTGATCTCCTGTCCTTTTGAAGCACCCCCTGTTCCAGGGATGTGAAGGAAAAGCCAGGATTTTGTGTGTGCTTAGAGGAAAAGACAGTTTGTCAAAGAAACAAATTGGCACCAGGAAATGCATTGATACGCACCAGGGCTTTTTTTCACCTCTTGAAAATGGTCACATGGCTGGTGGCCCCGCCCCCTGATCTCCAGACAGAGGGAGTTTAGATTGCCCTCCGTGCCACCGAGCAGCGCGGAGGGCAATCTCAACTCCCCTCCGTCTGGAGATCAGGGGGCGGGGCCACCAGCCATGTGACCATTTTCTCTGAGGGCAACCCACTGAGTTCCACCACCCCTTTTCCCAGAAAAAAGCCCGGTAAAAAGAATATACCTCTATGGGTTCTCCTGCACTGCTCAGCAACATCGAATAAATCATGTATCATCCATTCTGGCCACCTGACTGGATCAGACCTTGGAAGATGCTGTTTTGTGTTGGTTCGGGTTCATTTTGGAAGGTAGGTCTCACAGAAGGGAATTCTGTTCTGCCCCTTGGCCATTGGCCCATGGCGTGTGGCAGATGAAGGCTCCATCTTGTTCCGAGCGCCATGTAGCATCTACATCAAACTACGCAGGGAGATCGTTCAATGATCTGGAGTGAAGTTTCATCAATATGCTGATGATACACAGCTGCTTCTTTTTTCCCGTCCAACTCCACGGAGGTGGAGAAGTGCTTGCCTGAACCAGTGACTAGAGGTGGTAAAGGTGAACACACTAAAGCTTAATCCAGATAAAGTAGAAGTGTTGTAGTCTGGGAGTAAAACTGATAAAGGAATAGGTATACAGCCTGTTCTGGATAGAGTTGTGCTCCCCCAAAGGAACAGACAAGATATTTAGGGATATTCCTCTTTGTCCCTAGAGGCAAGGGGTGAAGAGAGATAGGAAGGCTTTTATTAGTTTAAGGGGTGGTGATTCTAGAGAAAGCTGAATTAGCCTTTTCTTGAATATGCCTTAGTAATATCCAGATTTGATTATTTTAATACACTGTGCCTGCTTCCACACACGTTGGATAATCCACTTTCAATACTCTTTAGTGAACATTTGGAACTGCTTTTCCATGTGTGGAACAAAAAACCCACTTCCAAAGGATTGCTAAAGTGCATTGAAAGTGCATTATTCAACTTGTGTGGAAATGGCCTGTATGTGACCCTGCCTTTGAGAATGGCTCAGAAACTTCATCTACTACAAGCTGCACAGACAATGTTAATAAGGGTCAGCCGCAACAAGCATCTGAAACCTGAGTTATACCAACTACACTGAGTCCCAATTTGTTTCAGGGCCCAATTTACAGTGCTGGTTTTGACCTTGGCTTGGATCCAAACTGCCTGAACGATCACTTGCTCCCACACAGACGTGCCTGGGTCCTGAGATTTTCCCTGGGAAAATCATTGTAGAAGCCCAGGCTTCCCAAAGTTCTTTGAGGGAACTCACGGGAAGATCATCTCAGTTGCCACTCCTAACCTTTGGCACTGCCTCTTCAGAAGATACAGCTGGACTCATCATTGCAGACCTTCTGAGGAAATCAAAAATGTGTTTACTCCAGAAGTTCTGAGGGAGTTTGACCGTTCCTGGTATATCTTTTACTGTTTTTTCCTGATGTTTTGTTTTTAATTGATATGTTTTTATTCTGGGGGCTGCCTTGGGCGTTCTTTAAATGGAAAGGCAAATAAACATTTGCTAAAGCAGAATAAAAGAAAAAATAGTGACTTAAGACCTTGAGATCCAGTGTATTGTAGTGGTTAGAGTGTTGACTCAGATCTGTGAGACCCTGGTTCAAATCCCCACTCTGCCATGGAAGCTTGCTGGGTGATTCTAGGCCAGCCATGGTCAGCCAAACCTGCCTCACAAGGTTGATGTGAAGATAAAATGAAGAGCCTTGTAAGCCACTTTGGACAATAGTTCTCATTTATAGCGGGGCAGTACCATTTCAGACAACCCTGACCTGAATAGCCCAGGTGAGCCTGAGCTCATCAGATCTCAGAAGCTAAGCAGGGTTGGCCTTGGTTAGTAACTGGATGGGAGACCTCCAGCGAAGACCTGGGTTGAAGAAGCTGGCAATGGCAAACCACCTCTGATAGGTCCAGCGACAAACAGCTGTTAATGGTCCCTGGCCCCAGGGAGGCCCACCTAGCGTCGACCAGGGCCAGGGCCTTTTCGGTCCTGGCTCCAACCTGGTGGAACGCTCTGTCTAAAGAGACTAGGTCCCGGACGGATTTGTTATCCTTCCACTGGGCCTACAAGACAGAGCTGTTCTGCCCGCAGTATGGTTGACGCTGGTTGAGCCTCCCCACTGGCTGACTAGAGGAAAACATGCCCCCCTATCCACCCAGCCTGTTAAATACTTTGGAGATGGTTGGGTGGTGGTTATTGGAGAAGTCTGCAGCTGTGTGTTTTAAATGTTTATGTGGTTTTATTGGTTTTAAAATTATATGTATTTTAAATTGCTATACTGATTATAATCTGCCCTGAGCCTGCTGATGTGGGGAGGGCGGAATATAAATTGAATTAAACAAATAAATAAATAAAATAGTCTCTTTCCATGAAAACCCCACCAGGTGTCACCAGACGTCAGCTATGACTTGAGGGCAATCTCCACCACCCCCATTTCAGATGGGAGGAATCACATGACTAGATTCTCCTCCAATCCTTGCAAACAGAAAAATAACCAATTAATGGGAAGACAATGATAACACTCTTCTCGTTGTGTTCTCTGTGTAGGGAATTAGTTACATACGGAGGGGCATTACGTCATTGACTGCCCCCCTTCAGCTTGAAAACAAATACCCCAGACAGGAGAAACCAGGGGAGAGTGTTATAGATTTTGCACCTTTGAAGTATCTTTCTGATGAATCACAAGAGACTGACAATGTGGTATAATATAATCCAATCCATACTGAGAAAGATAATACAATGGGGCATACATAATGGATCTATTAGGCTGCTTCTCCAGGTCAAGATATTTGCTGTCCTTTGAAGTAGAAAAGAGCTAGATCTGGTGGTGACTGCTGTGTGCTGAAACCCGTGCTTGGGAGCATCAGAAAATAAGAATTGCCTTGCTAGGGCAGATCCTGAATCCAGGCCCAAGTGCCTCTGGAAGCTCACAACCAGAGCACCGAGGAGAGGCCGTTTCCTATTCTTTCGCAAGAACAAGTCCACCATGCACAACTTACAACCACCAAGGTAACAACAACAACAACATTCAATTTATATACCGCCCTTCAGGACAACTTGGGCATTAAGACCAACTTGGGCCACTCACAGCTGTTTACACAGTATGTTATTATTATCCCCACAACAATCACCCTGTGAGGTGGGTGGGGCTGAGAGAGCTCCAAAGAGCTGTGACTGACCCGAGATCATGCAGCTGGCTTCAAGAAGAGGAGTGGGGAATCAAACCCCGTTCTCCAGGTTAGAGTCTTGCTGCTCTTAACCGCTACACCAAATGGGGTTGCAGAGGCAGCAATGGCAAATCGTCTCTGTTAGTCTTTTGTCTTGAAAATCCCAGCAGGATCTCCATAGGTCAGCTGTGACTTGATGACACTTTCCCCTAAGTGGCTCTAGGGCAGGAGTTTACATTGTTCTCCTCTTTCATTTTTTCCTCAAACAACCCTTTGAGGTAGGTTCGATTTAGAGAGAGAGAGTGACTTGGCCAGTAATACCTGGATAATTTGAACTCTGATCTCCCACGTCTTAATCTTAATCTTTGTAAAGGTAGAAAGCCACTTGACTGGAGCAGAAATTAGCATCTGTAGTGAAATAAAAATCCTGGGGCAGCCCTGGGGGCTCCATTGTTCTGAACTTGTAAATGAACTCATGCTCATCCATCTCACATTGTAATCTGCCCTTGCAGCTTCTTTGTTTGAGCGCAGCTATGGAATGGATGTGGAATGGAATGTCCTGGAAGATTAATGTCAGCAATGGAATGTCCTGGAAGATTAAAATGTTCTCCCACTGGTTTTAATCTAACACGTTAACCACTACAACACACTGGCACTCTGGAGGCCTTACAGATCTTGTGAGGATTATTATGGGAATATACGTAAAATGCTTTGTACCCTGAAACCATACACATACACACACACACACGTGTGTGTGTGTGTGTGTGTGTGTGTGTGTGTATGGTTTCAGGGTGCACACACACACGTGTGTGTGTTTGTGTGTGTGTGTGCACCAAACCATTCCTTTTTACTTATTTATTTACTTTCTTATATCCTGCCCCCCCTCACCTTTCTCTCCAATGGGGACTCTATTTGGCTTATACCTTTCTCCTCTCCTCCATTTATCCCCTAACAACCCTATGAAATAGGTCCGGCTGACAGATTATGACTGATCCAGAGCACCATGTAGAGTGAGGATTCGAACCTGGATCTCCCAGATCCTAGTCTGGCATTCTAACCATTATGCCACACTGGCTTTGACAATGTCACGTAGTCTGACTCTGCAGACAAGTTCCCCCTGCTCTGTAAGACCTGAATTCCATGTCAACGCAAATCTCCAAACCACCTGGTGAAACTGCTTCTAATTCATGGCTTAATTGCTGCAGGGACTGATAATTTATCATCTCTATCTGTGAGAGATGAGGAATGTTGTTTCCGTTCAGAATGTTTACCCAGGGTGCAAGTAGGCAACATAAGCATGTAAACTGCAATCTGGTTCTTCTGTTATCAACTATAGTAAGACTTATGTGTTCATCTGCCGTCAATAGCTACAGAATGACTCCTACAAATTCACATGCACAGGTGTGTGTTTTGTGTGCGTTCCAAATTATGACGATTTATTCTGAATATCGTCTATTTTTTAATCCAGTGTTATGATTCACAGAAGAAATAGTAAGGCTTTTCATGGGCTACGATACTGCAGGAACACAAAGCTCATGCTGAATTTGACATTGGGTGCACAATTTCAACAAATTGGTATGATTTTCAGTTTTGTAAAAGTAAGTTTCTAGGATGATTGATTGCAAAGATGTGCTTGAAGAAGTGTGAGCTGCACTTCCAGTGGACAGAAGGGGGTGGGGGCTTGAGTGTCCCTGAGTAGCTGCTTGCCTCTTTATTTCTTAGTTTATTTATTTACATTATTTATAATCCACCTTTCTCACTTAAAGCAGATTATACAGTGTGAGCCAGTACAGTCAATTTCAAAGACTTTTTTTCTTTTAATTTTATTTGAAAAGAAAAATAGAAATAGAAGTAGAAAGTGCATAAACACTTACACAAAATACTAAATTTAAACTACTTCCAAAGACATTTCAATAAACAATCTAATAGGGCACATACATGCAAATTTACAAAGATTTAAAATACCTTAAAACGGGAAAACCCAGAAGAAATAGTAACAATCCGAATAAAATTATGCAGGTTGAAAGAAATGAAGCACATTCACTTCGTGCATAAATTATATTTATTTGTTTTATTTAAAGTGCACCTTTCATGTTGAGATTTGATAAGGATTACATAGTATACATCAATGCAATCCAATAGCATTAAACGTCTAATAAACAATGCAGTCGGGCTAATCAATGCAATAGGGGTAGGGTTACAAATTTGAAATCATGCCAAAAAGTATCAGACATGGTATGTTAAACAATACAGAAACCAGGATTTAAAAAATAGACCACAAAGTGGTAGCAGCAGGATAATACATACCACAAATGGATAATACCCTCCATACATAGTGGCGTAGACTACCGTCTTGTTTCTGAACCACTGCCTTCATGAATCACTCCATTTAAGCAAAAGTCCTATTGCCTTTATAAAAATGCTCTCCTATTCAGGCTACTGAGCCACATGGCTGGATTTGTAGTAGCTGTTCAAGTAAGTATAGCATAAAGGGATGTCTGCACATCTCTCCCAGAATCCTAGTTTATTTTTTTCCTGGCCTGATCTAGTTATATATATATATATATCCAGATTCAGAGCTAGACTGTGGCTTTCTTTGAGTGGTTCTCCAGGCTTGATCCAAGTATTTCTGCCTTTTGACCTTCTGGCTCCTCACCACAAGATCTATCAGTCTCCCTATGCACTCTGTCTTGGAGCTTGCTGAACTCCATGTTCTCAGGCCTGGCCAGGCCTTTTGGGGAGGACCTTTGTACAAATTCACCAGAGGACTCCAGAACTATCTGGGAGTGGCAGGCAGGAATGTTTCTCATCTTGCTTCCTGGAAGCAATGGAAGCATAACGGGTGATCCCAGAGGCCTTTGTCCCATCACAGGGGATTCTTGGATACCTGGGGTGCTGCGCAAACAGATACCATATGCTGTTGCCATGCTAGATCCTTCTTCAAATTAAAAGCAAAATGGCGGCATGGGCTTTCTTTTATTCTTTATTTCATATAATCCAATGGTCTTGGACAACATAGATTGCAATAATAATTCTGACCTCTAATGCCATGCTTGCCTTGAAGCCTCAGTAGACAGAAATATTACCACAGCTAGAGTTATACCAAACTCTGTATCAGCTAGCAACAATTCTGGGCAAGTAGAGGAAGGACTTTCAGCAAGTGGTTCCCCACCAACTTCTGGCTTCAGATGACATTATTCCAGCCCCTCCTTCAGATGGAGTCTTTAGATCAGATCTTAGTTTGCAACTTACTGTGCTTTGGCATTAACCCTCATAAGACTCTACTCCAGTGCTCTATCAAATTGTGCTCCCAACTAGGGTGGCCAGGCAGAGACATGGGGACAACTAGGGGTGGGGGTGGGGACATGGTGGAGGGGTGATATAGAAAGTGTAATGATGTCACTTACAGAGAAAATCTGGAAGCGGCAGAAATAAAGCCATAGAGTTTTTGGCAATTCCTAGAGCTACAGCCATCACTTCCAGGTTTCCCCCAGAAATGACATCATCATGCTTGTGATGCCAGTGAGTTTTTATCCCCCGCCCCCAAAACTGGGAGGTTGGCAGGTCTACTCCCCACCTTGCTGTGTGTCACAAGTCTGCGCCCATAGCTGCCTAAATCCCAGTGCTCACAAACTCTATGGAAATTTGCAGAGTTTAAGGAAGAGATTGTGCATCGGAATTAATGAGAACAGACACACACTCCAGTATAGCTCTGTAAGAATACTTTACTACATAAAGAATAAAAATAGGGTTACATTGGATGAAAATAATAAATTGCTAGACTGACTGCAACTTGCTAGAAAAAGGGATTTTAAGACTGACTGAGAGAGAGACTCTGAGTAACCAAGTAGACAAAGTACTGAGTAACCAAGTAGATAAAGAGCAATAAAACGTCAGTACATAGCATCACTTAATTGCCCCTCCACTAAACAGGTTGCCCAATAGAAAACCCTAATTCTACTTCTTTAAGACTAGTGACTCCCCTTTCCTTGGCGGGAATCCTTATTCGAGGCCTAAGTGGTTACACGCAAATGAGTTTACTAACTTAGAGCCAAGCTACAAGTGACACCTGACACAGGTTGGACACTTGTCAGCTTACCTCAAGTTTTGATGGGAAATGTAGGTGCCCTGGTTTTACAGCTTGGCTCTCCATTACAGCTGCAAGACCAGGATGCCTACATTTCCCATCAAAACTTGAGGGAAGCTGACAAGTGTCCAACCTGTGTCAGGCGTCACTTGTAGCTTAGCTCTAACACAAACAGTTTAACTCTTTCATGACTGAAAAGAAAACACTTGCTAAATCCCAACACAAACATATGCATAATCTACTATAGAGGCGCTACGCCTGCTGATTGTTTCTTGCAATCCAAGGCAAATTTAGTGAATATTAATATCATGTGCATTGAAGTTCTTCCATAAATGTATAATGAATCCTTGTTTCATAGGTATATCCAGATGAAGGATCAGGTTAGTCTCTTAGACATTTTTTTTTGCAAAATGTTACATATATGAAAGAAGTTTTAAATCTCAGCTTGTGACTTCTAGGCTATTGTAATAATGGTGTTCTCTGGAGCTGCCTGACTAAGGGCAAATGGGGCTGGTTGTTCTAGAAATAGTCTCCATGCCTTAAAGCACTTAGCACCTACATTTAATAAGTAATGATTATTCAAGGATAAGGGAGACAGCTTCATCAAGAACCTGCTTAAATCCTCCAATCTTTTAAGCACATTTATTCAAACTCATGCTGAATAGTCCACATATAGGGGTGGGTGGGTGGTTTTTTGTCATTTATGTATTTCGCATGCTATTGGGTGACTTGCTCTCAATGAGATGGGGGGGATGCAGTATGGGAAGAAGTGCATTTTCTTGTGCAACTAAATCCGCTCAACTTTGGCTTTTACTAGGAAACTTGCAAAATGCTTGACTTTGAGACAAGTGGGGACTATACCGAGAAGATTGGAGGGAGGTGTCCAGTGGGGTGCCGCAGGGCTCGGTTTTGGGCCCGGTACTTTTCAATATTTTTATCAATGATCTGGATGAAGGAGTGGAAGGGCTGCTCATTAAATTTGCTGATGATACCAAATTGGGAGGGGTAGCAAACACCCAAGAAGATAGAATTAAAATTCAACAAGACCTGAATACTCTGGAGAAGTGGGCAGCTGTGAATAGGATGCAATTCAACAAAGACAAGTGCACAGTATTACATCTGGGCCACAAAAATGAGAAGCACAAATACTGGATGGGGGATACACTTCTGGGCAGTAGTATATGTGAAAGGGATCTTGGGGTAAGAGTGGACTGTAAACTGAATATGAGCAGTCAGTGTGATGTGGTGGCAAAAAAGGCTAATTCAATCCTGGGTTGTATCAATGGGGCCATAGCATCGAAATCGCAGGAGGTCATAGCCCCTCTCTATACTGCCTTGGTCAGGCCACACCTGGAGTATTGTGTGCAGTTCTGGAGGCCTCACTTCAAAAAGGATGTGGACAAAATCGAGAGGGTGCAGAGGAGAGCAACGAGGATGATCAGGGGTCTGGAGACTGAGCCCTACGAGGAAAGGCTGAGGGCCTTGGGAATGTTTAGTTTGGAGAAGAGGAGGTTGAGGGGGGACATGATTGCTCTCTTTAAATATTTGAAAGGCTGTCATTTGGAGGAGGGCAGGGAGCTGTTCCAGTTGGCAACAGAGGGTAGGACGTGAAGCAATGGGCTAAAACTACATGCACATATTAGGAAAAACCTTTTCACCATCAGAGTAGTTCAAAAGTGGAATCAGCTGCCTAGGGAGGTGGTGAGCTCCCCCTCACTGGCAGTTTTCAAGAAGAGGCTGGATGAATATTTGTCAGGGATGCTTTAGGCTGATCCTGCACTGGGCAGGGGGTTGGACTAGATGGTCTGTATGGCCCCTTCCAACTCTATGATCCTATGATTCTATGAAGGAAGACATGCATGTTGCAGGCACTGCCTGAAGATGAGGTATGTCGTTGTATGCTCTGCTCTTACATAGAGAAAGAAAGAAAGCACAGCTTTGCAGGATCCCTATGGACTGGTCGCCCAGGATCAGGGGTGTAGGGCAAACTTTGCCCTCTCCGTTACAGCTTCCTCAAGCACAGTTTAAGTTTTCCCTGGGAGAGCAAATGGGAAAATAGGGTTACATTGGATGAAAATAAGAAATTGCTAGACTGACTATGTCTTGCTAGAAAAGTTATCTTTAGACTGCTCAAGACTCAGACTGAACAAAGAGCAATAAAATTTCAGTTTATAGCATCACTTTAATTGCACCCCCCCCCCAATAAACAGGTCGCCCAATAGAAAATCCTAATTCTACTTCATTATACTTAGAGACTCCCCTTTCTATGGTGGGGATTCTTATTCGAGGCCTAAGTGGTTACATGCAAATAAGTTTACTAACTAAGTAACAAAAACAGTTTAACTCTTTCATGACTGAAACGGAAACACTTGCTAAATCACAACACTATTGATTGAGCTAATAGTAAGAATACTGAATAATCGTGTTTTAATAATAAGGGCTTAGAATGGAAGCAGAGATTTTGTAATTGTATTACTTGTGTACAACAGCCAGTAAAGAACTTAAAACATTATTTGTGGTGTACCTCTTGCCAGGAGTTAAATGAGTTGACACGGGAAAGCGAACCAGACTCATAGGGCTTCTCAAGTTCATGCCAATATCTGAATCAGACCTGATCAGAGTCACTCAGAACAAGTGAAATTTGTAGAGTCAGGACTGGGTTATGTAAAGGTAATAGTTCATCATTTTAGAGACTTTTAACCAGAGAGAGAGAGAGAGAGAGAGAGAGAGAGAGAGAGAGAGAGAGAGAGAGAGCACAATGCCATAACAGTATTTAAACTACATTGATTACAATAGGATTGAAAAGGGCATCATTTATTTATTTATTTATTTATTTATTTATTTATTTATTTATTTATTTATTTATTTATTTATTTATTTATTTATTTATTTATTTATTTATTTATTTATACCCTTCCCTCTCCATTTATACCCTTCCCACTGTGTACAGTTCTGGTCGCCACACCTTAAAAAAGATATCATAGCACTGGAAAAAGTACAGAGAAGGGCAACTAAAATGATTAAAGGGTTGGAACACTTTCCCTATGAGGAAAGATTGAGGCGCTTGGGGCTCTTTAGCCTGGAGAAAAGACGACTGAGGGGAGACATGATAGAGGTTTACAAGATAATGCACGGGTTAGAGAAGGTCGAGAAAGATGTGTTTTTCTCCCTTTCTCACAATACAAGAACTCGTGGGCACTCTGTGAAATTATTGAGCAGTCGGGTTAGAACAGATAGAAGAAAATACTACTTTACACAAAGGGTGATAAACACATGGAATTCGTTGCCACAGGAGGTGGTGGCAGCTACAAGCATTGCCAGCTTCAAGAGGGGACTGGACAAATATATGGAGCAGAGGTCCATCAGTGGCTATTAGCCACAGGAGATAGATGGTATTCTCTTTGTGGGGAGGTGGTGCTCTGTTGTCTTGGTGCTGGAAGGAAGGCAGTGGGAGGGCTTCTGGTGTCCTGGCCTCACTGACAGTCCTTTAGATGGCACTGGATTTCTAGCCACTGTGTGTGACAGAATGTTGGACTGGATGGGCCACTGGCCTGATCCAACATGGCTTTGCTTATGTTCTTATGTTCTTATGTTCCATGAACGGGCTCAGGGTGGCTAACAACAAAAAAATCATATACATTAAAATCATAAGCGATCATCTAAAAACAATATTTAAAAGCTCAGTACAATGTAAAGTACTAGATTGGCACTGTGAACAGTACAGGATACATTAAATTTATCTTTAAAAAGCATGGATACAGCTGTGGTGCCAGCCTGGGGCAGCCAGCAATGGAATACGTGGGGGAGGGACAGGTAGGGGACAGTTTGTTGGCTCTCAACCAAAGGCCTGGTGGGACATCTCCATTTTACAAGCACTGCAGAACTGTAATAGTATCACAGGGCCCAGATCTTGATTGGGAGTACGTTCCATCAGGCCAGGAGCAGGGCCAAAAAGGCCCTGGCCCAGGTCGAGGCCAGACGAATGTCCTGTGGCCCAGGGGACATGAAAAGCTGCTTATCTGCAGAGCGCAAGGCCTTGTGGTGGACATAGTGGGAGGGTGATCAAGCTAACACAATCCAGCCAAGGATATGAATCTTTTCAGTTTTATTGATATAAATGGGAGTGATCAAATCATAGCAGTTCTTAGTTTTCTCTGGATAGTGCCTATTTTTTAAAAAAGAACTGTGAGTTTTGCAATCTTTAATCTTTATTTGTTTAAATGCTTGTATCACACCTGTTTAATGAGATTGTCCAAAGGATGGTAAATAATCAATACAACAATTATAATCTACAATTATAAAAATGCAAAACAATAAACAATAGCAATAATCTAGAATAAACAATTAAAAGAAAAACGTAACGTGAAATGAACAATGCAAACTCAGTTTAAACATTAACAACTATTAAGATTAGCCAGTTCTCTCATAGCTTAATTTTAACCTTAGAGAAATGCCATTAAGGAAGGCAGAAGATGAATGTGAGGATTTGAATTAGGTACCTCCTGCTTATGTTGTTAGTTTCCATCAGCCATGATGTAATTAGCACATTTAGAAATTATCTGGGTTTGACCACTTTAAAATATAACAGTGCTGTGAAAAATTAAGCTTTTATAAAAACTAGAGCTGAAATGAATATTCACAATTTAATATGTACAGACACAGAAAGGGGGGCACTGCAAGGTGAAATCCCAGAGGAACTAACAGATGGCAGCAGTTAGTCATATGATGAGGTAGCAGTGCAGAGCTGAGGGTCAGTTGGCTGTGGACTACAGGACCCTGGACAGTTCCAAGGCTGATGACAAGTTGCTCTAAAGATGTTTAAAAGGCCATACTAGGCTTCATGAGTTTTGCATTCCTGTATTACTTGAGACACCAAGTGGAACCCTTGATATCTCTAGGTAGTGTGGTTCAGTGACTGCAACACCTGGGACAGTTTAGAGGTGGCTATTAGGGTTACTTATCTGCTCTTCTGGCCAGGTTGTTGGCTGTACAAATTTTATCTAGGACTTCTCTAGCTGTTCTTCTGAACCGGGTGGTTATTTCAGCCAAGATAAATGGGTTCTTTATGACTGCTTCATTGTGGCCAATACCAGACTCTAAAGTCGAGTGTGGACATTATTTCTCTCTCCAAAGTTTGCTGAAATTTCCACTTTTACTGCTCCAACGGTGAACGTGAAATTCTGATCTCAAAATGTCATTGTGAATATGAAATTTGAATTCAGATGTGGAAATCTGAATCTTCTTGGCATTTCTGGATTGCTTTGGCAGGCATCAAAGCTAAATTTTCTGAAAATTTCAGCTCTTGATTGTTAGATACCATTGTATGTCCTCTTTCCAATGCCATCATGTGTGTCAAATATTCTAGAACTAAATACTAAATGTCATCCATCAAATGCTAAATAACTTTGCATGGCAACTACCAAATAGTGTCAGTTATCAAAATACAGGTTTCAAATATTTGACAAATATTCAGGCATTGAAAAAAACAGTCAAGATCAACATTTGCAGAGAAAAATTTTGAAAGACAATTATTTGGAAACTGTGATGGACAGGACTGGCTCCAGTTCCACCTCTCCTGAGAAATCAACCAATCAGAGGGGGCAGAATGCTGAGCCAATGAGAGTTGGTGTCCATTGGAGGGTGTGAGAGGGGGGGAAAGGCTTTTGGAGGTGCTAAAGGAGGCAGCAGCTAAAGGAGGCTGTTCATCTGTTCTGTTACATTGAAACATTCTCTGTTTAACTCCAGTTTGTTTATTAGTTTAAAATCCTATATTTCATCTTGTAAATAGAGTTTTTTTATTCTTGTCATTTAGCCCTGGCTGGCTTGAAATCATTGGCTGAGGGAAAATATCTCACACACAGGCCTCAAACCCTCTGGCATGTTAAATGGGCCACACTTAAATGCTGGCAGCATACGCTGACTGAAAGTATCCTCTAGCCCTGGGCTGTAGCTGGATGAGGGGAGGTACATGCAGGGACATGGCTGCCCACCTGGTAGAGCCTCTGGAAGAGGAGAGAGGAGACCCTGTGAAGATTTGGGCCAGGGTTCTCTGCCTGCTGTACTAGAGGCTAGACAGGAGGCATGTGGCGATCAGCCCTTACCTTCCTGGGAAGACTCAAACCTGTGAAAGGAAGTTTAGAGTGGGTGGCAGGGTGTGTGAAAAGGCTAGACAGGGGTCCACTATAGAAGCATATTAACTTGCATTCCAAGAAATGCTAAAATCCAGTCTTGTGTATAGTTAGGATGTCAGACTAGGATCCAGGAGACACAAGTTCAAAGCCCCACTCTACCACAAAATTTGTTTGGTGACCTTGCATCAGTCACCCCCCCCCCTTCTCATGCCTTATACTGAATTAGACCATCAGCCCATCAAGGCCAGTCTTGTCTTCTCAGACTGGTAACAGTTCTCCAGGGACTCAAATAGAGGGTCTTTCACATCACCTATCACCTTGTTCTTTTAACTGGGTGTGCTGGGGATTGAACCTGGGACCTTCTGAGGTTGAGCTACAGCCCTTCTCAGCCTTGTTATGAAGTTAAAATCAGGAAAGGGGGGCCATGCATTCTTTTCTGGGCTCCTTGAAGGAAGGGGGGAGAGATGAGAAACTAACAAGGTAGATACCAAAAGCATTTTAAAAGCATGGTATATTACAAAACTTCCAGTTTTCCATCTGAAACTTTCCCCTGAAATTATCCTTTCCCCTGTGCCTTCTCAAAATGAAAGGACCCCATCTCAGGTCAATTCAAAGGCAGCAGCAGGACAGAGCAAAAGCTGCCCGTGCTTTTGCATCTTGAAGAACGGCTACTGACCGCTGTGAGCATCATAAACCTCTCAGTTTGATGATCAACTATGCCGTAAATTAATTAATCATCATTTTATGCCTCATCAAGCACTTTGCTGAGGCTCTCGACAGGGAGGCATCTCAATTAGCCAATGGGAAGCAGACTGTTTTGTTTAGCTGGGTGAGTCTTCCATAAACAGGGGAGGCCTTGACAAGCTAATAAATATGTCATCTGTCTGTGTCACTTGCTACAATGTGGCTCCACCTGTAAATATGTGGGATTCTGCCCAACCCAGCTGGCAAAAACCAAAAAGACAACAGGGGAAGTGAGAAAAGTAGATCTGAATTCATGTGACTGGAAGAAACAAATGCCAGTTTGTGTCAATACTGGGACAGTGGATATTTGTGTTTCAAATCACGTGGAATTATTCCCCATATCAGGGGGAAACATACCTCTAAAAAAGGAAGCATGAAGAAATGTTGAAATATGTTGCTTTTTTCCCTTCTTACAAAGTGATCTTATGTGTGTTTACTCAAAAGCTGAATCGAAAACCAATTTTGCCCCACAGTGTTGGGTATTATATTCATTTTATTTCATTGGTCACTTGTGTGATCCAATTAAATCTAGTCACAATTTAAATCCCACAGATTTCAATCATAGAGGTAAGCATGTATTTAAAACCTAAACCATCAAAATTAATATGACTTTTTTTAAAATAAAAAGCTCCACCATAGCTGGATCAGATCAAGATGGGTAGCCATGTTAGTCTGTCTCTAGCAGTAGAAAAGAGCAAGAGTCCAGTAGCACCTAGAAGACTAACAACATTTTTGGTAGAGTAAGAGCTTTCGTGAGTCACACAGGTCACTTCCTCGGATACTTCTTAGCTGGATTGCCCCTCACATTTGTATCCAATGCTCTTGCCAATTACCTTGGAGCAGAACATGTGACATTTTCCTACGTTATCATCACAAAATATCAGCTACCATAGTGGCCAGGCATTTTTGGAGTACATTTTATCGCAACCTTCTCAACTAAGAATTGTCCAAAACTCTGAGCGTGTATTTAATGAACGTGCATTTATCAAAAGAAAACTTTTAGAGATGTGCATTTAATGTCCAAATGAATAAAAAAATTCAGTGGAAAAGTCCCAATAATTTAAAGATTTATTTGGTTACACAATGAAAAGAAGTGGGGAGGAACGGATAGCATTTGCGCATGTCTAGTAGTGCGAATTCCAGGTGGTCAGAGAAAGAGGCAGAGATTTTCCTACCACCACTTGCTCCTCCTCTTTCTTCTCTTCTTCCTCTTCTCCCCTATCCTGCGCTCTTTTCTTCCCTCTCACTGCAACACTTGCTATGCTACAGGCAGCTGCTGGCGCACCATGGAGGTGGGATCTGCTCAGTTCATCAGCCAGCTGTTGATCAGATGGATGAGTGAGAAGAAAACCTCTCTAGCTACTTGTGCTGTGGCCTTTAGTATGGGTTTGAACGTGACCTCAGTGCATCTTGGGAAATGTAGTTGTCCAGGTATCTAACACTCATTCTTTTCCTACTCACCTACCCATCAGCTAGCTGCTACCACGACCAGTAGCTTGGCTCAGGTGCACCATTTGCCACTCACAGCAGAGTAAGTGTGGTGAGAATGAAGAGGAGAGCATCATTCCAACTTAAAGCAACTGGAGAGAAAAATATAATAATTAAAGTGGATATGTGTATTATTATAAGAAATACAAAAAAATCACTTTTTTAATACAGACGGAATAAAATTTCTGTATTTCTAATAATTACAATCGAGTTTATTTTAAGGTGGGGTTTTTTTCACACATGTATGACTATCTCTTGAATATGTGGCACATTAGAGAATTTTTGCAGTCTTCCTTAAGCAGCAGGCAAGATAAAAACCATAAAGTGTGTACTAAAATCTAGTCTCTTGGCAGTGCTCCACAGGTAGATTGATTAAGAATGAAGTCAGATATGCATGTATGTCCCTACTATTAATGGCAGGCAACTGAACATCTGAACTAACAAAAGATATCATGCTTGAAATAGAGTAATATGAAGTTTTGGAATAATATGAAAGTAACGGATTAATATGAAATACGGAGCAATGTGAACATTTTGTCTGTGGTGTTAGAAGGGTGACATATCATTCACATATGTCAAATCATCACCTGATGTTACAGTCATCACCGAGAAAGGTGGTCAGCCCAGAGACATAAGGAAGGCATTAGGTGTGGTCAAGAGGAGGAGCAATTTGAACACATGAAGCTGTTATTGGCCCATCAAGGTCTTGTCGTCTTCCCAGACTAGCAGTGGCTCTCCAGGGTCTTAAGTGGAGGTCTTTCATACCTTTCTACCTTTTTAAAAAAATATTAATCCAAATTTAATACAAGAAATGATAAAACTGTACAATACAAACAAGAAAGGGCTTAAAACTAAACCATAAAAGACATTATCAAAACCACTCTTGGCAAATTGTTAAAAACCCAAGAATTACAATAAACAAGCATTTAAACTTTGTTGCATTGGGAGAATTTGAAACATCTAAAACATCTAAAATTGGCATTTAAAACATCTAAAATTGGTTTCCATATTTCATCATATTCAAATAAAGGGACTGCCATATGCAAGTTCCCAAAAAACAGAGTGTGCATAATCCTACCCATCAAATATTGCTCCCAGATTTTCTGATACCGTTTTTTTAGCAATGGGCCTTTGACGGATTTCCAATTCCCAGCAATGACCAGACGAGCAGAGACAACTAATATCGAAACAAGAGATTTGGTATTCCTATCTAGCACAGAGTTGGGCCAAAAATCCAATAGGAAAAATTCTGAGGAGTATGGCAACGAAAGACCCATCATGTTGAATATCTCTTTGTAAACCACTTTCCAAAATTCCTGAACAAAATGGCATCCCCACCACATATGTAGGGTTGTTCCTTCCTGCTTGCAAGATCTCCAACACAGAGGGCTCAACAACCTGTTCATCTGATTCAATTTATGTGGTGTTAAATACCAATTGGACAACTGGAGATGTCAGGGATTGAACCTGGGACTTTTGGCATGCCAAGAAGATGCACTACCTTTTAACCACCCTCTCCAACTGATTAGTTCGCTAAGCAGTAGCTTTCTAATCAGTCAACAGGAAGGGCAAAGCCTGGAACTCCTCACAATTTGTTCCTGTATCATTCTAGATCCTTTGGATTTTACCCCCAAGGCTAATGGCCATTCTTCACCTGGGAACATATTGGTGGGTGCCATGGCTCCCCAAAGCTCTACAGTGAAGATTCCAGGAATAACACGTTTTAATTCTCCCATAAATGTATATGGATTGATGCCTATTATATACTTGTAATAAAGTAGGCTGTAGTCAAAGAAAGCTTATGCTAGAATAAAAATAGATTACTCTTTATGGTGATAACAAGACTTATGCTAATATCTGCTGCAGCAGACTCACATAGCTATCCCTCTGGAAGAAGCAATTAAAGACACTTTTTTGGATGAAGCCTTTCCCATGTGCTCCCATGCACGTCTTCCATTTCTGTGTTTCGTACCGTGGGTGTTGTGGGTCTCTATGAATTTTAAGCCTGCAAGGTAGAGATGTGCATTAAGATTCTGAGATTTTTTTTTCAGTCGCTTAATAAACGGAGTAAATGCACACACATACCAACATTTACCCTGAGCCCTTAGGCTACTGATGGCAAATAAACAAGGAACTTTTACACACAGCAAAACCATTGACTTGACTGAACTCAGTACTGATTCCCTTCATTTCACTTCGAAGCCTCAGCCATTGGGAAACATCACAAAGAAAGCGGCTGGTAACTATTGTTAGCTGGCTATATGTCAAAATCTTGAATTGAAATCCAGGTGATATTTAGCCCAAAGTAAGCTGAGCTCTCTGAAGAACACAGCACAATATGAATAATGCTCGTCAGGAAAGAATACCATCCCTTATTTTCCAGGCATTTGGCTCGAAGTAATCTTTAAGAAAAGTGCACCTGCCATGGTTATTTCAAAATTAGCTGAGGCTCCAGAGTGATGTATGGCCGCAGCTCTTCCTGCGATACGGATGTCATCCCTATGGGGTTTCATGAAGCAGAATTGTTCATATGGGCAGGCTCACGTGGAGGACAGATGGGAAGAAAGCAAAATGAGTTGATTTATCTACAGCGGAAACCCATCTTTCTTACAGTACCCAGATTAGTCACTTGCACTGAAAGATATGAGAATATAGTTTTTTAAAAAAACAGAGTGAGGTTTTTGCCTTGGAAAGTGAACTGTTTCATATACTGTCCGTGGAACTTCTGAGCTTCAACCAACCCAGTGTGTGGTCACCTCCAAACTGGACTGATGGTGTAAGAACTCCATAAGTGATCTTGTACAGGGAAGTTGTATAGACTGTAATCTAGTGATCCCCAACATGGTACCTATTGGGACCATGTCTTTCCTGAAGGCCAGTCCCCCAAAACAGCTCTTCCCCAAAGAAAAGACTCAACCTCCACCTTTCCTCCACCTCATTGAAGCAGGAAGTGCTTCAGAAGATATTGTGTGGTATAACCTTTGGGTCTACAGGGAGCACCCATTCAGAAATATCTGTGTTCATCAGAAGAGGATGCTTGGCTTGGAATTTGGCAACATTTTGTGAATGGCCACAGTCCCCATGTCAGCCATTTTGTGATGTATGCCATCTCCCTTGGCAGCCATTTTGTGGTGGTGCCCACAACCCTTTGTCAAAATCTCACAGGCTTGACTCTTCTTGTAGCCTGTGCAGTTTCCTTGTTTAAAATCTCTTACAGAAAAGGCACCAAACACACACAGGGTGGGTTGCACTCCTTTGTCAGCTCTGAAACTACCCTAACTGCACACCAGTGTCATGTATATAAATCAAATGTTGTTGTTGTTGTTGCTATTATTATTATTTATTATTATGTGCAGTTGTATAAAATAAAATATGCTGGGGGTGATCCCCTGTGTGCCATTAATTTCAATGGGAGAATGAAGCATGCTTATCAATGTAATCCTACTTGTAGTTACTCCGATGCATTTAGGTCTACATTAGGAATAGCTCCACGTGGGGCTGCCCTCTAAATTTCTCCCACTAAAATCAATATGATGAAAGCCTAAACATGGGCCGTTTCCAGATGGCTTACCTGAAGCCGCTCCATGCCGCAATGTTGTGGATCGTGCCGGGGAAAACGTGAAATATCCTGTTTTCTCGCTCGAGTTTTGTGCAACGTCACGCAAAACTCGCGCGAAAAAAATGCGGTATTTCACGTTTTCCCTGGCACGATCCACAACATTGCGGCATAGAGCGGCTTCAGGTAAGCCATCTGGAAACGGCCATGGTTAGCTCTTGGCTTCTGCAGCTGCTACTATTAATTTTACTCTTGCTGCTGCTCCCACTATTGCTAATTAATTAATTAATTAAATTTATTACATTTCTAACCCGCCCTCCCCACGAACGGGTTCAGGGCAAGTAACAACATTATTAGACCACAATAGCAATAAATATAATATAAAATTAATAACATAATACAAAGTACAAAACGCAATTTAAAACCCTAAAATCATATCTCCTGCAGCAGCAAAACTATTAAAACTATACACTTTTTCAGCAATCAGAGGGAGCAGATGTTTCATAATAAATTGAACTTCCAGACCTTTTCCCCCCTAGACAATATATACCAGAGCTTTCATAGTAATGAAAATGCTTTTTTTCTGTTTAGTTCTCTGGATTATTATGAGTCATTAATTAACACTGAGCCATCAAAGTGCAGTTTAGAGAGTAACATAAATACAACAAAATCTGGGTTACCATCTCCAGCACTTTTCAGTCACATTTGATTCAATGGGACAGATGAAAGAAAGATTCCAAGACTTTTAAGTGCCAGTGAAAACAATGTCACTTGGAAGTGCTTCTCTTTGGCTGGATCATGCCCTTAATTTCAACAGAGACAAATGGCTGAGGAAGTGGTGGCTTTGGAAGGAAAGCCCACTTACTACTGAAATGAGAGGAATGTGCATGGAGACATGAGCAACTGTTTCATGTGCTTGGGCTTTATTTCAGCTGGGGATACGGACTGACATTCTATTGGGTGATCTGCCGTCATGCCAACATTTCTCAACATGGGAAGCTTAATTGTCACCGAGAATGTCCAATTGCCTTCATGATTGCTTAATGATGCAAAGAACCAGCCACTTAAACACAATCTGGAGCTCAAGCACAGCGTTTGCTGGCTCAGAATGAAAGCAGATTTATGACCCTGCACAAGATGGGCACACAAAGGATAAACACGACACTGCCAACGTATATCCTTCAGTCTATTTCATTTATGCATGCAGTCATTTTATTTTTTTATAACCAGCCCTGTTCTTTGAAGCTTTGGATGTGGGGAGAGAGTAAAAGGTATGAATAAATTTTAAAACAAATGCAAATCCTAACATTTAAAGACTGTTTGCCTATGTATTCATCTCAGTTGCCAGTGCCTACTGACTGGTGAGAAAGTTTTGGCGAAGGGGTGAAGGAGTCACTAAGGTACAAGCAACTCAGGTTCGCATCTCTATTGCGAAGCTTACTGAGTAATCTTGGGCCAGTCCCTCTATTCCAAAGAGAAGTCAATTATACCATGTGGAGTTCCATGGAGGAAGGGTGGGGATCAGGGCTTTTTTTCAGCTGGAACGCGGCGGAACAGTGTTCCGGAACCTCTTGAAAATGGTCACATGGCTGGTGGCCCTGCCCCCTGATCTCCAGACAGAGGGGAGTTGAGATTGCCCTCTGCGCCGCTACAGATGGAGGGTACCACTTTTTAATTCTTCCATTTGTCAAACTGCCTAATTGGAGAGGGAACCCCAAAACTTCCAGTTTATCCAGACTGCCTCCCCATTGTTATAGATTGGAGGGAAAGATAGAAGCTTGAAAGGAAACGTGCAAGATGGGGTGGTTTGAAACAGACTCTGTTTCTTGATCCCTTTGTTTGGCTGCCTTTATTTTCCCAACCACCTTCCTTTCTCCAAGAGAGTTGAGCAGCAAAATGGCCTTGTTCCACATCACTTGGGGCAGGAAATGTGCTTTTCTCGGTGAGTATTATGCATTCGGTGGGAGGGGGTATTATTTGTATGTCCTTGTACGTCCTTGTATGATCTTGTTTCAATTTTGGGAAGGAGGCTATGTTCAAAAGACCAGTCGCAGAAACAACTCATTTCCGTTGTTAAATATAAATTTCAGTTGTTAAATATATAATAGCGAGGGCTTTTTTTCAGCAGGAACACGGTGGAATGGAGTTCCGGCACCTCTTAAAAATGGTCACATGGACGGTGGCCCCGCCCCCTGATCTCCAGACAGAAGGAAGTTTAGATTGCCCTCCGTGCTGCCAAGTGGTGCAGAGGGCAATCTAAACACCCCTCTGTCTGGAGATGAGGGGGCAGGGCCACCAGCCATGTGACCATTTTCTCTAAGGGCAACCCACTGAGTTCCACCACCTCTTTTCCCAGAAAAAAAGCCCTGGTGGGGATACAATATACTAGAGAAAGAGAGAGAGGTAAGTGTTACCGGAATTGGTCTCCTTGAGAGTAAGAGGATTTGTGGGGGAATTAGCAAGCAAGGAAGACAGCTTTGCCAAAGGCTAGTAGCTATGGGATCTTGTTCACCAATGTTTACGGGGTCCCGTCTGAAATAGCAAATGAGGCTGATGCTTAAGTTCAAATAACAATCTTTAATTAGAAGGAAAAAAATGCATGCACATACAAACGGAAGTGTGGGGGGAAATGGTCTCTCACACACAGAGAGAGTCCTAGGAAGCTAGCCAGAAGTTGGGATAGAGAGAGGAGAATAAGTGTATCTACCTATCCTGAAGAGTAGTCCAGTCCGTGGGAGAAGAGAGTAGCTTCAAATGCCAGCGTTCTCAGCCAGAAGAGCAAGAGGCTTAGGGCAAACCTCAAGGGAACAGTGCTTTGGATCCAGTAAGCGTATACAGAGAGAGAGGCTTAGGGAAGCAACCCTAAGGGAGCAGCCAGGAAGCGTGTACAATTTGAATGGGCCAAGACACTACTCTTGTAGAGTAAAACATGCCCTGAGGTGGGGGAGCCCACCTAGCAGTTAGAATAAAGACTTCAATGGTCAGTTCCTGTGAGTAACAAAACATTTGATTACCTTGATTGGTAGCTGTCAGGGCGTGTGAAAGAGAATGCAAAATTTGTTCTAGCGCTGTACAAAAAGCAATTTGTTAGTGAGGTCCACCGGAGCTAAGTTGATGAATTTAGTTGGGGAATGTACCTTCCCAGGAACAAACTGTTAATACTTATGAATGCCATTTGATTAGCTCCTCATTCAAGGACAGGAGATCTCATCATGGAAGGAGGGAAAGGAATATGTTAAGTGGGGATGACTCTGCAAGACCTTTGTTGCACTGGATTCCTTAGGGGCTGGGAAGCCTGTAAATCCAATCATGACTGATCACTCCGCATTCCCATGCGGCATTCCATTCATGCCTGAGTTTCTCGGGCGGGACTTAGCAACTGTTATCTGCAAGTCCTCTGGCTGCAATACAAGCTGCTGTTTTAAATCCAGAAGCCTCCTGCCATTTAATATCACCAGCAGCCATATTAAAATGGCTATTAAAGATGGTGGAGGCCAGGCCAAGTGCTTACACAAGATGCTATGGGAAGCTAAGCAGGGTTGGTACTTGGATGGGAAATCACCAAAGAAGACTCTGCCAAAGAAGGCAATGGCAAACCACTCCTGTTACTCACTTGTCATGAAAGGCTGTTGCTGGGGTTGTCATAAGTTGGTTGGATGGATGGATGGATGGATGGATGGATGGATGGATGGATGGATGGATGGATGGATGGATGGATGGATGGAGATAAAATAAACCCCACATTGTATGGTTCATGTCATACTGAAGCCTACCTGACAGCAACCAACTGTGTTTTGGGACTAGGCTGACATCTTTGGCTGCCCTACTCAAAGTCAGATCTGAAGTCTGTTGCTAGAAATGGCCAGACATGGGCAGAAATTCAGATGCCTAATATTTATGCCAAATCAGGCCAATCCTCTGAGGTCCTTTCAAGATTTGACTTATTTTCAGTTCTTGCTGTTGACAGTGCTTAATAGCTGAAAGGCAATGTCATTTAAATTTTCGTTGTATTCAGATGCTGGCATACAACATTATTTACTATCAGAAAGCATCTAACAGATAATCTGCAATGATTTTTGTATTTGATAGCTCACCATGTGTGAGATCTCATGTTGGACACCTACGAAAACAAAACTATCCAGAGATGCTGACAAGTTTAAACCATTCCTATTTGGGGGTAAAATGTCAAATCCAATAAAAATCTTAATGTGAAATTTTGCATTCAAATTAGTTCTCCAATTTTTTGAATATTTGTTAATATTAGTTTTAGCCCTGCAACTAATTGAGAATGGATGGCAACCCTACGGAGAGGGGAGTAAATTCAGCTTTCTGCTCCTTAGGGACTGTTTCACAAGTGTCTTGATTTTTCATCAAACAATTATTGATAAGAGAACATGTGAGTGGCCTCCACTGAAAAGATGCAGAGAAGTTAGCCGTGTTAGTCTGTGGTAGCAAAATCAAAAAGAGTCCAGTAGCACCTTTAAGACTAACCAATTTTATTGTAGCATAAGCTTTCGAGAATCAAGTTCTCTTCTCTGTATCAGGCATCTGAAGAAGAGAACTTGATTCTCGAAAGCTTATGCTACAATAAAATTGGTTAGTCTTAAAGGTGCTACTGGACTCCACTGAAAAGACTCACTTGAACAAATATGTAAAGATAACCGAACACTCGCTAGTTTGGCACACGTACTATTCGCCAGTCACAAAAGGGGAGCTGATTTTTCGGTAAACTCTGTCTGTTCATCAACCCATTCATGGCTGCTTGGCAAGTTGCTTCTCCTTCATCCTTCCTACAGAGTGGTGCAATCGGCTGATCACACATCAGTATCCTCACACAGCCTGACTGAGTTCTACATCCCCTGTCCTTGCTGCTCTACTGCTTCAGTTGGCAGGAAATTGTTTAAATAAACAGTTAAATCATTCACAACTCATACCAATCAGCCATAAATAAATGTTATGTTTAAAAACACTCCTACCATTTGGTATTTGTCCAAGAAGTGTGGGATGACCTTAATGGCTGCTGGTCTCTTTAGCTCATCAGGGTTTTTATGGACAGTTTGAAAAACCCAGCAGATATTTTGCATTGTACTGTACTGAGTTTTAAATATTGTTTTTAGATCATTGTTGATTATTTTAATATGCTGTGCTTCCTTGTTGTTAGCCACCCTGAGCCCGTTCATGGGGAGGACAAGGTATGTATAAATAAATAAATCTATATAGCAGGTGATCGAGTTGTTCGGTGCCAAACTAAACAGACAGGGGCCGTTTCCAGACGGCCCCCTGCCTCGCGAAACGTCGCGCGTCGTCGCGCGTCGTTGCGCAGAAAACGCGAAATATCGCGTTTTCTCGCGCGAGTTTTGCGCGACGTTTTGTGCGATATTTCGCGTTTTCTGCGCAACGACGCGCGACGACACGCGACGTTTCGCGAGGCAGGGGGCCGTCTGGAAACGGCCAGGGTGATCAGCTCTTCTCTGACTGCCAGCGGAATACAATACTTTTAGCTTTCGAACACATTTATGGTGAAATTTGTGGCATTCCTAGTAATATGGAAGTTGATGAAGTCAACCCTCGATGATCACCCCTGTATTAACCAGCGGTCACATGGCTTCTATTGGGTCATTGACCCATATGAGTTGCAGAAGTTGACAGCAACCAAATCAAGTAACAAGGAAATGGCTTGACTTTTGCCATCAAGCAGGTCCAAAATCCCAGCTCCTAGGTGCAGGGTTAGACCTAAGGGCAGCTGCATTTGCAGTGGTGTGTTGCAACTTGTACCTCTGCAGCTTAAACCAGTTCACAGGACTGAACTGTTAAAAAATATGAGCAACTCATATATCATAGATGCCTGCTGAGCCAGGGGAGAAATTATAAGTGTTTAATAAACAGCTTTGCTAACACCTTACTTAGCAATTTTGTTAAAATAACTTTTAGTCTAGGAAAAGGTGCCTTTTGAAATGAAATCTGCACATCAGATTTAAAAAGAGAGAAAAAAGAAAACCTCCCTTCTTTAATGAATGGCAGTTCTTGTTGTAACTGTTCTCCACACCAAATGTCTTCAGGGCATTGCTTATACATTTGATAAAATCTCAGACCAGGTGCTCCAAGTCTTTCAACATCATAAATTCCACTCTGACACCGAAAAAATAAAAAAGGTTAAATGAGTTTGGCTGAGAAACACTCTCCCAGGTGTTATTTTCAAAGTTTATGACTAATTTACAGCAATGAGTAATCGTTACAAATGATAACGATCATGTAAATACCCTGTATTAGAAATGCACTTCATTTTGTTAGGAAGGTAATAGTTAGACATGTTTTATCAGGGCTTGTATAACTTAATATTTTGAAGACTTTGTATGTTTTACTATATACAGCAAGAAAAATGATCACATTCACAAAACCAAATTAAGATACAATATTCTATGTTAATCCATCTGCAAAATAGCAGAGGTAGACTCTAATCAAACCACTTTTAAAAAACAGAAATATTTGATAATAGCTCCAGTTTTAATAAAAGACAAAATTGCATAAAGGAGTACTGTTAGTACAATGATGTCTCTGAGGCCTGTACAGACCCCATATTAATTCCTATGGTATGTACCAAGCATTGATACTGATAATTTAATTTAAAACTTCTCAGACTTACGATTTTTTTAAAAGTTAGTTAACAATTTCTTCTCTTACTGCTGCATTAACATGAAGTAGTAATTTATTAAATGAGGGTTTTTGTTACATTGCAATATACTTTGGCAGCAAGAAATGCCATGGTAAAAAGAGCAATGCTATAGTGAAAAGAGTACATATATATCCTTGTCTTTGGGTTCTTGGCCATAGGGTTAACTTCCAGACTAATATCCAATTATAGGCCAGAGGGTTATCATTAGATCTGTTGATGCTGATTCGCAAAAACACTTTATTATGATAGGAGGTATGACAAAGGGACTCTGATCTTGACAGCCCAGGTGAGCCTGATCTGGTCAGATCTCAGAAGCTAAGCAGGGTCAGCCTTGGTTAGTAAATCGATGAGAGACCTCCCGTGAGGACCAAGGTTGCAGAAGCAGGCAATGGCAAACCACCTCTGTTAGTCTCTTGCCATGATAACCCTGCCAGGGGTCACCATAAGTCAGCTATGACTTGAGGACTCTCTCCAACACCATGATAAAGGGAAAGCCAACACATTACAGGGCACATGGGCTCCAGTTGTACAGTATCTGTACATACAAGAATATACATGTGCCCAGGGCTCATTTGGAGGTGGAGCGTGCCAGAACGGTGTTCCGGTAGATCTGAAAAGAGGTCATGTGGGTTTTGGCCCATGTGATTCCTTTTCCTCCTTGCTGTCCTTGTCTTTAGCAGCAGGCTCTGTTGCTTTGTTTTCAATTGTGACTCGTGACTCGTGAGAGAGAGGGAGAGAGAGAAAAAATGAGTGAGTGAGTGAGTGAGTGAGTGAGTGAGTGAGTGAGTGAGTGAGTGAGTGAGTGAGTGAGTGAGTGAGTGAGTGAGTGAGTGAGTGAGTGCAAGCCGGGTGGGGCTGGACTCCAAAGGAGGGTAAGCTGCTTGGATTCATTCTGCTCTGCTGCTTTACTTTCATTTCTGACGAGTGAGAGAGAGAGAGAGTGAGTGCGTGGGTGCAAGCAGGGCTGACTCTCTAAAGGAGGGTAAGCTGCTTTGAGTTCATTCTGCTTTAAGGAAATACCTGGAGATTTTTGGGGAAAGGGGCCTGAGGGGTGGATGGTGCCTTCTGACACACTTCTGGTGATGTCAGGGGGTGTGGCATATGCTAATGAATTGTGCTAATGAGTTTCTGCAGTTCTTTTTCTAGGAAATAACCCCTGCATGTGCCCACCATATTGGTGGAAGTTACTGTGATGTAAACTGACAAGGGTGTGGCTTCAAGTGCTTTGAAAGAAGTCACTTGAGGCCTTTGCTAAAGATGTCCCTGGACCCAAATGACCTAAATAATTATATTCCCATGAGCAGCCCATTTTGGGGCAAAGTGCTTGAGCAGGAGGTGGCTGAGCAGTTTCAGGCAGTCTTGAAGGACTGCCTTCTCCCATTTTGTCCAGTCCACCAGCTGAGATCCTCCATGGAAGAGAATCAGAATCAGAATTGTACTGTATTTAGCCATTAGCCATTACAAGTTTACGAAACCATAAGATACAACAGCTAATAAAAACTTTAAAATCTAGCATTAAAATTAGTTTAAAGCAGTTTAAAAAATAAAATGGACTATTCCAACCAAAAGATCATGAAACTGCACCAGTCAGCGCCACCCTAGATCTAATCTTCTTAGCCACAAGAATAAGAAGAGAAGAGTGGGTCACTTCCAGTTGAGGATCTTGCATTTGAGGATCTGCCCCATTACATTATTTCCTGTCCGCTATATAGGGCACCCAGAGACAAATTTTGGCTGGTATTCTATCTGCCATGAACATATATCCTAAATCTGAGATCGTGTTTCTTTTATCAGATAATGACACTTATGTATCGATGGAAGTGACGTTCCATTGAAATCCTGGGACTCACTCCCAAGTCAGCTTAGGAATGGGGTATTAGTGGGTTTCTCCCGTCAAACCTCTGGACTGGGCAGGGGGGGGGCATCACCTTCCGGACGGTGGTACAGAGAACTTCCAAATAGAGATAGCTTTGGTAAATTAACCCATGGCCAAAGCATACAACCAGCCTATTGTAACTTGAAGGGAAAGGATGCGATATTAATGATCACAGGAAAATGCTTGATTTTTAAGTGTTCAGCAGTTGAGAGGAAAATTGAATTTGCTGTGACAGTTGCCATAGTAACCTCCCAATTTCAGTACACAGCAGAGTAAATAGTTGTGTAAAAGCTCTTGATGCATAAGACCTTCTTTTGACAGCCATATGTTGCACATTCAATGCATTGTTTATACCTTTTTTTGAACGATATCCCTGAACAGAATTGGAATCATGTTATTTTCAGGCAGGCAGCTTTACTACAAGCATTAAGAAGAGCCTTCCAAGGATTCTATAAAACAAAAGTCTGCATGTTAAATATATCTGCAGAAGGGAGATATAAAAGAAGAAATGGTGCCATGAGGAATCCTTGGCTTGCAACCTGCTTGATCGTTTATATCCAAACTTTACAAGTAAATAAGCATTGAATCAAATCCAGCATTCTGTTTCTTACAAGTCTCTTTCAGAGAACCTCACAGGAAAGGCACGTTTTTCCCCCAGCACAATATATTCAAGGGTATACTCCCCCTGCCAGTCGAGGTTCCAGTCAGCTATTCGGCCAGGGCTTCTTTTCTGGGAAAAGAGGTGGTGGGACTCAGTGGTGGAACTCCATGCAATGATGTCACTTTGGGTCAGCTGGAACAAGGGGGGAATTTTTTAAAGTTTAAATTGCCCTCGGTGGAAATGGTCACATGGCCGGTGGCCCCACCCCCTGATCTCCAGACAGAGGGGAGTTGAGATTGCCCTCCGCACCGCTCGGCGGTGCGGAGGGCGATCTCAACTCCCCTCTGTCTGGAGATCAGGGGGCGGGGCCACCGGCCATGTGACCATTTTTAAGAGGTGCCGGAACTCCATTCCACCGTGTTCCTGCTGAAAAAAAGCCCTGACTATTATATACTTAACAACTGAAATTTATATTTAACAACTGAAATGAGTTGTTTCTGCGACTGGTCTTTTGAACATAGCCTCCTTCCCAAAATCGAAAAAAGATCATACAAGGACATACAAATAAAAACCCTTCCCACTGAATGCATAATACTCACCGAGAAAAGCACATTTCCTGTCCCAAATGACATGGAACAAGGCCATTTTGCTGCTCAACTCTCTTAGAGAAATGAAGGTGGTCGGGAAAATAAAGGCAACCAAACAAAGGGATCAAGAAACAGAGTCTGTTTCAAACCACCCCATCTTGCACGTTTTCTTTCAAGCTTCTATCTTTCCCTCCATTCTATAACAATGGGGAGGCAGTCTGGATGAACTGGAAGTTTTGGGGCTCCCTCTCCAATTAGGCAGTTTGACAAATGGTACCCTCCATCTGTCGGAAATCTACTACCTTCCTTGGCTGAACTTGTTCACTCAGTCTGCCAATATGCCTGGGGAAATGTAGCATTGCTGATACAATGCCTATCAGCTGGCTAAAGCACTTGTTGTTCATTCCATTCCACAGAATTCCAAAGCCATGTTTTACTCCCTCTGGCCTGATGGCAGAAATCCAGCCGTATTTCTGGAGTACAATTGCATTTTTAGGTCTTCAAACCAAGTGCTAAGAATTAGGAACATGTACCATCCACCTCTCCTATGTTACTTAATGATTAGCTACATTATTCTTGCTTGGGCAAACATTAGCTACCATGTGAAGTAGTTCTCAAATAATTTCCGTTGTAGGTTCAAGGTGTTTTTTTATTCTTTTCATACTTCTACTCTTTGTTGTCCCCCCACTTACTTGTGGCTGTTCAGCAGCTGTTGCTCAACTCTTCATAAAAATCAGGGCTCTTCAACTTGGCAAACACCTATTATATACTTGACGCCAGCCCTTTTCCTCTTCATGCATTCAAAAAGATTGCAGAAATGCCTACCTTGTCAAACTGCAGTGGACACACCACTTCCCCGAAGATCAAATGCCATACAAGTGGTAAAGAAAGAGGAGTCTGTTTCCTCTATTCACAAAGCACACTTGCTCGAAGCCAAAACAACAAGAAGTGATGGGTCCAGCTTAGCTTCAAAGAAATGTAATTAATCAAAAAGCCAAATAACAGTATGAAAGATCACTGCATTTCAGAAATTGTGTATTAGATCATTGGCATATGCAAAGGATGTCTGGGATGAAGTTGACCTCAGGAGAAAGCACCCTGAACATGTATTTCTATTTCATTATCTGAAGTAACCACAAACATTTGTCTTTCTGTTGAACACATAAAGCTGCTTTCTACTGAATCAGGCCATTTGGTCCATCAAGATCTGTCATATAGAGGATGGCACAGAGTTGTTTTCTGCTGCCCCAGAAGGTCGGACCAGAACCAATGGGCTGAAATTAAATCAAAAGAGTTTTTGGCTAAACATTAGGAAGAACTTCCTGACGGAGTGATCTCTCAGCGGAACAGGCTTCCTTGGGAGGTGGTGGGCTCTTCTTCTTTGGAAGTTTTTAAAAGAGGCTAGATGGCCGAACCTAGGCAGATCATGAAAGGGAGGGCAGGAAGTGTTACATCAGTACTAAGTTCTCGCGGCCTCTTCTTACTTGCCCACGGTAATGCCAATCGCCACTTTGGGGTCAGGTAACAATTTTCCCCAAGCCAGTTTGGCTAGGGATCCTAATGGTGTTTTGCCATCTTCTGGGCATGGAGTAAGGGTCACTGGGTGTATGTGGGGGAAGATATTTGTGAATTTCCTGCACTGTGCCGGGGGTTGGACTAGATGACCCTAGAGGTCCCTTCCAATCTTATGATTCTAAGATCAGTATTGTCTACTCAGATTTGCAGCAGTTCTCTGGAGTCTCAAGTGGAGGTCTTTCACATCACCTACTACCTGTTCCTTTTAACTGGAGATGCTGAGGATTGAACCTGGGTTCTTCTGCATGCAAAGCAGATGTTCTACCACTGAGTCATGACCTTTCTATTCCTCTTAGTAATGGTAGTAGGATTGTGTTGGATTGGGTTCCATCTGAGTCTACCCTGTTCATGATATTGTGATGCACATTCATCTCCACTTTTGGCCACGTGACACAGTGACAGAGGCAAGCTTCTCTGAAGGAGGGGGCAGAGAAGGACTAGACGTGACTGTCATGGCATATGGGGGGAGAGGACTATACAACATTTGGTCTGTCTCTGCAAAATCTGGAACCAGCCCTGAATCTGATGTTGAAAGATGGTTTCACATCCATCATTGCTTCTACTCCATAATGAGCATGATTCAAAAGAGACAAATATAAACTATGGCACAGTTTGTACTGTTGAAGGACTTTTTTGGAGCTCTGGGACTTTGTGCGGTGTTGCTCATGTCAATTGGCTTCCTATGGCTTTGTAAAGTGTTTTGTACTAAATTGCTTTGTTGTTATATATTCGAGCACCCAGCACTTTATATGTAAAAAGGAGAAATAAGAAATTTGTCTATATGAAGAAAGTGTTTCCTTGTCTGTACGGTGCACTTTAAGGAGTTTTGGTCTATTAGACCTCTACCGCAGTAGGTTCTTGTTTGCTGTTTGGTTCTACTATGCAGAGCCCCTTATTACTTACTGATCATCCAAGTTTAGTCAAGATCCCTACCGCACCACTCCCAGAAACCTGACCTGAGCAGGCACCAGGAAAGGTACCAATAATAAATAATAGCTTGGCCCCAGAGCCTGGCAGCAGCCCTGGAACCTGAAGGGGTAGATCCATATCCCACCACACACAAAGAAAATTCAAGCTCCAATGCACTCTCCCTGTCTATCAAAATGCCAACAGCAGCTGTCTCTCCCTCTCCACTGTCTGCAAACTAAGCCAGAACTGGGAGCCCCCCTCCCCCATGGTCTTTGCTCTCTTGTAACAAATTTGGAGCTCCACACTTGGAATGAAGACCTACCTATCAAGCTAAATTGGGCTTAGATTGGGGTTTCCAGAGCAACAGCAGGAGGTCAGACAGAGTTCAGACAATCCCTGCCTCTGTTGCCAAGGGAATTGATTGCAGGTGCCAGACTGTCTGGCTTGACGAACAGCAACGAACGAGGCTTGCAACAACCGTCTGTTCATTTAGAATGAACAGCTTGTTCGGGAACAGCAGATTGGGCCGTTCGTGGCTTTTTTTTGTTCGTATTGCTGTTCGTGCCCATCTCTACCTATAAACTGCAAAAATATAAATGATACCACACTGTCATAGAAAGAAACAAGCTCCATTCCTTTTTTTAAAAATTATTTTAATTTTTTTTATTAAAACAGAAAACAGCTCCATTTCCACTTCATGAGAATATCAGTGTTCGATCATTATCCATAGGAGGAAGTCCAGGAAGTACTCCAGTTCGGTGCTTTGAACATATTAACCCTACAATCTTACAGAAAGTAAGATTGTCCTCTGGACAGAAAGTAAGATTGTCCTCTGGAATTTATGTGGTGCTGAGGCCCAGAGAAGCAGGCTTGAAGAATTCACAGGCTGTCTTGACTGGAAAAACTAATCGCTACTGCACAAACTGCAACATTAGGACTGAAGAAAGTGCAGCTGAGAAACATCTCCCTCCTCCACTGCCACCAGAGTTGCAGGAGCTCCTCCCAGATGGGATCTGGCAACCTTTACTGAAACTAATCTTATTCCGTTCAAACAATCCGCCTGATCTTGTTTTCCATTCTCCATGCCTTTGCTCTTCAGATTTACTACCAGGTGGCTGCCAAGCTTGTTTTTCTCCAAAATTCCAGCTCGTTAATAATGATGTAAGAGCCCATGGCTCACAAGAGACAAGCCAGGAGGACATTTTTCCAAACCAAAACAGATCCGAAGGGCGAAGGAAAGCATTTCCACTCGAAATCCTCCAGCTTAACAGGAAGCCAGCGCTGTGAGAAAACTTCTGCTTCTTGTGTTAGCAAATTCCAGAGTCAATTGATTCCTCGGCCAATTCCAGAAACAAACGCTCAAGAAAGTCGTGAGGGGTGCTGGGGAGATACTGTAGATCATGCTTAATGTTGCAGGGATGGCAGGTGGAAAGCACAATGTCCTATTTGTTTGGTCAATGTCACCGAACAGAAGAAAAAGAAACCATGACAGATCGTAATTCTGCTCAGCAATGTAGATGGATAACCAGCACCACTCAACTTTGAGCTACTATTAAAGGAAGAGAATACGAATGGTACATCCCCATAATTGATTCAAATGTATTTTCTTTCTGTAAAGACGATTTATCTTTCTTTTAGTACACTTAAACAAATGAAGCTGCTTTATATTGAATCAGACCATTGGTCCATCTAGGTCAGATTATCTACACAGACGGACAGCAGCTCTCAAGATTAAATTTTTCTACCACTTGCATATAAGTGAACCATTTATAGGCAACCAAAACAGGGAGAGTCCCTTGCTAGAGCAAAACAACCAGAAGAACCCAACTAGTTCTAAGAGACCCAAATATACTTTTTTTTATTTTTAACAAAGTGCATGTGCTGAAAGTGCCATAACTTATAACATTATATTACTACCATTTCAAATATTACAGGTTCTCCTATATATACCAATGCTATATAAATGCCTGTAAAGGAGAAGAAAAAACAAGCTGTTATCATTCTGAATTTTGGACATGGATACTTACCTTGTGTTAGGATTCAAATAGACTTCTTGAATGTATAGATGGATTGTGATTTTCTATCACTGTATTTATAGCATTGGTACATATAGGAGAATCTGTAATGTTTGAAATGGTAGTAATATGATGTTATAAGTTATGGCACTTTCAGCACTAGCACTTTGTTAAAAATAAAAAAGTATATTTATTTGGGTCTCTTAGAACTAGTTGGGTTCTTCTGGTTGTTTTGCTATAAGTGAGCCATTGGCAAGTATATCCCTCTGCAACTAACTCCTCTCTTTATTTTATTTTACCCTGTGCAAATACTAACATGTCCTGATATGTTAACCAACTAATAGGGCTTATTGTCTCCTTTCTAAAATGTGCTTCTTGGTGGCGATAGCTCTTCAGCCCAGCTTTAACCATAGTCAGCTAAGCGTAAGACAGCAACAAGGTAAAAGTTTATCTTGAGAAACATGACACTTGAAGGCTTGATGTACGAGGCTAACTTAAAAGTGCAGATAGTTTCAGGTGGGTAGTTGTGCTGGTCTGTGGTAGAATAGCAAGTTTCGAGTCCAATTGCATCTTAAAGACCAAAAATATTTTCCCGAGTATAAGCTTTTAAGAGTCAAAGCTCCCTTCTTCAGATACATGGACTTCCTCTGTTCCTATTTGTATGTAATAAAGGAAGCTTTGAGTCAAAAAAAGCTTATACTCTGAAAAACACGTTGGTCTTTAAAGTGCTACTGGACTCAAATCTTGCTGTTAAAAGTGCAGCTATCTTAAGCATGCAGTCCCTAATATTCTGTTTAGTTATAACTGACAGCTGACCCAAGTTTCAAATAGAGGACTTTCACATCACCTGTTGCCTGGGACCTTCTGCATGCCAAGAAGATACACTACTCCTGGGCCAAGCCCCCTCCCAATATTTTGAACACTGAGCCAGCACCATTACATACTGCATGCAACTGCTTCTTTATTTCACTGAATTCTTTTTTTTAATTGTAAAAGAGCCATGGTTGTTGCCATGGGGTGGGTGGGGCTGTTTAACCTTTTCACTCCCCTCCCAATTTATCCTCTCAAAATCTTCTCCCTCTCCCAAGCTGCTTTCCCATCCATAGATGAAAAAAAGATATGAATGTAGGAAAGCAGGCAGTCGAGTTATTGTGGGTAAGCCAGTGGCAGGAAGGAACGGGCCAAGCAGCATCTTCTTTCTCCAGTTGCTGTTTTGCTTACTTTGAAGTTGTGCTTACTTCAACAGGAAAGAAGAGACTTTAAGAATGAATAGAGCTTGGTTTCCAGTCCTGAAAAACACCAGGCTAACAAAATACTCTACATCTTACAATAGCCCTGCAGATAAGATTAGCATATCAAGCACCAATCCATATGCAAAAGAACCTCCTCAGGATACAGTGAAGCATTAGCATTCCACACCCTGGGAAACTCTTACAGGATGATGCAACCCAAACCCACCTTCCTGAGTAGATATAAATTACCTGCTAACATCTTCTCCACAGTTTGACACTGAGAGATCTCTGTCTTTCGGTGCTACATCTCTGAAGATGCCAGTCACAGCTGCTGGTGAAACGCCAGGAACTACAATGCCAAGACCACAGCGATACAGCCCAGAAAATCAACAACAACCATTTACTCAGTAGATTACCTCACTGGATGAATGGGGGGCAGGCAGTATATTGGATGGCCTTTCTTACTTCAGTGGGTTGTTGTGAGGCACAAAAGTAGATACCACCCTGAACTTTTTGGAAGAACGATGGGATGTAAATAAATAACCAGTATATCCTTGCACCAGGGTAAGATAAACATGGACATGCAGAGCTGCTTTATAATGAATCAGGCCATTGGTCTATCAAGGTCAGTATAGTCTACAATATAATCCAAACTGTGGTATTTCCCATTACTATGTATGGATGTGAAAGTCAGACAGTGAAGAAAGCTGACAAGAAGAAAATTGATTCATTTGAAATGTGGTGCTGGAGAAGAGTTATGCGGATACAGGACAGCCAAAAGACAAATAAGTGGGTACTAGATCAAATCAAGCCTGAATTCTCCCTAGAACCTGAACCGACAAAACTGAGGCTATCATATTTTGGTCACGTCATGAGAAGAGAAGGTTCTCTGGAAGAGTCAATAATGCCAGGAAAAGTAGAAGGCAGGAGGAAAAGGGGAAGACCTAAAATGAGATGGCTTGAATCAATCAAAGAAGCTACGTCCTCCACTTTGCAGGATCTGAGCAAGTCTGTTAATGATAAGAGATTTTGGAGATCTTTCATTCATAGGGCTGCCGTAGGTCAGAGGCAACTTGATGGCACATCACACGTACATTGTCTACTCAGACTGGCTGCTGATCTCCAGAGTCTCAGGTAGAAGTCTTTCACATGATCCACCTTACTACCTGATCCTTTTAACTGGCAATGTCAAGGACTGAGCCTGCGACCTTCACGTGCCAAACAGATGCTCTACCACTAAACTGCAGCCCCTCTCAAAAATACAAATCAAGCTATAAAGAAAGACTTTCCTCAGGCCCATCGAAAACTTTGCATTGTTCTACCTTCTAATGGTCAGATATTTTATGCATGCATATGCCATTTGGTGTTAATCTTTTAGGGATTTTATTGAACAGGGAACTACTTTCCTGATAGACTGTTCATCTGGTCTACTGAGCTGTTCGTTACTGTTTGGTAGTTGCTTCCCTGCATTCCTTCTTAACACTGCAGTAAAGCACAAACGTCTTTTGTCGCACATACCTTCTCACACAGCACAGTGGAGTTCTACTTCTTCATTGCTTTACTGCTGCTCCAGTTAGGGGAAAAAAAGTTTTAATAGCCAGTAAAATCAGCCAAAAGTCACATAGATGAGTTGTCAATAAACACTGTGTTTATTTTAAGAAAATCCTACTGTTTGGTGCTTATCTAAGCAGTTCTTAGAGTATGGAAGGCTGCCAATATGTTTGCATCTCAAAACCAAAGTACAGTAACTCCCTGAGGGAACAAAATCCTATTATATAGTAAATTATTATATATTTTAATAAAGTGCTATAGTGCCAAAAGTGTTGAATACCTATAAATAAATATATATCAATACATACCCATCTAATAAATGCAATAAAGGTAAAGGTAAAGGTAGTCCCCTGTGCAAGCACTGAGTCATTACTGACCCATGGGGGGACATCGCATCACGACAAGGAACAAGGAATGGCTCCGTCCATCTCTAATATGTATATAGAGCTATTAATCTCTTAGATGTGTTCTCTTCACAGGTGGCAACTTCATATTAGGAGACAAAGGACAAACGACCTGACAAGGGGCTAGCTAATTATATGCTTGTTTCATGGCAACACTTCATCAGGAGTCGTGTAAAGAGACCACCATATAGCTACAATGCAAATAAATACTCAATAAAGAAATTCAAAGCTCAATTGTGTGTTAATTCACAAACCTACAGAAAAATATCCATCTCGATGTATCCTGAAGTCATGGCTACCTGAAGCTTCCCCAGCAGGGGAGAGGCAATGCAGCTTTAATTAATGACTGGAGAAACTCTCCAGTTGATAAATCACTCTGGAGAAAAGAGATATTGTGAATTTATCGACATGAACTCTGTCTAGCACCCTTACTGAAAGTTTTACTATGCAGATTTTAATCTGGGTGGTGGCTGGAAGTTTAGGGTTGCCTGGAGAAATGGAAATTTCCATCGGCTCCTAGCTGCCTTGGATCTAAAGGCAAGGAACTCTCAAGTTTTAATCTTCTGTTTACTTTAAAAGAACTAATTAGCTCTACGACACAATTACTCACTGAGTGTTGAGAGGATAAACTTTTCTTTCTTTCTTTCTTTCTTTCTTTCTTTCTTTCTTTCTTTCTTTCTTTCTTTCTTTCTTTCTTTCTTTCTTTGGAATTGAGTGGTGGAAGTATAGTGCCAGCAGGAAGCCTTGAAGTATATATGAGAAGGAATGTTTTTTAATGGAGTAAAGAGGATCCAAAAGCTTTGTTTGTCTCAGTAATTTGTGAACTGAAATTTGAGGAAAGTATATATGCCGTATTTGCTGGACTGATTAAAACTTCTGTACTAGAAACTAAGGCTGAATTTATGACCTTGAAAACTTCCTGAAATGTAAACAAATGAAAACAAAAGGAAAACAAATGCTGTTTGAAAGAGAAAGAACTTGCCACCTGCTGATACTTGACATAACAGTTTAACTAAAGGTTTTACAGAGCCACCTAGTGGAGCAATGTTGCAAGGCATGAGAAAATGTTCAATTGAAATTTCCTCATCCACAGATTTAATGCAAAAATGTCTTGACCAACTAAATGATAAACTAGATTTTTTAAGAAGAAAATGGAAGATAATTTTACAAAATTCAAAATAGACTTAACTGAGCAAATTAAAAATATTGAAGGTGTTGTCAAGAAAACTTCTGAGGAGGTAAAAGAGCTGAATAATCAGGTGCAGACTTTGGACTGTGAAACAGCAGTGCTGGATAAAGAGTTTGAGAAGCACCAAGACAACTTAGCTTTACTGGAATTAAAGGAGAAAGAATATGTGCGCCACCTGAGAGGTGTGGAGGAGATACGAGATGAAGATGTTCAATACAGGATGGTAGAAGCCTTGGCAGAATTTATGCAGTGGGATATCCCAAAAGTAGAGATGGAACTATATAAAGTATATAGAATTCCCACCAGATATGTGACACAGAATAAACTCCCAAAGGACATCATGGTGCATTTTGTCAGGGAGTCGATAAAAGATCAAATTTTACAACACTACAGGAAGAAATTGACCATACAGGAAGTTCCAGTTGTTTTGTTAAAGGATATACCAGTCAGAATTCTGAGGAAATGCAAGGACTATATCTTTTTAACTGAAAAGCTGAAACAGAAGAAAATCCAATTTAGATGGGACAAGGTGGAAGGAGTGATTTTTACCTTTAAACCACAGAGATTTAGGCTGAATTCAATTCAAAAGACAAGAGAATTTATGGAAAGATACAAGAAAGACCAAGAAGAATCTCTGGAAGATCCAAAACAACTTGTACTGGATCAGAAAGAACAAGATGATATGGACTCGGACAATAACTAACATTTGAAGCATGGATTACAAATGCATAGTGTGGAATATAAATGGAGCAAATGCTCCTCAAAAAAGACAGAAAATATTTCATTATCTGAAAAAGTTGAGAATTGATATCTGCTTACAAGAAACTCATATCAGGAAAAAAGATATCAAATATTTGGATTATAAAATTGGGGGGGATTTTTCTCTGCAGATAACAAAAAGAAAAACAGGGTGGTATTGTATTTAAAGCCTGTATTGAAACAAGAACTGATTATATCTGAAAACCAGGGTAGATTTGTGGATGAGAGTAGATTACTGAATGAGAGTAAAATCTTGATGATGAGAATCTATGCACCAAATGAGGAGAATGGGAGGTTTTACAAATACCTTGGGGGGAAATTGGCTGATCTGCCTTATGAAAGTTGTTGGTTGATGGGTGATTGGAATGTTGTTGGTTCTCCACTAACAGATAGATGCTCTGATAAAAATATAAAATATACTAAAGGTAAATTACCAAAGGTTTGTTTTGACATGTTTGATAATATGGGTCTGGTGGATGTTTGGAGACAAAAAAATGGTGACTCAAGAGAATATACATTCTACTCGGAGGGACACAAATCTTTATCATGTATAGATATGGTCTGGGTGTCGAAAAATTTGGTGACCAAAATAACCAAAGTAGAGATATTACCAAAGTCTTTCTCACACCATAACCCTGTACGAGTTAACTACAGGACCAAATCTAATACATTCCGGTGGCAACTAAATGAATATTTATTACGTAAAGAGGCAATTGTTAAGGACTGTAAAAAAAAAAGCTGAAAGAATTTTTTTGAATTAAATTTGAACAAGGGTATAGATTTGAGAATGGTTTGGGACACAAGCAAAGCATTTATAAGAGGCCATTTTATACATCATAATTCAGAATTAAAGAGAAAGGGGCAGGAAAAAATGCAAGGTATTTTGCAAGAAATTAAGGAAAAGGAGGAATTTTTAAGAACTGTGCCAGGGGATGTTAAGATGCAACAGGAGATAAAATATCTGCAACAACAACTATCAGTGATAACAGTAGCTGATTTAGAGAAAAAATTGAAATATGTCAAACAGAAAAACTTCCAATTAGCAGATGAACCGGGAAGATGGTTAGCTTATAGACTGAGAAAGGAGAGAGAGAAGAAATTGATTTTAAAATTGCAAGATGGGAATGCTGTGTTAACAGATAATTGGGCCTTCCAAAAGACTCTTTTTATATACTATTCTAATTTGTATAGAAGACAAGTGTCCTTAAAGAAAATGAATGAATATTTAATGAAACAGAATTTACCTAAAATCATGCTGGAACAACATCAAATGATGAATGGCCCAATAACGATTCAACAGGTGGTAGAAGCAAGAAAGAAGATGAAAATGGGGAATACATCAGGCCCAGATGGTATTGTAAATGCTTTGACGATGAGATTTTAATACCGTTGCAAAATACAATTAATTCAATTTTATTGGGAGGCAAGATGCCAGGGACCTGGAAAGATGCAAATATTATGTTGATCCGTAAAGAAAGACAAGATTCAACATTAGCAAAAAACTATAGACCTATTTCACTGCTGAATAATGATTATAAATTATTTACCTCGATCTTAGCAGAAAGACTTAAGTATGTTCTTAAAGACTTTATTCATGAGGATCAAAGCAGCTTTTTCAACCCAAAAGACAGTTGAAAGATATGTCAGAACTGTGTCGGATATAGTGGAGCATCTGGATAAACATAATGAAAAACAAGCAGCTCTTATTTTTTTGGATGCCGAAAAGGCCTTTGACAATTTGAACTGGGTTTTCCTGTTTGAAGTCTTAGAAAAGATTAATTTTGGGGAGAATTTTATAAAATGGGTGACATCAATTTATACTTCTCAGAACGCCAAAATTATTGTAAATGAGGAATTAACTAAACAATTCAAGATTCAGAAAGGAACATGTCAAGGTTGTTCATTGTCACTGCTCCTTTTTATTTTAGTTTTGGAAGTATTGAATAGAGATATTAGACAGGATGAAAGGATCAAGGGTGTTAAAATTTAAAAAGAGTCATATAAATTAAGGGCCTTCACAGACAACTTTGTTTTGTTTCTGGAGGACCCGTTAGATGGAATTGAAATACTGATGGAGAAATTGAGAGAGTTTTGTGCTCTGGCAGGTTTTAAAATAAAAATCAGGAAATAAAAATGTTGACAAAAATATGGATATTAAATATCCGGAAGAATTGGTGAAAATAACAGGTTTTAAGGTTGAAAAAAACGTAAAATATTTAGATAATAAGCTAACGGGGATGAACTGTATGCTATTTCAAAACAATTATGTTAAGACATGGAAAGAAATTTTTAAAAGCTATGTTAAGATGGGACGGAGTGCAGTTATCCTTACTGGGAAGATTATCAATTATCAACATGAATGTTTTACCTAGAATGTTATTCCTCTTCCAGACATTACCTGTGTTAATTTCAGATGTACCATTTAAGCAGCAGCAAAAGGATATTTCAACATTTTTATGGCAAAGGAAAAAACCAAGGGTCAAATATACAATTCTATAGGATGAGAAGGAGAGAGGTAGACATGGTTTACTGGACTTGAAAGTTTATTATGCCTCTGCATGTCTAACGTGGATGAGGGAATGGATGCTTTTGAGAAATGAGAGACTTTTGACATTGGAAGGATATGACTTGAGATCTGGATGCCATGCTTATTTGTGGTATGACAAAGTAAAGGACAATGCAGACTTCAAAAATCATTACATTAGGAGAGCTATTTTGAGAATTTGGAATAAATATAAATTGAGACTAACACAGAAGACACCACTTTGGATTTCAAAACAGGAAGTGTTCTACAGAAGGGAGATGACTTTCAAACAGGGATGGTTGACTTACGGAGATTTAACAGAATCTTCACAAGGTTTCAAATTGAAGATAAGGGAGGAGTTAGTAGCTAAATGTCAGTGGTTTGCATATGCTCAGCTTTTAGAAAGATTTAAATTAGATAAAAATTATGGAAAAAGCAGGAAAAGACAGAGTTTGAAAAAGAGCTTTATTCAAATGATGAACATGTTATTTCCAAAATGTATAAGTTGTTACTGAAATTTGAAAGGGAAGAAGAATCTGTGAAAGACTGTATGGTAAAATGGGCTACAAATGTTGGGTATAATGTAACGATGGACCAATGGGAAAATATGTGGGTAAAGCGGCTTAAATTTATGCTGTATTAGACTTAAAGAAAATTTTTATAAAATGATATATCGGTGGTATATGTCCCCTGATAGATTATCCAAAATGAGCAAAGGTATGTCAAATAAGTGTTGGAAATGTGAGAAACAAGAAGGAACATTTTATCATCTCTGGTGGACTTGCCATAAAGCTAAAAATTTTGGACCCAGATTCATATGGTAATACAAAAATTACTACCGTACAGTTTAAACCAAAAGCCTTTTTGTTGGGATTAATGGACAAATAGTTGGAAAATCAGCATGGGATTTTATTTCTATATATGATTACTGCAGCTAGGCTGTTGAATGCACAGAAATGGAAAAATACGGAATTACCTTCAATAGAGGACTGGACTATGAAAATGACAGAGTTAGCGGAGATGGTGAAACTTACAGCTTTGATCAGAGACAAAACATTGTTTATCTTTTTAGCTAACTGGAAATCCTTTATTGACTTTCTGCACGAAATGAGGAATAGTGACTTGATGATTTGTAGTTTTGATCATTAAGAAGATAATGGGGGGATATAAAACAAGTAGAAGGGAGTCAGTAGTGGAAAAGAAAATTTTGAAGAGACTAATTTTGCTAAAAAAAAAAAAAAGGTAAGTGTTGTAGAGAATAATGGAAACGAAATATGTATTATTGTTATTTTTCCTTTCTAAGTTCCAAGTTCTGTTACTGTCTACTTTTTCTTTATTGTTGTTTTCTGCCCTTTCTATGGGCTTTTATTTCTATTAATAAAATACAAATAATTTTCAAAAAAGAACAATATCCATCTCACAATTCCAAAACTCACAAATCAGAAACCCCCACAGACGCTCAAGTTCTCTTGTTTGTCTATGTAGACACATCTCAATAATCAGCCATGAACAAAGCTACACATCTTAGGTAGGGTTTAAAAGGGCCTCAGTTAAAGATACAGTACTCATAATAGGGTCATTTACCAGGATAACAATGGAGTTCACCCCCGTTCTACAAGAAGTATGTCAGACTAACCTAGCTGTTTAGCCCTGCTGGTCTCATGCTGTTCAGGGAATAAATCCAAAATGCGCTAAAATTCTGGCTATCTGCAGTGGAGGACCCTTCTTCACTAGGAATAAGACAGTGAACTTAAAATCATATTCTTGATCATGATGTTGAGAGAAATGTTCAACTAAAGGGGCTTCTAAGGTGTGGTTTCTGATCCTAGAAATGTGTTCTCAGATGCGTACACAAAGGGGTCTGGTGGTATTCCCCACATACAATTTGCCACAGCCACATATCATCAAGTATACTACTCCTGCTGTTCGGCATGTTGAAAAAGCCTGCAACTGGATCTTTATATATCCATCTTGGAGTTGTATCTCTCTATCCACTAATGCTAGGGAGCATACAGAACAATGGCCACAATTGTGGTGTCCCATCGTGGAAGACATGTTATCAGTTGGAGGACACTGGTCTGAGTGCCCTATCAGATCCTTGAGGTTCTTGGTTCTTTTAAAGCCAACAGTTGGAGGTTCCTGGCACCCAAAGATATCTGTTTCAAGGTGCCAATGTTTAATCACTAACTTTTTAATCTGCAATGACAACAGAGTATAATCTAGAACCCACCGTACTCTAGTACCTGGCTCTTTAAGCTTTACTTTAAATAACCCCTGTCAATTGAGTCAGCTTTTCGCACCACACTTCGTAACACCTCCTTAGGGTAACCCATATTCAGAAAGGCTCTAAACAGGGCATTCCTTTCTCTCAAGTAATCACAGCCTTCTGATGAGTTGTGTTTAATCTTGAGAAATTGACTAGATGGTATATTGTCCCTGAGTTGTTTTGGATGGTTTGATGTGTATTCCAGGTAAGAGTTCCTGTCAGTTGTTTTTTGAAATGTCTCACTAATATTATTAGAAAGGTTGTGGAACACTGCTATATCTAGGAAATTGATAAAATTCAGGTTGGCTTGCCACGTGTACTTGATGTTAACATCTAATGAGTTAAGCCAATTTCCAAAATCTTTCACTAAGTCTGGCCCCTCCAGAATAACAAAGAGATCATCAATGAATCTCCAAAGTAAAAATATCCTGCCACAGAAAGAATTTTTCTTGGGAACATAAGGAAGGATTTTTCTTGGGATCATAAATGAATTGCTCTTCTAGGCAAGCCATATAGATGTTGGCTATGCTTGGTGCTGCTGCACAACCCACAGCTACACCTGCACAACCCATTGTAATGAAGACTTCTTCTTACATTAAGGATACCAGAGCATTTATTCAGACAGTGCAGGTGTACACCACTATATTCATAACACATTTTTATTACTTTAGACGTATCCTCACTATATACGTCTATACCCCACGAGACAGCTACGGCGGCTGTTGAGAGTGTGCTTTATACATGGAATGAGCAAGTTCCATCTACACCTTTCCTGTTACAAATACTGGACCTGGAAGTATTATAAAATATTACAAATTACTTTAAGTGTGGGTCCCAATTTTATCACCAGACGAAAGGTGTAGCTCTGGGGCAGCGCAGAGGCACCAAGCATAGCCAACATCTATATGGCTTGCCTAGAAGAGCAATTCATTTATGATCCCAAGAAAAATCTGTCTGTTGGTTTGCAACTGAGAGTCGCTTCTGGTTTCTGTACCTTTAAGGCTTTAATATGTTTGCGTCGGCAGCATTTCCACACATGCACATTTGGGGGGGGGGGGGGACTGATGCAAAGCTGCTCAGCAGGTTTTTCAATTGTTCAACAGGAATCCAGCAGATTGGGCAATCTGTTCACATCTGATCGTTACAGTCAAACAGAGTAAGTACCAAGCAGATTTATAGCACAATGTGTGGTACTCCTAGAGGAGAGGTTAAACCCCTAGCAGACAACAATACATGATTGGTAGATTGGACTTGGGATGGTATGTTACAGGGATGACTGTAGACCTGGAAAGAAAGCTTCTCATTAAAGGATCTTGTGCAAATTTTGGAATATTGTCCAAATAGTTTCTATATATGCAAACATTTGACATTCAGCATCTGACATGTGTTTTGAAGAAGCAATCAGAATTTGACAATATCTGACATGTTGTGGTGAATATTTGACAATATTCCACATCTAACATGCAGTAGGTGTCAAGAGATCTGATCATATCAGACACACAGCCACTAGGGATGTGCGTTTCGGCATTCAGAATGCCGAAAGAATGCCGAAACAAAAGTGTTTCGGCTTCTTTCGGGGAATGCCGAAACGTTTCGGGGAATGCCGAAACGTTTCGGGTAGCCGAAAGAAAAAAGCCGAAACGTTTCGGCATTATTTCGGCATTCTTTCGGCTTTTTTCTATGGGAAAATGCCTCCGTCTTCCAGGACGCCTGGAGGAGGCATTTTCCCACCGAATAAGCCCAAAATTGGTGGGGACCTTCCTCTAACCCTTCTCTAACAACCACCCAAGTTTCAGACAGATTGGACTCTGGGGGGCCATGTTATGGCCCCCCAAAGCAGGTCCCCCCATCCTCCCATAAGAAAGCGAAGGAGCAGCATATTGTTAGCATGCTGCTGCTGATCTTTCTTCATTATTTCCTATGGGGAAAAAATGAAGAGGCAGGCTTCCTTTGCCAGGGGTGGCATTTTGCATGCAAAATGCCCCCCAGCCCTCAGGGGCCCTTCTCCCACCCCTCCTCCCACCCCCCACCAAGGCTCAGCCTGCTCCCACTTGGGGGGGGCATTTCATGGCCTCCCCAAGTAGGTGCTCTGCTCTCATCTCTACCACTGACAGCTGGGGGAGGCTTGTGTTGCCAGGGGTGGCATTTTGCATGCAAAATGCCCCCCAGCCCTCTGGGGCCCTTCTCCCACCCTTCCTCCCACCCCCCACCAAGGCTCAGACTGCTCCCACTTGGGGGGGGGCATTTCATGGCCTCCCCAAGTAGGTCCTCTCAGCCCCTAAAGTCCACCCCTTACAGCCCCACACAAACCCAATTCCCCCCCAGCTGCCACACACAGACCCAAATCCCCACATTAGCCCCTCACAGACCCAAATCCACCCCCACCTGCCCCACACCCATAACCCCAGGAACAGGCTGGCAAAGGCCAGCCCTCTCCCTTTGTTCCCTATGCTGGGAACTTCTAAACTCTCTTTCCCTGGGCAATTCTGCACAGCCCAGGGGTGCCACAATGGTGGGCACACTTCTGAGTGCCAGCTGGTCCCTGTGAAAGAGCACCTGAACCACAGACACCCTCCCTCAAATTCCCCCACCACCTACAGAGATGGCTGGCCAGCCAGCCCCATTGTTCCCTATGATGGGAACCAACTGCACAACAAAGAATAAAACAAGAACAACACAAAATAAAGTTTAAAAAAAATTATTTTCTCCCTTCCAAAGTACAAGGAGGCAAAGCATTATGACACATTACACCAGCAGTCCCCCACACAGAAAAATTAAAACAAAACTCACTTAACATCAGAGAATCACAAAACACGATTCCTGTCAAAAACACTTTATTTCTTGAACAGCTTTAGGTTACACAGCAGGGGGGAACACCAAAGGGCATGGCAGCACTATCTTACACAAAAATAACACAACTCACTTAACATCAGAGAATCACAAAAGCACAATTCCTGTCAAAAACACTTTATTTCTTGAACAGCTTTAGGCTACACAGCAGGGGGGGAACACCAAAGGGCACGGAAGCAGTATCTTACACAAAAATAACACAACTCACTTCACATTAAAGAATCACCCCAAAAAATTGCTGTCAAAAGCACTTTATTTCTGTAACTGCTTTAGGTTACACAGTAGGAAGGCACCACAGAGCAGGAAAGCAGTGTACTACGCAAAAATAACACAACTCACTTCACATCAGAGAATCACACAAACACAATTGCTGTCAAAAACGGTGAAGTGGGTTGTATTATTTTTTGTAGTACATTGCTATCATGCCCTGTTGTGCCCTCCTACTGTGTAACCTAAAGCTGTTCAAGAAATAAAGTGTTTTTGACAGGAATCATGCTTTGTGATTCTCTGATGTTAAGTGAGTTTTGTTTTAATTTTTCTGTGTGGGGGACTGCTGGTGTAATGTGTCATAATGCTTTGCCTCCTTGTACTTTGGAAGGGAGAAAATAATTTTTTTAAACTTTATTTTGTGTTGTTCTTGTTTTATTCTTTGTTGTGCAGTTGGTTCCCATCATAGGGAACAATGGGGCTGGCTGGCCAGCCATCTCTGTAGGTGGTGGGGGAATTTGAGGGAGGGTGTCTGTGGTTCAGGTGCTCTTTCACAGGGACCAGCTGGCACTCAGAAGTGTGCCCACCATTGTGGCGCCCCTGGGCTGTGCAGAATTGCCCAGGGAAAGAGAGTTTAGAAGTTCCCAGCATAGGGAACAAAGGGAGAGGGCTGGCCTTTGCCAGCCTGTTCCTGGGGTTATGGGTGTGGGGCAGGTGGGGGTGGATTTGGGTCTGTGAGGGGCTAATGTGGGGATTTGGGTCTGTGTGTGGCAGCTGGGGGGGAATTGGGTTTGTGTGGGGCTGTAAGGGGTGGACTTTAGGGGCTGAGAGGACCTACTTGGGGAGGCCATGAAATGCCCCCCCCAAGTGGGAGCAGTCTGAGCCTTGGTGGGGGGTGGGAGGAAGGGTGGGAGAAGGGCCCCAGAGGGCTGGGGGGCATTTTGCATGCAAAATGCCACCCCTGGCAACACAAGCCTCCCCCAGCTGTCAGTGGTAGAGATGAGAGCAGAGCACCTACTTGGGGAGGCCATGAAATGCCCCCCCAAGTGGGAGCAGGCTGAGCCTTGGTGGGGGGTGGGAGGAGGGGTGGGAGAAGGGCCCCAGAGGGTTGGGGGGCATTTTGCATGCAAAATGCCACCCCTGGCAACACAAGCCTCCCCCAGCTGTCAGTGGTAGAGATTAGAGCACCTACTTGGGGAGGCCATGAAATGCCCCCCCCCAAGTGGGAGCAGGCTGAGCCTTGGTGGGGGGTGGGAGGAGGGGTGGGAGAAGGGCCCCTGAGGGCTGGGGGGCATTTTGCATGCAAAATGCCACCCCTGGCAAAGGAAGCCTGCCTCTTCATTTTTTCCCCATAGGAAATAATGAAGAAAGATCAGCAGCAGCATGCTAACAATATGCTGCTCCTTCGCTTTCTTATGGGAGGATGGGGGGACCTGCTTTGGGGGGCCATAACATGGCCCCCCAGAGTCCAATCTGTCTGAAACTTGGGTGGTTGTTAGAGAAGGGTTAGAGGAAGGTCCCCACCAATTTTGGGCTTATTCGGTGGGAAAATGCCTCCTCCAGGCGTCCTGGAAGACGGAGGCATTTTCCCATAGAAAAAAGCCGAAAGAATGCCGAAATAATGCCGAAAGAATCCCGAAAGCCGAAAGCCGAAAGAGATTCTTGTTTCGGCTTTCGGCTTTAACGATAGAGAATCTTCTTTCGGCTTTCTACTTTCGGCTATAGCCGAAAATATTTGGCTTGCACACCCCTAACAGCCACCAATGCTGACAATATCTGATGGAAGACATCCAGTCACAGCATTGAATGCAATCTGATGGTTGACTTGCAATAGAAATTAGAAAACCAGATATTGATTTAATCCATTCCTTTTGCCCATCAACAGACACACATTTCAAACTCTGGATTTAAATACCAACACTAAATTTTGAGGTCAGATGTTGAATTTTGACCTCAAAATTCGATGATGGAATATTTATATTTAGGAAATCAAAGAAATTTACATGAGTTTTGTGAAATTTCAATTCAGTGAACAAACTTGCTGTATTTTCAAGACAATATGGGTCTGTATTTTCAGACATATTTTCTGGACAAAAAAAGAAAATTGGCTGCCTAGAGATGTGGTGGGTTCCTGTTCATTGGCAGTTTTCAAGGAGCAGCTGGACAAATACTTATTGGGGACGCTTTAGGCTCTTCCTGCATTGGGTAGAGAGTTGGACTTGATGGCCCGTAAGACCCCTTCCAATTCTATGATTCTTTGAAAATTCTTCTTTACTCAAAGAGTAGTTAAATTTATTTATTTTATTTTTATTTTATCGTATTTGTATTCCACCCTCCCCGCAAGCAGGCTCAGGGAGGATAACAACATTAAAAAACATTTAAAACATTCCATATAAAACATTTAAAAGCATCATACAAAAAAATATAAAATAGCAGCACTCTTTTTCTTGATGGCAGCAATACAATTAATAACAGTGCAACAGTACAGTTGAACATAGCAGCAGCTTAAGAACAGTGGTGGGCAGCTCTCATAGGGAGGGGAGTAGATGTTGTATCCTCCAGCCTCAGCCATAATCCTGGTGGAACAACTCTGTCTTACAGGCCTGGCGGAAAGACAGTAGATCCTGCCGGGCCCTGGTCTTGGTAGACAGAGCGTTCCACCAGGTAGGAGCCAGGACTGAGAAAGCTCTGGCTCTAGTCGAGGTGAGGCGGGCCTCCTTGGAGCCAGGGACTGATAACAATTTCTTTTCTCCCAATCGGAGGGTCCTCTGGGGAATATACGGGGAGAGATGGTCCCTCAGGTACACTGGCCCCAGTCCGCACAGAACCTTATAGGTCAATACCAAGACCTTGAACCTGATCCGATACTCCACTGGCAACCAGTGGAATTCATTGCCTGTGGGTAGTGATGGCCCTGAGCATGGATGACTTTTCATGGAGAGGTCTATCAATGGTGACTAGCCATAATGACGGAAGGGAACATCCATAGACAGGGACAGCAAATCTCTGTATACTGGTACACCAGTGCTGGGAGGCTGTATCTGGGGAAGACCTTGGTTTCTGTGCCCTGCTGTTTTGCTCTCCAAGGTACCTGGCTGGCCACTGTGGGAGACAGGTTGCTGGACAGCATGGACAACTGGGCTGATCCCCCAGAGCTCTTCTTATGGAACAAGCTACATCACTTTCTTTGCCCTGTCTTCTTATTCTTTCCATTCCGAACGTCACGTTAGCTTTGATGTTCCCACTTTCTTAGGTCTGTCCTCGTACTGTTTGCGTTCCAAATACCACATCAGCTTGGATGTTCCTGCCTGAATGGTTTTTATGTGTCTCCACATCCTGAAAACAGGACGTTCAAAACACTGCCAGGAACTGCTCATCAGCAAGAGGAGAGCATTTCTCAACTGAACGGGACAGCTCCAAAGAGAACTGAGATCAATGCAAATCCTTGCTCGGATCCCTACAGGTTTGATTAGGCCCTTCCCGCCACACCCATTCTCACGCACGGAATGCATTCTACTGGCTTGGATGAAGCCAAGAATGAGTTAATTAGCCTTAATTGCAATGCATTATCCTTATTGTTACAAATCACTTGTACGATGGCCAAATCTGCTTTCCGTGAATTCACACAGCTAACAAAGGGTCGAGGGCTCCGCTCTGCCCAATATATTCTTAATAGGTCATCAGATCATCTGAGTGAGGGAAATGAACTTTGCGTCCGTTCATTCCGTCCTTACTTCGGATGCACCAAAGCCATCATGAACCTTGGCTCATCTGGGGCAGTGCCCAAACTCTTTTGGAGTTGAGTCTTAGGTCTAATTAAATTGGATCCTGTCCTGATGCTAAAGAAGACTTCAGGGCAAGCATTGGTTGGCCCAGTCGTGAGGCAATGTGAAATAAGTGTGCACAGTTTTTGTATGGATGTTCTCGGTTTGTTTCAGTTTTGTCTTTAAAAAAAATTAATTTGTTTTCTGTTCCATGCAGTCACTTTCATTCCCAGTGGGAATGATGAGTCCTTCACCACCACCACCTCCTCTTCCTGCCCACCCACACTTGTGCTTCGGGCTGGGGTGGCTGCTACCACTTCCATGATGACTAACCAACCGGCTGAGTGGCTGATGGGAGAATCTCCCTTCCTCCTTCCCTCAGAGCAACCGGGGAAAGTGTTCCAGAAAAGGTTCTCCTGCCCTCTCATCTGCATGCAGATCAGCTGGCCTTGCCTGCTTGGTAGGATGTGGTGCAAACAGCAGCAGGCCTAAGGGTGGATGGGGCAAAGGGAGAGAAGATGACAGCAGCAGGAGGAGGAAAGGAGAGGAGGGAGAGAAGGCCTCAGAGCAAGGCAATGGGCTGGATTCAGCCAGGATTTTCTCTCCATCTTACCTTGGTCCCTCCCCCCACCAGTACAGCTCCCATCCCACATGACTTTTTACATATGCAAGTCTCATCATTCTCAGCATATCCTTTTGGGTGGTCCAAGAGGATCCATCCTTCCTTTTTCACCAGCAGAAAAGCTGGTCAGATACAACCCCCACCCCCCACCCCAAAATAATTGCATTTGTTCTTTCATTGCTTTTTCCAGTGGTTTTCATTCCTCGAAACAAGTGGTACTCTACAATAAAGACTCCACAAAACTCGCATACCCATATCTTATGACATCTGGGAGGTACTTCCCAGTTAAAGATTCTGGGCTTGAACCTGGAACCTTAGGTCTGAGGCAGAGCTGATGGGCCTCCTACTATGGGCCTTCCACCTGCTGGCAACCTTGTTTGTCTGCCATAACTCCAAGATGTGGCAGGAGAATTTTAAAAAATGATGTTAGCTACATTAACAGTAGCTCTAGGAATCACCTGAAACTCTATGGTTTTAACATAGACTTTTAGCTATTCCTAAATCTAGAGCTATCCTACATAACCTCCAGGTTTTTCTTGGAAGTGACATTGCAATGTAGCCAATGGCTTATGTCCCCATTTTTCCACCCACAACTCTTCTGTCAGTTGTCATATTTGGCCTGGCAACCGGAGTCTGAGAGCAGACTTGGCCAATTGGACTGTGTGGGCTCAGTCCAATCCTTTCCATGTAGCAGAAGGGAATAAAGTTGAGCAACACCAGACCCCTGCAGTTAGCAGGTAATGCAGCTTGCTATGAATATCAGGAGCCTAGCCTTCTGTCTTTGCCTGGTCAGCAGACTATAAACTGACCAGATTGACCAGATTGCCTGCTATGGCAGGCACCCTCCTGTCCTCTCAGTTCTGGCCCTGCACTAGCTCAAAGCAACAATGGGAGCAAAACTGGCAGGGATGGGATAGATGTTGCACAATGCTCTAGAAAATCCCCCGACCTCTGTGGTTAAAACGCTACTTGAACAATTACAGTCTAGTAAAGATGCAGAGGAGTTAGCCGTGTTAGTCTGTAGTAGCCGTCAGATGCATCTGACAAAGAGAGCTGTGATTCTCGAAAGCTTATGCTACAATAAAGTTGGTTAGCCTTAAAGGTGCTACTGGACTCTCTTTGATTTTGCTACTACAGACTAACACGGCTAACTCCTCTGCATCTATGACCATGGAAAGCACCGCATTCAGCCGAATGGAGAGGAAATCCATCCACCTCATGAAGAGTCTAGTAAAATATCTTGATGGAGGGGTGGCCCAACACTGTCACCCAATTTACATGTTTAAAAGAATCCTCCTTCTCCCTGTGAATGATTACTTGTGTGGAAACTGTGAATTCAGACAAACGTGTAGCTGCCTTGCTGCAGAAACTAAAATGACGGATTCTGAAGTTTGTGTCAATAAGAACAGGAAAACTGTTCTTATGTTACTGAATGCAGCTTATGTTACTCACACAAATCGATGAGTCACAAGACTGCTTTAGCTTTAGTCATCTGTTGAGATATCTCTGCATGACTCTGTATCCCCCCTTTTTTTGTGTGGTTCAAGATGTGCTTACCAGTCCTCCATACTGAATTTGATGGGCAACATTCCAATGCCTTTTGAATTCTCTTCCTAGCATGGAAAGGAAGGCTTGTTCATTCTTATTCCACCGATGTATCAAAAATGGGATTCACACAACACATACCTAACCTGTGAATTTCACTCGATTAGGATCTGGTGAGGTCTACTCATTTGGATTGCGATGGTTCAACAAATCTATGGAAATGTATCTATCCACAATTATCATATCAATATTGTTGGGCGGCTCTCCTATCCAGGTCAAAAACTCTGCAAGCCAGAGCCAAGCTTGCGTCACGGCCTTTGGTCATCTACAATAAATTTTACTGACCTACATACCTAACTGGGTCTTCCATGCAGATAGGCTGCATCTCTCTGGATGTCCAGTATTAGGAGGCCTTTGTGCTTTACTTGTGGATTTCTCACCATGGAAAACATGATGGTGGACTAGGTGGGCCTTTTGCCGCATCCTACAGGGCTCTTCTCATGTTGTTATGGTCTTCATGCCAAGGAAGGATATTCATGAAGATTGTATTTTCCATCAAGGGTCTGCTTCCTATCTAGCATGGCCAGGCAACTAGCAGGAGTACTGGGGGCAGGAGATGGGGGAGAAACACTGCCAGCGTGACAATATCACTGAGAAAACCCAGAAGCAATGGCAGGTAGCTCTAGGAATTGCTGGAAACTCTATGGTAAAGCTGGTAAAACCACAGCGTTTCTGGCCATTCCTAGAAGAACCTGCCGTCACTTCCAGGTTTTCTCCAGAAGTGATGTCATCATGCTGGTGCTGGTGCCATTTCCCCCCTCCCCATGCCACTTGGAGCAGCAGCAAAGAATGAGAGTTCGGGGCAGGGATTCCCTGCACTCACTGGGGGCTTAGCAGTCCTATTCCTATCTCAGCTTGGTCCTCTGCTCTTCTAGAAGAGAAGGCGAGTATCAAGCTCCTGCAACTGCTAATTAGAAAAAGCTTGTATTCAACTGGCAGCAAAACCTATTCCCCTCGCTGTTCGAAAGTACTTTTGGAATTGTTTGCTGTCAGCAAAGCACGCCTGCTACCTGTGATTCAACAGACAATAAAGCCCAGCGGCAAGATTTCAGTCAGATGATGTCACCCAGGTAAAATTGTACTGACAAGCTTTTAATTAAAGTTTTCCCACACATCTTTTGCTGCTGGTCCCCAAGAGCTATTATTCATTATGTGCCGATTGTCAACCAGTTGTGAGTTGGGAGGCAAATGCATGCTTTCCAAAGCCCTCGCTGGCAGCTCCAAAACACTTTGTTATACAATCTGTTTACTTTTTTTCTCCCCTCCTGTTCCTACACATTTCTGGGGGAAAAAAACTTGCTAAAGGGGATATAGCCATGCAATTGTGTTTACAGCCAGTGGAAATAATGAAATGCAGCCGATAGTGGAAGTCAGAGAAGGAGGTGGGTGTGAGCAGAAATATGATTTGAATGCCATCCACTTCATCTTGGGAACAGTGAGTGTATGCACCTCCTAAGAAACCCCCAAGCTTGCCATGGTCTGGTTCCTCTGGGGGAAGGCAGGTCTTCACAAGTATATACCGGCATTTTAGAAGGGAGCAAAAGTTGAAGATGCCTTTGAAGAAACCTTTGTCTCGATATTGATTTATTTCCGAACTATTTTTGAGCAGCATTGAGGCTTGTGGGCAGAAATGTTTCATAATAAGAGCTTGTTAGCAATTAACCATTAGTTAATTGTTGCAGAGTTGCACCGTCAAGAAACCATGGAATCGCATGTGGTGAAACACTATTCAAGCCGGTATACTGCAACAGATAAAACTTACATTGAAGCTGATTCAGATTAGTCTGCATTTTTGTAGGAGCATTAGAAACTGAGAAAACTAATCGAAATAATACTGTTCCTATCACACTAGCTGCACATGAGTGAGAATATTGGTGTGCCTCTTGCAAACTTGCTCAGGACAGCTATGCAGAACGTTCTTGCTTCTTGTAAGACCACGAGGAGAGACAGAACCAAGGGCACAGAAAGAAAAAGAGGAGTCAGAGAGGAACTTCTAGCTTCTAGCTCAGACAATGAGAGGCATCACACAAACACACAATTGCACAGTCCGGTTCTAGTAAAAGGGAAAATATACCACCACCACCACCCCTCCAGTGCCCAGGCATGCTGAATTGCCTCTATTCCAACCGTTACAACATTTAAAAAACCAACATCTTCTTGAATGCAGCATTTTGTTAGGACATTCCGGGCTTGTGACACATTGAAACAAAGTTGCTTTTTCCCTCAATATATTTTTATTAGTTTTCATTCCAACTTAAACTAATAGCAGATTACTCAAGCTTTTACATACTTAATACATGTAAATACCATACATTTCAGTCCATCTCTTCTATACAATCATTGTTATATATTCCTTTCACTGCTATCCTCCTATTTTTGCTGTAGGTCTACTTTGTTTAGTTCTAATACTCATTTTCCTTTCTCATTCTATCTGTTTGTGTCCTGCTAAATCATATTTAAGTTCTTATTTTGTTTTTTCGTTCCATCCATCTATAGAGCGGAGTCCATCTTCATTTCCAGTTATGTCTATTTTACAAAGTTACTTTTTACAGTAATAGCACATCTCTTCTTTTTCTGGAAGTAATTCTGAAATAAATAATAAAGGAACGGTTTCTTGAAATGAGTAACAGGTGCTGAGTCTATGGCCCTTTTCACACTGCTTACCTGCTGCTGGAACGTCGCGAAATATCACGCAAAAAACGCAGAAGATAGCGTCGCGACATCTCGCAAAACTCTCGCAAGAAGACGCTATCTTCCATATTTTTGCATGATATTTTGCGACATTCCAGCAGCAGGTAAGCCGTGTGAAAAGGGCCTATGTCTCTGTTTTTGTTTTATTTTTAGTTGCCTAAAGAATAGTCCAAAGATTAGCAAGAATAAATTCAATATACACCATGAACTTAGCTTTTGCATGGAAAATAATAAAACTTGATGCTGGACTGGATCCTGTCCCAGTATTTGAAGGAAAGTGACAGATAAAATACCAAAGAGAAGTCCTTTCACAGCCGTGGCCTGGTTCACACATGCATGTAGAATGCTTCCTTTCTCAACATTAGATTACTGTACAAACGTGGCTGGTTCACACATCCATGCTGAAGATATAGCAGTATCAAGCACCGGCATTTAGGAAGCCTCAGAGGCTCTCCAACGTTGATTGATGAAGTTGAAAGTTGCTTCAGCTGAACTAGAAGCATTTTTGGTGTCAACCAGGAGCGGAGAATGATGCTTCACAGACCAACGAGGAAGCTTCAGAAATGTTCTGGTGCTGAGTTAGAACACAGTAGCAGCAAGCAAACCAGGATGCCCTTGAACTGGAGCAACAACAAATCACAGTATATTGAATCCTATAAATGCATTAAAGTGACTAGTGCAGTATGTGAATAAATAAATTATACAATCTCATGCAATCTTCCTGAAACGCTATATAAATAAACATTCATAGGCACATCAAAGAATCTGCCAATGATTCCAACAATGATAACCTTCTTTCACTATCAAAAATGGCTCTATGATCAATTTAAATTTTGTTTGTACATGTGTAGCCATTCTTCTACAAAACAGTTGGATAGTTATCAGGTACATTTCTCTCCTTTTTTAACAGATCCACCGGAGTAAGGTCTTAAGGTGAAAAGCACCGTCATATGGAAATCATCAGGTACACACATCAACTTCCATGGATGTATAAATGATTAATGTTCTCTTTCTGTATTCCCGTACAGATCGGACATCATATCTAGGGGGTAAGCCCCCCCCCCGAAAGGCCCAACAGGGAAGCCAGCTCAATCAACCTATTTCACAAATTCCACTTTTTCAAGGGCAAGATGAATATCCACACATCCCCGACCCCTGTGGTCTACAATATACAACTCTCCAGAAGTTAATCATTACATATCTTGGAAGGCAGTTGAAGACAGTGGGGGCACAGGTGGTATTTTCTTCTGTCCTTCCTGGCAAAGGAAGAGGAATGCGAAGGGAGCAGACCATACTCGAGGTGAATCGTTGGCTGAGGTGGTGGTGCCGGCAGGAGCACTTTGGGTTCTGGGACCACGGGATAAGTTTCCTTATAGTAGGCCTTCTAGCACATGATGGGCTTCACCTCCCAAGGTTAGGGAAGGAAATGTTTGGAAAGAACCTGGAGAGCTTCATCAGGAGAGCTTTAAACTGATGCTGCAAGGGGAAGGGGATGATCAACAAGGGAATTTCAATGAAGAAGTGATAACAGCTGGGGCAGACCTGAGTAGGACACATCAAACAAAGGTACAAGGCTACAAGTGCCTATATACCAATGCTCAAAGTATGGGTAATAAGAAGGAAGTGTTTCTCTTGCAAACAGAGGGCTACGATATAGTAGGAATTACTGAGACTTGGTGGGATGATTCTCATGAAGCATATAAATTTATAATTTGAATTTGAAACAAATAACAATTCATTTACAGGCATAGAATCCTTGGAACCACCGCAATTACGCGGTGAAAAAATTCAAACGCCAAGGGAGTATCCTCCCTGGAGCCCCCCTCATGACTTGAGGGAAATACTCTAGGAAATGGAAGTCTATGAAACAACAACCTATGAATAAGTATCAAGGATTGTTCTGCAAATTGTGAAGGCTTTTGAAGAAGCGTAGTTCAGCGAAACGGGGTACCAACATAGCCAGCAAACCCGTTGCCATTCTCCCGCCAGGAGTCCCCCCCCTCCAGGGAGGATACTCCCTTGGCGTTTGAATTTTTTTACCGCGTGGTTCCGAGGATTCTATGCCTGTAAATGAATTGTTATTTGTTTCAAATTCAAATTATAAATTTATATGCTTCATAGTACATGGTCCGTTTGGCTTGTCCTTCCTTGAGTGATTTTTGTTGGAGACCGTTCCCCTCGTGGACATTGTTGTCGGGATGATTCTCATGACTGGAAAGTGGTAGTGGATGGGTACGAGTTGTTCAAGAAAAAACGGAAGGGTAGAAGAGGAGGCAGAGTGGCATTGTATGTGAGGAGAGGGCTTGATGGTCAGGAACTTCTGGAAAATGTAGTTGACAGCCCGGTGGAAAGTATATGGATGGAAATAAGGGGAGGAAGGACAAAAGATATTGTTGTTGGAGTCTACTTCAGACCACCTGATCAGGGAGAGGCAATGGATGCTGCCCTCCTTGAACAGATTGATAGAGTATCCAGACATCAGAACCTTATAATTATGGGTGACTTCAACTTCCCTGATGTGTCCTGGGAGAGAAGCTCAGCAAAGCAACAAGAATCACTGAACTTCCTGACCTGCCTGGCCGATAACTTCCTTTTTCAAATGGTGGAGGAAGCTACAAGGGCTCAGCCATACTAGACTTAATATTAACCAACAGGGAAGAATTGGTAGATGGGGTAAAGATGGTGGGGACCTTAGGGGGAAGTGACCATGTCCTCCTTGAATTCCAGTTGCTGTGGGGGGCCAAGGAAGTTTGTAGCCAGACTCATAGGTTAAATTTTCATAGGGCCAACTTCAATGAACTCAAAGGCTTGATGAGAGTCATTCTATAGGGGAGAGTGCTGGAAGGGAGTGAAGGGTGGGCTCTTCTCAAACATGAGCTTTTGCAAGCTCAAGTCCTCACTATCCCAGCAAGACGGAAACATGGTAAGGGCTCCAAGAAACCGATGTGGATGCACAGAGAGCTCCAGAATAAGCGAAGGGAGAAAAAGGAAATGTTTAGGAAATGGAGAGAAGGACAGACCTCTAAAGAGGAATATATGAGGGTTACTAGGTACTGCAGATCAGCCATCAGAGAAGCCAAAGCTCAGTATGAGCTGGGTCTGGCCAGGAGGTCTCGCTACAATAAGAACTACAGATATGTCAGAAGCAAATGCAAGGTAAAGGAGGCAATTGGAATGCTGTTGGGAGTAGACGGAGAAACTCTGATGGAGGAAAGAGAAAAAGCAGGCAGGCTTAATGAATTTTTTGTCTCTGTTTTCTCCCTGAAGAACTCGAGCCTATCTAGAGATGGTAGAAGATAGGACAGGACACCTGGGTGGCTAGATGACATTGACAGAGAGGTTGTAGAGAGGCCCCTGGCTGCACTGGATGAATACATATCCCCTGGGCTGGATGGTGTGCACCCAAGAATGCTCAAAGAACTTTCTAGAGAACTTGCAAAGCCTCTGTCCATCATCTTCAAGGCCTCCTGGAGGACTGGGGATGTGCCACAGGATTGGAGAAGAGCGAATGTTATCCCAATCTTTAAGAAAGGGAAGAAGGATGACCCAGGAAACTACAGGCCGGTCAGTCTGACTTCTGTTGCTGGGAAGATATTAGAGCAAATTTTAAAGGGATCGATCTGTAAGCATCTGAAGGACTGCTTAGTGATCCGGGGAAGTCAACATGGTTTTGTCTCTAACAGATGTTGCCAGACCAACCTGGTTTCCTTCTTTGATCAAGTGATGAGCGTACTGGATCGTGGGAGCTCGGCACGATGTTCTGTGGCCACTAAGCCATGTGAAAACGGCCATAGTCAGAGCTGGTTCTGTTGGACGGAGTTCATTGCCTGCCCAAAGATGGAATCAGGAATAGTGCCATTGTCCTTTCTTCGCACACTATAGCTTTTGCCTCGTATTGAAGTAGGGGTTATTTTGAGAAATAAATAGTTTCTAGTTTTGCACAGAAATGTCTTTTTGTGTTATTTCCAAACCACAGTATGGTGTATCAATTTTTCTTTGTCATATGTGGGAAGGTGTCTACCATCTGCCCTGGCAGAAACTAGTTCTCTAAGCTAATCAGCCTTGTTAATCCAATTGGCTCTAATTTGCTGGTTGTAAACGTATCTCAATGGCTACATGAAAAGAAAAAAAACATTACCACCAGAGCTTTTTTTCTGGGAAAAGAGGTGGTGGAGCTTAGTGGTGGAACTCAGGACCCCACCACGACATCACTTTGGGCCAGCTGGAACAAGGGGGAAGTTTTTTAAAGTTTAAATCACCCTCAGCGAAAATGGTCACATGGCCGGTGGCCCCACCCCCTGATCTCCAGACAGATGGGAGTTTAGATTGCCCTCCACGCCATGGCGCAGAGGGCAATCTCAACTCCCCTCTGTCTGGAGATCAGGAGGCGGGGCCACCGGCCATGTGACCATTTTCAAGAGGTGCCGGAACTCCATTCCACCGCATTCCAGCAGAAAAAAAGCCCACCTTTTTGGTAGTTTATAAGAGTGAGAGACATTGAGGAGCCTACAGCCACTTATTGAATGCATGACAGCTGCGATTTAAACCAGGGACTTTCTCAGCCACAGATAATTTAATATATATATATATAGATAGATAGATAGATAGATAGATAGATAGATAGATAGATAGATAGATAGATAGACAGACAGACAGACAGACAGACAGACAGACAGACAGACAGACAGACAGACAGACAGACAGACAGACAGACAGACAGATAGATAATACTTATTCTCCATACAATGATTAAATAGAATTTGTACAATGTAAAATACAAATTACAAAATTACAAACTTTTAAAATTCCCAGTTTCAAAATTACAACATTCCAAAAATTTCAAACTGTCAGACTTTCATAACACAGATAATTTCTTGACCACACTACTACATTTCTCCTTAAAAATTTTCTACATGCAGAAAGAATTATTTTTTTATACGGGAGAGAATTCTGGTGCCTTGATGTGTACAAGGTGCAGGTAGGCCGGTGCTGGTAATAAGTCATATGTTCCCCGGAGGTTGCTTTGATCAGCTAATAAACAGCTGCTGATGGCCCCTGGCCCCAGGGAGGTCCATACCAGAGCCAGGGCCTTTTCGATCCTGGCTCCAACCTGGTGGAACTCTCTGTCTGAGGAAACTAGGGTCCGGCGGGATTTGTTATCTTTCCACCAGGCCTGCAAGACGGAGATGTTCCGCCAGGCATTTGGTGGGGGCTAGGCTGTCCTCTCGCTGGCCATACCACTGAAGACCACCCACCACCCATGCAGGAGCTCATAAGTGTGATGCAGGGCATGATGTAAGAGCCAAGCCCTGTATCTAAAATGCTGTATTTTAATATCTATCTCTGCCAATTGAGAAATTTTTATTGTATGGAATATTGTTTTAATGTTTATTTATAATGTTTTCACTGTTTTTAGCCTGTATGTTGCAAATTGTGTGTTGTCACACTGCCCTGAGCCCATCTGACAGGGAGGGTGGCCTAGAAGTGCAATAAATAAATAAATAAATATGGGCATTTCCCTTCAAATTTGTGTTGACTGCCTTCCAAAGGACCACCTTCCAAGCCAAAGGCTCTTTCACCCCAAGCTTGGATTTCCTTCTCATCATTACAGTCAAACCCAAATATGTCCAATCTAAGCACTGTGAACCATTACATGCCCTTTAAGTCTTTAAAGGTCCCCCTGGTGCCCGCTTCCCTTCCTCATAGAACACAGAAGATTATGTATTAGAGTAGCAATCGTAATGGTCAGTGAAATGCTTTATTATTGCAAAATCAAATGTAAGTACTTTGTTTCATTGGAGAACTGCCATAATCTCATGACAGTTACGCTATAAGTTATGGGTTGGGAGACAGATCAGTGCATTAGATTAATACTTTGCCTTTTAAATCTATTAATCTACCACCTTTGGGACAGGATTTTAAATCCACTCCAGACCGAAGTGACTGAAAATCATTCTGGTCTGACAGTTTTAAAAGATCACAAATGAAATGTGTTAAGAAGGTCTTTGCTTGGTTGATACTGAACAGGAACAATCATATGAAAATACGCCCAGCACTGGGACTATTTTAATATTCCCTCCACTGAAAAAAAAAGAGAACTGCATTCCGAGGGTGTGTTTTCTTCCTGTCTTAAGGCTGTCTTTGATTCTAAAATTGAGATACTTGTTAAAATCTGCCCAACATTGTATACTGCTGACAGATTATCTCTAAAATATTGGAGATTAAACAGAATGTGTGTGTGTGTGTGTGTGTTCTGCTGTGTACATAGGTACAGTATATTTTAAAAATTGCTCAGGACAGGAGGTTATGGTACAATCTGCCAAAAATTCTCTTTCATAGACCTCATAGAAATAACTAGGAGGATATCCTCCTATGCCTCTTCTGTTTGCTTCAATGAGGCTCTTTCGGGGAAATTTCCTGGTGTCCATCAGAGGAACTGAACTTTCCTGCCTCTTGCTTCCCACTGTAACCCACTGATTTCCATAAAATACTGCTCCTTAGGGACCCTGGGGAATAATGTGAGGGGGTCTGTAGCGGAAAGGGGGAACTGGTGGAAAATTCCATGAGTGGAAAATTTAGCCTGGATTCAATCCAATGTATGCAAGGTAGTAGTATTCAGGGCGCAATATGCATACTCCATGCTAATAAAAAATTATTGTTTGGCAATCTGGAAAACGTAGTTGCAGGTCAAGAAGAAGCTTGCTTCTGCAATGTGTCTGGATTCTGAGAACTAGACCATAATATTTTTGAACAGTTTCACCTCTTGTATTTCCTATGTACAACATTGCAAACCCACTTTCCAAACACTGGGAAAGTAACAGTGGGATCTGGAGTAAAGTCACACTTTTCAAACTCCACTTAAGTCAATGGGTTTGGAACGATGTAACTCCATTTAGGATTGCACGGTTAATCAGCCATCTCTTTGGCTTCTACAACATTGGCAGGCATTGCCTACATGCTTCATAAAGGCAAGAGAGATGGAGGCTTTTAGATGATTAAATTCTGTAACCCAAGACCACATTCTCTGCTTTTCCCCATTTGCAGAGCAGTGGCTACTTAAAAACTTAATGTGCAAGCAGTCCTTCTCCTGTATGCTCAAATGAGCTGCTCAGACCTTTTGAAAATAAAGCTTTTGGCCCATGGGAAGGCACAACAGCAGAGGGAAAATTCCAAAAATGGAGCAAATAGGGAGGTAGAGTATAGAGGAGGAGGAGGGAGACTGGATCATCCCTTTGTTGTATAATAGCTCTTAGCTACTGAGGAGTTACACAGTTTCAAAGTTGACAATGAGGAAATTGAAATTGTACAAGATTGTCTATTCCTTGGCTCAGTCTTCAACCAACAGGGAGACTGCAACGAGGAAATCAGAAGGAGATAGGTAGCCAAGCTACAAGTGACTAATGACACTTGAACAGCAAGTGAACAGACTCACATGTATTCCTCCCTGTTTATTGCGCTCCACTTGCACTCCACTTGATTACATAGTTGGCCCTGAGACTCAGGGCCAAGCTACAAGTGACGAATGACACTTGAATGGCAAGTGGATCAAGTGGAGTGCAAGTGGAGGGCAAGTGAACAGGGAGAAATACATGGTTGTTGTGGGTTTTCTGGGCTGCATAGCCGTGGTCTTGGCATTGTAGTTCCTGACGTTTCGCCAGCAGCTGTGGCTGGCATCTTCAGAGGTGTAGCACCAAAAGACAGAAATCTCTCAGTGTCACAGTGTGGAAAAGATGTAGGTCATTTGTATCTACTCAGGAGGGGTGGGGTTGAGCTGAATCATCCTGTAAGAGTTTCCCAGGGTGTGGAATGCTAATGGCGGGAGGCTTCACTGTGTCCTGAGGAGGTTCCTTTGCATATGGATTGGTACTTGATGTGCTAATCTTCTCTGCAGGGCTATTGTCGGGGATAGAATGTTTTGTTAGCCTGGTGTTTTTCAGAACTGGAAACCATGCTCTGTTCATTCTTAAGGTTTCTTCTTTCCTGTTGAAGTTTTGCTTATGCTTGTGAATTTCAATGGCTTCCCTGTGCAGTCTGACAAAGTAGTTGGAAGTGTTGTCCAGTATTTTGGTGTCCTGGAATAAGATACTGTGCCCTGTTTGAGTTAGGCTATGTTCAGCCACTGCTGATTTTTCAGGTTGTCCAAGTCTGCAGTGTCTTTCATGTTCTTTTATTCTTGTCTGGATGCTACACTTTGTGGTCCCGATGTAAACTTGTCCACAGCTGCAGGGTATACGGTATACTCCTGCAGAGGTGAGGGGGTCTCTACTGTCTTTCAACAGGAAAGAAAAAACCTTAAGAATGAACAGAGCAATGACCTACATCTTTTCCACACTGTGACACTGAGAGATTTCTGTCTTTTGGTGCTACACCTCTGAAGATGCCAGCCACAGCTGCTGGTGAAACGTCAGGAACTACAATGACAAGACCACAGCAATACAGCCCGGAAAACCCACAACAACCATCGTTCTCCGGCCGTGAAAGCCTTCGACAATACAGGGAGAAATACACTTGCCATTCAAGTGTCATTCATCACTTGTAGCTTGGCCCTCAGAAGAGCAGCTGTGAGGGAGCTAAAGAAGATCCTTAAAGATAAAGATGTCTCTCCAGGGACCAAGATCAAGATAATCCAAAGTATAGTATTCCAGATTATGATGTATGATGAAAGTGGGACAGTGAAGAAAGCTGACAGGAAGAAATGGATTCATTTGAAATGTGGTGCTGGAGGAGAGTTTTGCAGATACCATGGAAGGCCAAAAAGACAAATAAGTGGGTACCAGATCAAATCAAGCCTGAATTCTCCCTAGAAGCCAAAATGACAAAGCTGCGGATATCCTACTTTGGTCACATCACGAAAAGACAGGATTCTCTGGAAAAGTCAATAATGCCAGGAAAAGTGGAAGGCAGGATGAAAAGAGGAAGACCTAAAACAAGATGGCTTGATTCAATAAAAGAAGCCACGTCTTCCAGTTTGCAGGATCTGAGCAAGTCTGTTAATGATAGGATGTTTTGGAGATCTTTCATTCATAAGGTTGCCATAGGTCGGAGGCAACTTAACTGAACATAGCACACACACAGGAGGAGATGTGGCCATTAATACTCCTGCAGTTAATGAGCACCCCCTTCCCCTCCCATCTTCAAGGTGTATAAGTGATGGATGCCTCAATGGGACTCCTTTGCATGCGAGAGTGTAAGACTACGCTCAAATTTCCACAAAGCAGTGTTTGTGTGTAAATGCATGTATGCAATGTGCCAAATACTACATACGTTGCCATATTCCCTATTTACCAGAGACAGTACCTGTCTTCTTGTCCTGTACCCGGTAAAAGTTCCCCTACTTTGACTTTTAGGGCAATGATTGACATATATTTTTTATCCTCTATGTTTGTTGTCTATAGCTTTTATGTTATTGTTTATAGTTTAAATAAAGAAAAATCCCATGGCATATATTTTTCAAATGTTGGCTTGTACCCTACCATTCTGCTCAGCCAAGCATTTCTCTCACCAAATAATGCTTCCTTCAAACTCTGAATTGGGCCCACAAGAGCATGCTGCACCCCCCAGAGTGCGTCCCAGGTGGCCCGTGCCTCCCCCGCTGACCAGGTAAGCGGGGGCAGGGGGTGGAAGGTAGGAATGGGGGATCCTCTGCCCCCAATGGGGGAATGGCAACCCTAGACCACACTGTGGGGGGAGAAGGGGCTTCTGCCTTCCTTCCTACACCATTTTCTCAAGCCAAAGCAACCCCAAGGGGCGTTATCTGCCCTTCTTAATCCAACCTCCCAAATGGGGCAAATAGCTCCCCACCCAGACCTGGCTCATTAAAAAAGGCATCGAGCAGTTCAGTCCTTTGAACATGCTGGTGGAATGCTTCACATTACAGCCCCTTTCCTGGATGAAATCTCTGGGCTATATGCCAGGTGGGTCTTGATTGTCATGCGCCCACAGATGCAAGGCATATGGACACAAAATACCTCCTTCACTTGTGCACCACCCTCTCACAACTAGAGATGGGCACAAACCGCATTACGAGCATCAAAAACCCACGAAAATGGCGATCGCGCAATCGTGACCCTGAGGATCGTGATCGTCCACGGCCAATGATCCAGTGGTCAGGAGAGGCCTGGATCGGGGCGTTCGGGCTCAGTTCGGGAAGCCGGACACTCAGGCTCCAGCAGTCTATTCCCCTGGCAACAGAGCCAGGGGAATGCCTGAGCTCTGTATGCCCTCCTTCTGTCACCCTGGAAACCCAAATGGAAGCCCAGCTTTCCTTGATGATCAGGGCTTCCTTCCAACCATGGAGCTGCAAAGCAGTTACAAGTTGGGAGAAAACACCCAGGGGAGAGAGGGGGAAGGGGGTGTTCTGTAGCCATGGGCACTCCAATGTCATCCCTGCAAACCCTGATAGGCAGCTCTGACGGCCAAACACAGACCTCCTGTGTTGCTGAATGGGACTCATGCTTATAAATAGCAATGGGCTGGGAACAGCGGTGCGCCCCGCTGCGTTTTCCACGATGCACGATGCATGATCCACGATCCGGGTTCGGTTCGGGGACTGGAAATGGTCGTTGCTGTTCGGGAATTCAGGATTGTGGTCCGCACCGAACCACGATCCGCTGGTTCAATAAATTTTTTGGGTTCGTACCCATGTCTACGCACAACTACCTCTCCGGGTAGTTTTACCGCATGTCCCTGCCCCTGAATAAGTTCAAACAGATCTATAGTGAGATCAAACATTCTAGCCAATATCCAGCTCCTGAAAAAGGAAATGGTTATGGCCGTTTCCCTAAAGTATTAAGCCTCAGAAGCCTGTTCAGGGAAGACTGCTGTGAGCTAAATGAACACAGCAGGTGGCAAAAATATTGGCAATGTGTAATGTTATTGCCGTGGTATGTGTGTATACAAGGTGGAGAGTCAAGCAGTGGCCCTGAGCGTGAAATACAGGTGTCATAAGTTAAAAAGACTGTCATCATTTTTCCCTGCTCGAGAAACAGGTTGCTTACCTTTCCACAAAAGACCGCTGGACTCGGCCATAACAAAATCCAGGTGTCCAATTGAGAAGGCTGTAGATAACTCTATTAGGACTCGTGAATGAGAGTTATAATGCTGTAATCAAGCAAACCGTGGCAGAGATAATGGGGGAAGGGCGGTTTACGGACAGGCTGGGCAGGTGTGAATTCTTCCCGAAGCATAAAAGGTGCTTGATGGATTTGGCATGTGTATTTATTTTAATTATGATAATGCTTTATAGCATGTTAGTAAATGTTCTGCAATGTAAGTAATTATTACTAACATGAGACATCACAGCAGGCCTCTGCTATTAAATTTCCATCTATTTTGTATACTCGCATTACAGGGTGTGCCTAATAGCAACATGCAAATGAGCGCCATTCTTTGGGCAGGATTCTGGAAGGAATACAGAGTTGCTCCTGTTCTCCAATGTGCATTCTTTCTTGTGCTTTGGGGGGGATATTACAAAGGGCCACCAATGCTGCATTGTTTTCATTGTGACGTTGTGGCAGTCTGATTTTTGCAAAACTTCCATTCGGCATTGTGGTTTTTTTCTGATTTCTGCAAAACTTCCATTTGAAATTGTGGATTTTTTCTGATTTTTGCAAAACTTTAAGTAACAGTCAGGGCTGGACTCCTTCATTTCCTTTCTACGGAATGTGCTTTTATAACATTATAAAAATTGATTTATATACCATCCTTCAGGACAATTTAACACCCATTCAGAGCAATTTACAAAGTATGCCATTATTATTCTCACAACAATCACCCTGAGAGATGGGTGGGGCTGAGAGAGCTCTGAGAGAGCTGTGACTGACCCAAGGTCACCCAGCTGGCTTCAAGTGGAAGAGTGGGGAATCAAACCCGGCTCTCCAGATTAGAGTCCTGCTGCTCTTAACCACTATACCAAACTGGCTCTTTTGTGCATCCAACCTAATATATGAACATAGTCTTCCCAACTCATTCCCAATATATGAACACAGTCTTCCCAACTCATTCCCAATATATGAGCACAGTCTTCCCAACTCATTCTTGATCTGCTGATAGTGCCTAAGATACTTCTTAGATGGACCAATAAAAAATTCTTACAAAAGACAGCTGTCTGTGTAGGGAGATGCAATGTTAGCCAGGAAGCGTAGTTTAAAAAGATGCAGAGCTGGAACCGATCGCTCCTCAGGGGGTTTGTTAATTTCATCTTTGCCTCCCCACAAAGGAGGTGAAATTGACAGAGCCTTCTGGAGGTGAAGATGAAATTAACAAACCCTCTGAGGAGCAATCGCAGGCTCTGTCTTTTAAAACTACCCTGGTGCAGTGAAGTGAAATGTCTGTTTAAACTACGCTTCCCAGTGTCTCCCTACACTTGAGCGTCCCCATGTAAGCTGTTTCATGTAGAGAGACTCACAGAGAAAACATAGATGCCTCACCAACAGTGGGTGGCTGACATCTTCCCTGCAGCTGTTAATTTCAACTCCTGGTATCTCCCCCCCCCACCCTTTGTCCAGTCAAGTCAGGGCTCAGGAACAAAACCGTGCTTTATAGTGGCGCTTCCACGATTCCCTCACACCTGTCAGCATCTGAATCCCTCATTCATGCTAAATGCTACTTCTGCCTTCAAACTACGACGCTACAACTGCAGGAGCGTTAGTGCTTGCCTTGTGTTTGTGACCAGTACTTTTCATCCTTCATGAGAGACCCAGGGAAAACAAGATCTTTTATAAAACACATAAAAGATAAGCCCAATAAGTTTGCAATCTAATAGGCATAGATCCAGTGGAGTGAAGTTGGTGGACTTCCCAAGAGCCTCTCCTCTCCACGGCAGCCTACTGAGCCCTTCAAAATTCTGTTCCTGAGGGTCAAGGGATGCTTAGATATAACATGGAGGCAATGTAGCGTCTGCATCGAGAAAGGGAATTTGGAAAAAATCAGCCCTCCCTCCACTGCCAATGGCCTGTTCTACCAGTGTTAATTGCCATTACTATTAGCAGAATGCACAAAATGCAAAGGCTTGGGTCCAACTGAACTGTACAGTGTAATCTAATCTAAAGCTCCTCTAATTTTCTCGACACTTTTCAGACTTACCCAAGAGTCCAAAGTGCGCATTAAAAAATTGGTGGTGGTGAAAAGTGCTGTCAAATCATAGACGTCCTAAGGCTACCCCTTGTAGGATTTGCAACGTAAGAGATGAGCAGAGGGAGTTTGCCATTTTTTGCCTCTGTGTAGGGACCCTGGACTTCCTTGGTGGTCTCCCATCCAAGTACTACCCAGGAATGACCCTGCTTAGCTTCCAAGATCTGGTGTGGATGAGCTAGCCTGGGCCATCCAGGTCCAGGTATTAATTTAAAAATTAACCCACTAGTATAGAAACATCGCTCTCTTTGGGCCTAGCCTGGGGCAGCCCTTGTACACCATTAATTTCCATCTCTTTCTGTCTACATATAGACTGCAGCAGGGCTTTTTTCTGGGAAAAGAGGTGGTGGAACTCAGTGGGTTGCCCTTGGAGAAAATGGTCACATGGCTCGGCGGCGTGGAGGGCAATCTCAACTCCCCTCTGTCTGGAGATCAGGGGGTGGGGCCACCAGCCATGTGACCATTTTCAAGAGGTTCCAGAACTCCGTTCCACCGCGTTCCAGCTGAAAAAAAGCCCTGGACTGCAGCATCATGTTGAGGAAGGATGGCTATGTTGGGATTTCTTGATCCAGTCCAGCTGTGGATGACTGATGTGATAACACCCCAGAAGTATCATTGCTGCCTCCCCATGCAGGGTCTCACCTTTGAACCTTGACTTGGCCAAGGGGAGGGTACAATACTAAGAGGTAGGGCTGAGGATGGGCTGTAGCTCCGTATTTGATCATCTGGGCATGCAGAAGTTTTCAGGTTCAATTCACAGCTTCTCGAGCTAAAAGAGTGAGATAGCGGATGAAGTGAGAGACCTCATCTGTGAAACCCTGAAGAGTTTCTGCCAGTCAGAGTAGACAATAGACTGACCTTGCTAAGACAATAGTCAAACTCAATACACGCCAGTTTCACATATTTAGCATGAACTGGACTGTCCTACACTTTCAAAAGAGGATGTCTACCCATTTGATCCGAGAGTCTCTCTACACGAGACATCTTACACGAGTAGGACCAAGTGAAAGATCTTACATGTTTTCTCACATTGTGCATACAGATGCACAGCTAGGGAGACGGAGTACGCTTGAATATAAGACCACATAGAAAGTAAGTCATTTTGAGCATTCTCTGTGTAAGATGTCTTGTGTAGAGAGACTCCGTGAGTCGATTGTGTGCATAAAAGAACATGTATCCCAAATGTTAATCCAGAAAAAGAATCACCATGCCCCAAACATCATAACTTTCAGAAAACTGGGGTAAAAGAAATGACGGCTTGTGTTTTTTATATTTATAACTTATTATTTTAATTGTGAACCAACAGTACAGAAATCTTCTAAATCAATCAATCGGTTTCCAGTTCATTGCCCGATTCCTATCTGGACTATCTGACTGCGTTATCCTTAGCAGCAGTACAAAATATATAGCATCATACAGTTAACTTGAAACTGAAGAAACGTCTGGTTGGCCAAGGAGTGTTACCGCCTGGACCTTGATCAAAGGCTGTGTTGTAAATCTAAATCATAATATACTCAGCACCTTCAATAGCAGAGCACAATGCCTGACAGATTTATGCCCTGTCCATACCTCTGCTGCCTTTCATTTTCATGATGATATCCTTTCAAGTTTAAGCAAACAGCTAATTTCTTACCTTTGTCATCAGGAAGGGGAACACCTGTTTCAGTCGCCAAGCCCGTTCAGACGTGTCAAAAAATGATATTTGGAACCCGATGAATCTGGAGCCAGTTAAAGATGCGTCACAGATGCTTCACCCCAGAGCGATTCCCATTCTGCAATCATCTAACATCACTCTTTAAAGACTTCTGCTCGCCCCTTTTATATTGCTTTGGGTTATCACAGAGAACGGGGTAAGTCACTGAGTTTAAAGAAACCTGTGAACCCACACGGTGGAGACTATAAATTCCCCATTAATAAATTCAGTTCGGAGAGCAGAAGAAGTTTTTTAACAGTTCCGATTTTATAAAAGATTCCCTCAGATACCTGTGAGAACATGGGGTGGGGGGAAGCTTGATTGCTTTGAAAACATACGCAGGATACTGTATGGATTTTTCAGAAAAAAAACAAAGTAGTTTTGCTCAGAAGCAAGTCCCAAAGTGTCCACTGGCGTATTTCCCTGTAAAAGTCATTAGGATTCCAGTCATAGGTTCAGTTAGGTGTAAAGTGAAACCATGGTGTATTTAAACTGTTGAGAAACCAAAATTTTTCCCAGCATTTATTTTCCTCCCAGACACAAGAATAAAATCAGCAGTTAATAGTGTTAGTAATGTTATAGATCCAGAGGAGTTAGCCGTGTTAGTCGGTAGAAGCAAAATAGTAAAGAGACCAGTAGCACCTTTAAGACTAACCAACTTTATTGTAGCATAAGCTTTCGAGAGCCACAGCTCTGTTCATCAGATGCATCATCAGCTTTTGTGAAGAGAGTTGTGGTTCTTGAAAGCTGACGATGCATCTGAGGAAGAGAGCTGAGGGTCTCGAAAGCTTATGCTACAATAAAGTTGGTTAGTCTTAAAGGTGCTACTGGACTCTTTACTATTTTAGTAACATTATAGGGATCTTTTGATGTGCATCATGTTTGAGCAGATTGTTGATAACTCTCTTAAATCATGGAGCTTCGGTGTATCTGATGAGTTTTCAGGAAGTTGAAAAGCCCAGTGTCCCTTTTGCCATGGTCAATAGCACTTAATCTCCAAATGGATATTGTGCACTTCCATTACTGTATAGATGTTTCATTGAACAAAGTTTTGTAAGAATTACAGGATAAGCATCTGGTATGGCTGGTTTCGTGGCTAAATGTCGTTCTTGTTTATATGTTCAAAGAAGGGGATCCATTTTTCAGTAAAGTCAGTTGATCTGGGATTTGAACATATGAGTCCTAAATTTCCTCAAGAAATGCTGGTTTCATCACCTCCACTCTAACAAGGTGTCTCTGTGGCCAGGAAGCACACAGGAGTGGCACTAAGTAACCAGGCAGGATTGATCCCAAAGTTCTGTGTTTGGACATCATGAGGAACCAAAACAACCGTGACTAATGCCTTCTCTTGGTTCCAGGGTCTGGCTTGATGAACCATTGTTAGCAGAGTGGCTTGTATTCAGTCACACTAACCACAGTTGGTTTAATTAAACCATGGCTTTATGCTCAACCTGGACTGAGTGGTTTTCTAAAAGAACAAACGTTATTTCTCCACCTTGGTGGTGGTGGAGAATGCCCGCAAGTCATAGCTGAATTATGGCGACCCCTTCTGGGGTTTCCATGGCAAGAGATTAACAGAAACACACTAAGCAATCTCACGATAGGTGAATACCATTTCACAGTCGATGGGGGACTGAATGTTTAAGAGCTCCCCCACATTAAAGCTACCCTCCCTATACAGAGAGATCAAGATGGGTAGCCGTGTTAGTCTGTCTATAGCAATAGAGAAGAGCAAGAATCCAGTAGAACCTATAAGACTGACAAAATTTGTGGTAGGGTATGTGCTTTCATGAGCCACTGCTCACTTCTGGTATCTGAAGAAGTGTGCTGTGACTTACGAAATCGCTCACCCTACCACTAATTTTGTTAGTATTATAGGTGCTACTGGACTCGTGCTCTTTTCTATACCTATACAGAGAAAGGGAAATGTATTGTGCAAAGACCCTGAAGTCACACTTACCTTCAACTGAAAGCTGCATGGGACTGTTCATGCAGTTTTAATTTTTCATCTTCTGGAGCTAACAAGATGCATCTTTGGAGGACTGCGGGGATGCATGCTGTTTTAGCACGAGCATTGCCTGTCTGTGTGCTTACTTGTTTCCCACTTCCAAAGAAATGAAAATCACAAAAACACCCCAAGTCAACTACGAAACATGGCATGGCTCTTGGTGGGAAGGGGTTGCCCAGCTGGCAGGGGGCTGGCAAAATTGTCGTCAGGTCAGTGCAGGCAGGTTGACCTGGCAAGAAGGAAGGGGCTGGGCAGAGGGAGCCAGCAGCAAGCAGCAGGGGAATGGGGTGTGCAATGGCTGACCCCCCCACCCCTGTGTGTGTAAGCAATCCACTTATCCTTTGATTGGGTTACTTCTGTTCTCAGAGCAACGTGGAGGGTGGACAAGTTTTCTAGAAGGAATACTCTAGCAGGTAAAAGATTCTGTATGCCCACCTGTCCACCCATGTGGCAGTTTCAATCACATTTCCTTGGCCCTGTTTTTTAACAATTTAGTGTTGACCCCGCCACTGTTGCAGTCCCATCTACTTTGATCCACTTTGATCTACTTCAACCTACTTTGATCTACTTTGATCCAAGTGAGGGCTGTCAAAAATACATACCTGTGGTTCATCTTTTCCCAATAAAATTGAGTGACCTCGCGCCATAAAAGAATGGAGATCGAACCATGTTCGACATTCGGGCCTAGTAGAACCTTAAAGACCAACTAGATTTCCAGGGTATGAACTTTCAAGAGTCAAAGCCCCCTTCGTCAGAAGGTCAACATGTGTCACGGGAGTGGATAGTGCGTTCAGCCTGAGCAAAATCCCAAATGTTATGCATTCATTTTTTAAAAAATGCCACAAACAGTTTACACACCAGGGGAGTATACTGTGGGACTAGGGGCGCGGGGAATTGCAACATTTTCAGTGGGGAAGACCCTCAGATCCGTAGGGCCAGCTTAATGAAGCTCTCGGATCATTCTTTTGTATTAAGCTGAAGCGGCTATTATTAGCAACATGTGGCTTGGGTGCAGTTATGCCTTTAAGCTGTGCCAAAAGGGAAAGACTCGCAGGGGGATATTTCTTCTCTTTTTTCACACTGCATAAAGTCTAGGAGAGCCACAATTTCCCCCTTCTTCACATTTGTGGTGGAGAACATATGGGACGCAGCTTTCCAGAGATCACAGTGCTGACAAGTTATTGGCACATAAATTGCACCTGGTCACTCTCTACTGTCTTCTCGAGGAACGTCCCAGATGTCTGGAAGCCAGAGCATTGGCAGAGCCAAGTTCATCTTCCTCTTGAGACTCTGCGCTGGTGTAGGCAGAGAGATATCGCCAGAAAGCTGGGGGCAGAAAGGAGGTCACAACTTGGGGGGAACATACGACATTCTTCTGGGAGAGAATGTCCCGAATACCTCAGCCACCACTAGGAAAAGCAGAATGGAGAACCCAGTGGAGGAATCCTCTGCCACCTCTCTATTTGCATATTTGACTGTTTCAAGCAGGGCTTTTTTCTGGGAAAAGAGGTGGTGGAACTCAGTGGGTTGCCCTCAGAGAAAATGGTCACATGGCCAAGCAGCGCGGAGGGCAATCTCAACTCTTCTCTGTCTGGAGATCAGGGGGGTGGGGCCAACAGCCATGTGACCATTTTCAAGAGGTTCTGGAACTCTGTTCCACCGCGTTCCTGCTGAAAAAAAGCCCTGGACTTTCAAGCTCACAGTAATGAAATGGGCCATGTGGTAGATTTTAACTATTCTCACCATTTGGTGCAACATACATGTGTGCCAGCCAATGACTACAGCAAGAGGCTGTCAAGGTCAGTGGGAAGCAGAGGTGGTTTTCTGTTGCCTCCCATCCAAGTACTGACCCTGCTTAGCTTCCAAGATCTCAAGGCCAGATGTGTGTGTTTGTGTGTGTGTGTGTGTGTTCCTTCCTTCCTTCCTTCCTTCCTTCCTTCCTTCCTTCCTTCCTTCCTTCCTTCCTTCCTTCCTTCCTTCCTTCCTTCCTTCCTTCCTTCCTTCCTTCCAAAAAACGCACTGTCCTGGCCTAAGGGTAAACCCTAGTGGGAAATGGACCAATGTCCAGCCTCCAGAACCTAGTGTACTATGCATATGTATGTGCCGTCAAGTTGCAACTGGTGACCCCACCAAGGGGCTTTCATGGCAAGTGAGAAGCAGGGGTGGTTTGCCGTTGCCTTCCTCTGCAGAGTCTTCCTTGGTGGTCCCCCCATTCAGATGCCAGCCCGGCATTGCTCCCAAGCTCTGACAAGATTGGTCTATATCATGCTACCTTCTCTCCCTTAATGTACTAATATTATAATAGGTGGTAAGAGCCCTGTGGCGCAGAGTGGTAAGCTGCAGATACATTTACCCACTGGATAGAACACGGAGGGGCTGCTTGTCCTGCTGTCTCTACACAAAAGGGGGGAGCAGAGACTGAAAATTCAGAAAAGGGACCAAAATATTCCTGTGGGGGGCAAAACCCTACAGGCCCATCTGAAACAAAGCCCCAAATAATTAAAAGGTTATTACTGAGAATGTCTTAATGGCTGGTCAGCATCTGTGTGTGTGCTTTACGTGTGTGTGTATTTCATTATTGATCTGATTCTTAAAATTTATTTATTTTTAGGCATGGTTTATGGTTGAACATACTCTGTATAATATTATTCAGAAGAAAACTGCTCTTACATTTCAATATACTTAAATGGCTGAATATACATTTGTAGACATTTTATTACAGGCAGTAGGATAAAGACTTGCCTGGACATTAGATTTAATGTATACTTCTGTTCCTGTTTGAGAAATTCTAACTTTTATCGCAACACATGATCTTGGAAGAAGCAACATATGACAACAGACCTGAGAAATGAATCATATCATAGGGGCAAAGCTCTGGAACCAGGTTATTCTTCATATATAGTGTGGTCAATTGCCTGTCCTGTCTCACAACTCAGATCACCTGCTGTGGCACAGGCTGCTCCAGGAAAGAGCCCCTTGAACTGGGTCTGCAGAGGGAGGGGGTTGCCCTACCTTATGTCAGATCTGTGGCTAGATAATGTCTATACTCCAGACTACCTTCTGCAATCAGACAAGAGTCCGTTGTTTTCAAAAAGTTTACTGAAAAAGCAATCATTATAGTCCACTGGCCCAGATGCAATATCCAGGCTGGTACACGTGTATTGTTACGAATGACAGGCAAAGCATGAGGTACAAAGTATCAGATCTAAGCAGACCCAACCTCCCCCCATAGTTCTCAAAACAATCCCTTTGAAGCTGAGAAAGCGAAAGTTTCCCAAGGCTGGAAAAGTGATAGCCAAAACAATCCTCTTCTGTGAGATAGCTGCTGGGAACATCTTGGCACCTGGGAACAAAGCACTTAGAATACTGAAAGAATTAATATGGAGTCTCTTCGGTTACATACATACACTCTAACCCTGACACCTTATTCTTCCTCTAGCTCCTGTGGTCACTGTCTCATCACATCCTGACTGTGCCACTTGTCTCCTCATCAGCCTGACTCTTTCTCCTTTTTATCCAAGGCTGGGACACTGTCCCTTCTTCTTGGGCACCAATCCTCGCCCTCCACCCACCTGTAGGCCTCGCCCACTAGGGCCCACCCCTCCCCTGATTGGGCAATTCCCTTCCCACATCCCCACATCCCTCTTTAGGCCCCACCCCTCCAACTGGCCCCACACAGATCAGATAGCCCCTCCCCCAAGCTCCTGGGGCCAAGTACTCTGGGCTTGTGGTGGGCTTGTCCCTGCTGAGCCACTATCCTTAGAGGCAGGGCCTAGCAGCCCTCAGGCAAGGTGGCTGGGTGCCTGTGCACTGGCAGTAGATTTGCCAGATCCCTGTTCCCTCCTCATGGTAAGGGGAGACCTGGCACTTGCCTCATGCCTTGGGTGTGTTCTTTTCTGTGTGTGTGTACTCCTGGCGCTTGCTTGATGATGTCACTTCTGGGAAGTTATGTCATCATGCTGGCCCTTGGCATGCTGCCATACTTCGTGCAGGGCTAGTCCTGGCCCATTTGGGGCCAAAATTGGACCCATTGAAGCAAGGGAGCACACCTGTGGCTTATATGAGGCCATCACTTCAGGAAGTGATGTCATCATGCCCGGCCATGAGCATGCTCAGTGCACATGTTCCTGGGTTGCCTGTTGGTGGTGGGTGATTTCTGGGGGCTTGCCACCTCCTGCCGATTGCCAGTGATTGGAGGGCAGCAGGGCAATCCCCTGCGAGATTGTCCACCAGCAACAGGCACTTGGGAACCTGAACTGACAGGTCTTCCCCATTTGGCTGGGGTGGCAGCAGTGCCTGGCGCCTGGCGCCTGGCCCCTGGTGATGTGGGTCGGTCATCCACGGGTGCCATTGCTCCAAGAGGTAATGCCAGCTGGGGATCCATCACCTGACATATAGGGCCGCAATGACTATGAAACAGCTTCAATTTGGGGCTCAAAAGCAGCAATCTCAGTAGGGCAGAATTCTGGACACAGCCTATGTTCAGCAGTTGGAAATCGCTGTGATGTTAATGGGAATGATTTAAACTCAATAGGACTTTAAAGTATCTGCAGTTGGATGGACTGGGGGCATTCTCTTAGACGCCCTGTCAACTATTGTGAGGTAGGGGGACTGGGGGGGTCACTCATCTGTGTTCCATGGTGCGCCTGTGTTTGCTATGTTTTGGGCTGGTTGTTAAAGAATCTACCCTCGCATCACATCATCACTTCTGGGTCACACCAGAACGGACATCATTGGTTGGGGAGCAGGCACACATGCACCCATTTTCCTGACCTGCCTCTTCTCTAGGGTTGTCAGATGGGTTCTGGACTAACACCAGAGCCTGGAGAGAGGTGGGAGGGACTTACTCTATTATTTTTACAATGAGCAAACAGCAGGGAGCAGCTTGATGATGTCACTGCAGGAAGGGACGTCATCATGCCAACGACACACTTCCGGGTGCCACTCCTGGACAGTGCCACACAGCTGCAGGAGGCTGAGCGGATGCCCAGGCTGGATGGCAGCTCCTGGGCAGTGCTGCACAGCCACTTTTCCAGACTGGTGGGGGCGCTGCACAACCAGAAGAGGGGAGGGAGAAAGGGGAAGGGCCAGGTGTTTGATTTGGGTGGAACATTTTCCCTGGACAGACCCTAAAAATACCAGACTGTCTGGGTGAACATCAGACATCTGGCAACCCTACTCTTCCAGGTGGGCCCATTTCCTGGCAATGAGAGGCAGAGGCAGGAATTGCCAGGAGATTGCAAGCCATCGGCAGTCCCCTTGCAAGGCTATCTTAGACTGCATAATTATTGGTATTTTTATACTCTTCAGTGAAAAGTTTCAGATGGGTAGCCATGTTGGTCTCCAGCAGAAGACAAGATCTGAGTCCAGTAGCTCCTTAAAGACCAACAAGATTTCTGAGATATGAGCTGTTGTGAGTTAGATACTGATGAAACCCTGGAAATCTTCTTGGTTTTTAAGGTGCTACTGAACTTGAATCTGGTTCTTCAGTGAAAAGCATTCCCCTGGCTGATGCTTCTCCGGTGCCAACACTTTCCCATTGCTGGGTCTTTCCTACCCGTATTAGTTACATGAGCAAGTCCATGCAATCAATAGTCACCATATGTTTGACATGATAGTATCACTAGAGGTCAGTAAATGAAAAACATGAGAGTCAACATACTGTACTTCTATTTTCATTTATACCTTCCCTTTCTCTCCAATGGAGACCCAAAGTTGTGAGGTAATTTATGTTGAGAGTGTTTAATTGGCCTTCTGTGAGCTTCTGTGGCAGAGTGGGGATTCGAACCTGGGTCTCCCAGATCCTAGTCTGACACTATTTCACACTGGGTCTCAATCCAATTAGGCCACATGATGATGTCAGTGAGAACAAATGAGGGCAACTGAGAGGGACAGCAAATGAGGGCAAGTTAATTGAAAAAGATAGCCTTTTCACAAGGAATGCCTTTATCAAAACCGTGGTGGGAGGCTTTTTCTGCCTGTACCAAAAATATTGCCAAGCATTAAGAGTAGCGGGACTTCAGAACTGATCTAACCAAATATGAAGGTTGTAGATTAATAATGTCTTTTTCCAGCCACTGGATAACTGTAGAGGGGGGAAATGCTTTGAAACAACTCAAAGACGAACGATCGGTTGTCAATGAAAATAAATTTGTTCGCAATTGCTGAAATCCCTGGAAATTTGAGAGTGCAAAAATGTGAATTAAAAATAGGTCGGAATTTAAGGCTAGAAAATATCACAGCGCCCATCTCAAATTCTGATTCCAGTTTAGGAATAAAATGATGAAAGTCTAATTATGCAGCAGAATTACCCACCAAGCACAACAGAGAGCAACCGAGGGTTGGATTGCTTGTCTTCCCCCACCTTGTCCTCAGCCAAGCGGCAGGGAACAGCTGGCCAGAATTTCTGAACGCCTTTAATGAAGTGAATAGTTCATTGTTAGGATTTAGTGATTAAATGCAAAAAGACCAATATTCCTGTGTGGATTTGCTACAAGATGACTGCCTTGGAAAGCAAGCAAAGCGGGGGGGGGGGGGGGGAGTCACATGGTCTACCTACCTGGGGGAGTGAACTGTTCAGCAATGCAGAGCATTTAGAGTTTCTATTTTTAAAGCAATTCCAATTAGTCAAAGATTATTTAACTCCAGGCTTCAGAATAAATACTGCTTCCTTTAGTTTCCATTTCTGGCCTCAAAAATCTGTACAAATGAACTTGCGTCTCAATGAATTTAGTCTGCTGTCAAAGCCTTCTCCAGCAGTCTAATGAAATGAATTCCAAAGCCCCAAGAGACGCTCCAGGGAAGCACCATGTGAGATGAAGTCTTCCAGAGGGAGGAAAAGAGAACCCCTTCAAGCCAGCATCTGTTTGCCAAAAAGTGGTTTCCAAGCCCCTGTCATTCCAAAATTTCAGCACTTACATCTTCTTTCTAACAATATGATGTCACAAGGTGATGAAGAAGCAGTAGCCCGATGGCAGTCATGTCTTATTCCATGGTTTGCATCTGGACTGGGGTCCCCGTGGGCACTATGGCACCTGCCAACATGTTTCCTGGAGCCCGCCAAGGGCTTTAGAAAGTAGGCTGGGGCAGGTGGGCGTTGGAGGTTTGATTATCTGTGAAGGTGTTTAAAAATATTTTGGCAGCAGCTGCCACCACAGCACAAGGATCTTCACTGTGCGACTGTGGGTTTCTGCACATGAGACATCTGACACGTGAAGAACTCATGTCGGGAGATGCAATGGTAGCCGAGAAAGGCAGTTTTAAAAGACATAGCTAGCGGCAGGGCAAAGGCTTTGCTATACACTGGAGCTGTGTGAAGGGGCCCATTACAACCTCTCCAGGTCCAAGCCAGGCTCTGGAAGGCAGCTCCAGCCCATTTCCATTCCTCGCTGCCCTCTGGTTGCGATCCCACACAGTTTTAGACTGGAGAGGTGAAATTGACAGAGCCTTTGGGAGGTGAAGATGAAATTAACAAACCCTCTGCGGATCTTTGTATATGTGATTTCGATATATCCCAGTCTTATCCTCAGGACTACATAGTCCCATGAAGGAGCCGAACGCTTGGGCCCATTATTCAAGGAAAAATTAAATTAACTAGTTTGGAGTTTAATTCCTGGTGGCAGCATTATCTACCCAGAGGCTGTAAGAACAAGAGGGACTAAGGCACAAAAATCTAATTACACGATAGTAAGGGAGTCGTGACTCTTAACCACTACACCAAACTGGCTCAGAAAGGGTTGTTGAAGTTCAGAGATGGGGCTTGGAAGAGGGCATTCTGCAAGGCCATCTGGATGAGAAGCCTTGCAAAATATTCGCCTTCTGTTTGAAATGCTAGTTCTTAATAAGCAGGACCACAGAGTCATTTGTAGGTGAAAGTCTACAACAGGGTCTCACTTTCCCATCTGCAAATATATCATGGAGCATAGAAGGATAGGCTGGGGCAGGGCTTTTATTCAGCTGGAACGCGGTGGAAAGGCGTTCCGGCACCTCTTGAAAATGGTCACATGGCCGGTGGCCCCGCCCACTGATCTCCAGACAGAGGGGAGTTGAGATTGCCCTCCGCGCCATGTGGTGCGGAGGGCAGTCTCAACTCCCCTCTGTCTGGAGATCAGGGGGCGGGGCCACCGGCCATGTGACCATTTTCACCGAGGGCAATTTAAACTTTAAAAAACTCCCCCCCTTGTGATGTCATCGTGCAGTCCTGAGTTCCACCACTGAGTTCCACTTCCTCTTTTCCCAGAAAAAATTCCCTGGGCTGGGGTTACATGCGTGTTAGGAGAACCCACTGCAGTCAATGGGACTGGGGACAATAATTATTTCATTGGAATATTTTCATCTAAAATATGCTTGACTCACCTTTCTTTATTTGGACCCAGGACAGCTAAAATTAATTCTGGGTTGAGAAATTTTCCATTGTAAACTCAGAGGGCAAGCATCGACTGGATCATATCTATATATTTAAATATTTGACAGCTGATATTTGACAATGCTTGAATGCTGATAGGCGATGCTGATAGGAGACTGCTATCTGATGGGTGAGCTGCATTAGCACTTAGTATCTACTGACAACTGAAAGCCATTTGCCAGCAATTATATTTATACCCAAGTACAGAGTTCTCCAAGTACCAGAATTTAATGCCTAAGGGATGGATCCAGCCACTTTGCTCAAAAAAATTGGAAGCCTTCCTCCAATTTAAGTGGCCCTTCCATTGGAAGGCTACTAAGGCTGGACTAAAACTTTGGACTTTGCTGAGCACAGTGGGTAGAGCCACTCCAAAATTAGTGGCTCCCCCCAAATCAGCCACTCTTCCCAAATTAGTAGTAGTAGAGTGTGCCCTCAAGTCATAGCTGATTTATGGTGCCCCTGCTGGGGTTCTCATGGCATGAGACTAACAGAAGTGGTTTGCCATTGCCTGCCTCTGCAACCCTAGTCTTCATTGGGGGTCTCTCATCCAATTACTAACCAAGGCCAACCCTGCTTAGCTTCTATGATCTGATGAGATCAGGCTCACCTGGGCTATCAAGTCAGGCTATTTCTCCACCTTAAGATCTTGGATTATAATACTTCCAAGTACCAAATAGCCAGTTTGCCATGACTGAAAATGGTGGATTGGGTGAGAGGGATAGATTATGGACAGCAAGCCAATAACGGGGGAGTGGCTTGTTCAGCCGGGTCTGTTCGATGACTGCAGGATCAAGTGATAACTTCCTGTATGTAAGCCACCACAAATCAAATGCCACACAGAACTCCCATATTATCCTTCATCAAATGAAAAATTTTGCAGGGCAAACTGCTTAGCGTTATTAACAATTATTTGTTGCGCTTACAGTTCCATCCATGGGTGTGGCAAGATCCCTCTTTGAGAAGCTTAAAGACAAAGAAGGGCAAACAGCTTAGCGTTATTAACGAGGTCTTTCATCCAATTAGAGGTCTCCCATCCAATTACTAACCAAGGCCAACCCTGCTTAGCTCCTGAGATCTGATGAAATCAGTCCCACCTGGTCAAGGTCCCCCCAAAATTAAAAGCATTATAACGTTGCATCTTTGGTAGAGGATTCTATAGTAACTTTCCATGAGCAAATCAACCATATATCATTAGATAATATGTAGATATTAATACTCCTCTTTCGTAGAGTGCTATCATATAGTATTTGGGTTCCTCTGATCCAATACAGAATTACATTACATTTTAAATGTTGAGAGATCTCTTGTAAAAAAATAAATAAATAGTGTTGTTCACTAAACATGCCACAGCACTGTACCTTCTTAAAGTTCTCACAACTGATATTATGATATTGTTTTAAAATATTGTTGCAACTGAATGCCGCCTTTGGAAGTGTTATGGCTAACTGGTTCCTAATTAAGTGTTTATCTGAAATGGGAATTTACTTGGATCGCATCGTGTAGGCATCTTAATTTATGATGTTTCGTGTGTAAGTTTTTTCTGTTAAAAAAGACTGCACACCGGTTTGGGAATTGTCCATCAACTCTGCTTTATAAGCATTCCCGCCCCCCTCTGCATTTGAAAGCAGACGTACGTGGGATTTATTATCCAGCAAAATTTGATATATGGCACAGAACGTCGTTTGGTACTGGCCAGTATTTTAAGGGCTGACAGCTTATGAAATTTCGTATTTCACACTTACCAAAAAAAATCAAAACAATTCCAAGCTGACAAAAAATACAAAGCACAGATCTTGAATTTAGCATTCACAATCAACATTCAAATGTATGATTTTTGGTAAATTTGTAACATCAACGAAGATTCGTTTCCGCTCTGAATGAGGCTTTGTGCCTTGGGCCCAGGCTGAGGCCTGCCGCCGGTTTCTCGTTTTCCTTTCTCAAATGTGTTGTTTACGGAGTAGATGAGAGTGTTCTGTGAGGGAATGCTTTGTTAGTGGCTCATTTTGGATTGCTTGACAAGGAAACCCACAGCCCACCATTTATTTTATTGATCTATCTCTCTTATGAGCGCTCCATCTGCTCGAATCCTGCTGCTTCCTCATGTGAGGATCTCTTGCTGTGGCCAGATGAGTTGCACATAAGGAAAACGGACCTGAGGTCTCTTCTCATTTTTCCTGACGTGTTTACCATAATGAAAACTTCCATACCTTTTTCTCACGGCCAAGCTCACGTGTATTCCTCCCTGTTCACTTGCGCTCCACTTGATCACGCGCAAGTGAACAGGCAGGAATACACGTGCGCAGGGCTTTTTTTCTGGGAAAAGAGGTGGTGGAACTCAGTGGGTTGCCCTCGGAGAAAATGGTCACATGTGTTGGTGGCCCTGCCCCCTGATCTCCAGACAGAGGGGAGTTGAGATTGCCCTCTGCGCCGCTGAGCGGCGCGGAGGGCAATCTAAACTCCCCTCTGTCTGGAGATCAGGGGGCAGGGCCACCAGCCATGTGACCATTTTCAAGAGGTTCCAGAACTCTGTTCCACTGCATTCCCACTGAAAAAAAGCCCTGCACGTGAGTCTGTTCACTTGTCGTTCAAGTGTCATTCATCACTTGTAGCTTGGCCCTCAGTTCCATCTGCACCCAAGTATTGATGTTTTGTGATTATTCAGGCAACGATTCCACTTTTCTCTCTGTGTTAAAACCAACATCTAGCATCATGGCCCAATCCAGAGGATGCAAAAAATGTACAGCTTCAGGACTCTCACCTCCCAATTTGATAGAGAACTGAGTACATTTTCTTCAGGAGGGCTTTCAATTAACTGTGCATAGGATTACAGCCTTAAGCTTGCTATAGGCAGGAATGGGGTATACTATTGTTACTGTTACTACACCTGAGATTACTATCCATAGGAGTGGAGTGGTGGTGAAGAGTGCCCTCAAGTCATAGTTGACTTATGGTGACCCCTGGTGGGGTTTTCATGACAAGAGACTAAGAGGTGGTTTGCCACCACCTGCCTCTGTAACCCTGGTCTTCGTTGGAGGTTTCCCATTCAATTACTAATCAAGGCTGACCCTGTTTAGCTTCTGAGGTATGATGAGATCAGGCTCACCTGGTTATCCAGGCCAGGGGATAGCCATAGGAGTAGAGCTTTATTATTACTACTACTAGCAAGGGATGCAATAGTAAACATTTCTTTAGCAGCAGCATGCTTCATGCAAACCAGATAACATTCACAGCAAAGGGGTGTATACTTTGTGTCCAATAGGCAAGGCCTGGATAGACTTGGGGAAATATTTGATATTGATACTGGGCAGGGTTTTTTTTCTGGGAAAAGAGGTGGTGGAACTCAGTGGGTTGCCCTCGGAGAAAATGGTCACATGGCTGGTGGCCCCGCCCCCTGATCTCCAGACAGAGGGGAGTTGAGATTGCCCAAGGGCAATCTCAACTTCCCTCTGTCTGGAGATCAGGGGGCGGGGCCACCAGCCATGTGACCATTTTCAAGAGGTTCCGGAACTCTGTTCCACCGCGTTCCAGCTGGAACAAAGCCGTAATACTGGGGGTGTGAAAAACAAGACAAAATGAGCTGGAAATACACCCAGAAATCTCTGTTTTGTTTTGTTAATGCAGCTTCTGGAACGGTGAACGAAATCCGGGAAACCGAATTATAATGACGTCCTCCCATCCAAAAGTTTGCATGATGTGTTTGTTTCGGTTCTTACCTTGCAGCAGTAGCAGCGGCAGCAGGTGGGTACTGGGCCCGCAAGGCAGCATCTTGTTTTCCTTAACAGCATTCACCAAACAAATACCAAGGGAGGAGACAGGGAATGTACTCAATGTGCAAAAAGTGCATCTTTTTTCCCATCGCTACCCAGGCGATGGCATTATCTCCCTGCCAACCGGATCCTCACAAAGGGAGACCCCTCCCTGACTATCAGCTTTGGAAACATTTGGAAGGGGAAATGTGCAAAATTCAATCACAGGCCGTAATTCTAAAGACACTTCCCTGGGAGTAAACACTGTTTAATCACATGGGACTTGCATCTTTATGATTGCTTCCCTCTCAATCCTACAAGCCATTCTCCTACTCTATCCTTTCAAAAACAATCCTGCTTGCCCACAGCAAAAGGGAAAACGTGGAAAACACAGTTTTGTTTAGGCAAGTGTGTGTGTGAGACCATCATGGTGCCTGCCTGCCTGCACTGGGTGATGGAGATTGGTGGAGTTTAGTGCAAGAATACCCCCTCGTTGTGGGAGCAAAACTGCAAAGCACAAAGAAAAATGACACCAATATGCAGCAGCAGATGCAAAGGTTATAATTTATTTGCAATACAGAAAAAGAAAATGAGCATAAAACAGGATTGTTTTTCATGCTGCTGCTTCCCCACCATCCCTTTGCCAGCCTGTCTCCCACCACAGTGTGTACTTGCCTTCTTCAGAGTCCACTGTTGTGTTTGTGTGTGTGTAGTATAACTGAGGAAAAAGTGGAGGGAGAACTGTATTCGTGTGCCATTAAGTGCAAAGAGCTTCGAAGCCCTCATTGTGAAGAATGGAGCTGAAACTCATGATAATGAAAAAAAACAAAATGGATTAGATCCGCGGCAGCAACACCTCATCCAGAAAAAAGCAATAATGGCACATACTTCCTTCAGAGGCCTTGGATCCAAAACTGAAATGGAATTTTCTTCGGTGCGCACCCCTAATTGTTAGGAATGAGAAGGTTCCTGAGGTAATAGAAAAACAGGCAAAAGGAAGCCAGAGTTGTTTGGGAAAGGTTTTGTTTTAAGAAGTAGATCATGACGATTAGGGGGAAAGAAGGGAAGAAAGGAAGCTTGTCAGAAGACAAGCCCTGCCGAATCAGGCCCTGCCGAATAAGGCCCTGCCGAATCAGACTCATGGCCCATCTCGTTCAGCAGCCGGTTTCCTTCAATGCACTGTGCGTTGCTATGGAGGCCTAACAAACAGAATGTAGAGACCCGGGGAAGCTGGTTTTAGGTAGCCTGTGAAAAGGCAAGGAGCCTGGGACAACATGAAGTTGGACACAAAGAGAAACATCCTAAGCATGAGAGCAGTTCCTCCGCAGAAGCAGTCTCCTAAAGGGAGGGGCAGGCTCTTCTTCTCACTGGGCGTCTACAAGTAGAGGCTAGACAGAGATCCTCTAGTTTTGGTTTTCCTGCATTGAGCAGAGGGCTGGGCTACAGGGCCTGCAAGGTCCCCTGCAGACTCTCAGAGCAGAACCACAAGTGACAAAAGGCGCAGATTGGACACTTGTCTGCTTCCCTCAAGTTTTGATGGGAAATGTAGGCATCCTGGTCTCGCAGCTTCGCTCTCTGACTGCTGTCCAATGGACTTTTCAACTGTCACTTGTCCAACATTCCGCCAAGCTGCCTACATTTCCCATCGAAACTTGATGGAAGCAGACAAGTGTCCAATCTGTGCCTTTTGTCACTTGTGGTTCTGCTCTCAGACTCTATGAGGACCAGGGCTTTTTTCCAGCTGGAACGCTGTGGAATGCAGTTCCGGAACCTCTTGAAAATGGTCACATGGCTGGTGGCCCCGCCCCCTGATCTCCAGATCCACTGGAGCGGCACGGAGGACAATCTCAACTCCCCTCTGTCTGGAGATCAGGGGGCGGGGCCACCAGCCATGTGACCATTTTCTCCTAGGGCAACCCACTGAGTTCCACCACCTCTTTTCCCATAAAAAAAACCCTGAAGAGAACAAGAGGAGGAGGAAAAATGGGATCGGTTTGGAGCCGCACTAAAGTGGCCATTTCTGCCGATTCCTCCTTCCTGAGGCAGACCCCCTTTATGTCATGCCTCATGGACATACATGAAGCTGCTTTATACTGAACCACAGCATTGGTCCATCAAGGTCAGGCTTTTCTGCTTAGACTGGCAGAAGCTCTTCAGGGTCTCGGGTCGAGGTCTTTCACGTCACCCATGACCTGGTCCTTTCAACTGGCGATGTTGGGGATTGAACCTGGGGCCTTCTGTATGCAAACCGGGGGCTCTTCCATCACCCCCTATCCCCCAGGAGCAACATTTAGTGAAGATTAGTCTGGAGGAAGAAAGTTCCATTCAGCCACTGGAAAACTGAGTCTGGATCCAACCCACAGCTGGAAACAGTGATGAAAAGTTGGAGACTAACAGCTTAAGGCTTAAAATTGCTGTGAAGCGTGACAGGGAGCCAGTATAAATATTTAAGGAGTGGAGAGGATGTAAGGGTAACAGAAAGCTAAGCCTTGTTCACACCTCAGCACCTGAATCTCCCCTCAAGGGCAACTTGAAACAGGCTGAAAGTGTTGAATGTGGCACTCTCACACCATCGCAACACGGCTCAGCTGGAAGATCAAGCGGATGAGAGCAATCGACAGCTACCGGCAAGCAAGGAGCAGATTCTGGCTGATAGAGATAACACGTGATTTCAGCTCCAGCAAGCATTTTTCTAAATGATACATCGCGTTCAAGATAGGACTACGGCTCCTGTAAATTTGAATATGATTCTATACTGATATGTTCTTTAACTTGACCATAAGATAATTACTTGAATTGAGATAATTGGTAGAATAGATAACACTGAAATATTGTTAAAAAGTCAGCATTGTTATTATTAAGAAATATATAAGTAAAAGGTAAAGATAAGATAGGGGTAATAATGACTTTTTCATTCTTTAAGATTAGGAGTAGAAATAGGTTTGAGTACTGCACGTGTTGTTTATTTGAAAATAAGCGTAGTTATTATTTTATATACCTTAAATAATCTCAATATTATTCTAACATTTTTAAAGGTTGCAATAATTGGTTGAATAAAGATAATTGGTAGAATAGAATATTTGATAGATAACACTGAAATATTGTTAAAAACTCAACATTGTTATTATTAAGAAATATATAAGTAAAAGGTAAAGATAAATTAGGAGTAATAATGACTTTTTCATTCTTTAAGATTAAGAGTAGAAATAGGTTTGAAATTCTGCACATGTTGTTTATTTGAAAATATATACCTTAAATAATCTCAATATTATTCTAATATTTTGAAAGGTTATGATAATTAGTTGCATTAGGATAAATGATAGAATAGAATGTATGATAGATAACGCTGACATATTGTTAAGAAGTCAGCATTGTTATTGTTAAGAAATATATAAGTAAAAGGTAACGATAAGATAGGGCTATTAATGAGTTTTTGAATTCTGCATGTGTTGTTTACTTGAAAATATATACCTTAAATAGTCTTAAATATTATTCTAATATTTTTAAAGGTTGGGATTTTTGTACTCTGAACTGTGATCATCCTTGTAGCACGCAGCTTTGTATTCATTTTTCTTGTCCCCTTCCTTTGTTCCCCTTTTTTCTGCATCATTTTTCTGTTTTAATAAAATAAAATACTACTAAAAAAATAGGAATGTGGCTGCTTTTAAGTACAATTAAGAATGATGCTGATCTGAAACCATGGCAGGGGAGGAGAGAGTTTTTTTAAGTCCAACTATATGACCTGTCACTCCTGTATTACAGCTAGAAATGCCAGTTGCCTGCTTATAGCAGGGGAACTCCCACCCGTGTCACATGTCCCCCACCCATGTTCAATGGAATGGTAGAGATCAGGGGGCGGGGCCACCAGCCATGTGACCATTTTCAAGTGGTACCGGAACTCCGCTCCCCTGCGTTCCAGCTGAAAAAAAAACCCTGATCATTATCATTATTACATGTTTTGAACACATAGGGAATATGTTGTCTATCTTGGGCATATCTATGTTCTCCTTCCTCTAAGTGGATTACATAGTTCTCCTTGACTTCCATTTTACCCTCACTATAACCCTGTGAGGTAGGCTGTGCCAAATAAGTGTCATTGGACTCAGGTCATCCAGGAAGCTTTATAGCAGAGTGGACATTGGAACTCAGGATTTAGTTCAATACTGGCCATTACCTTCAGAGGCTTTTTGTTGATGTGCACACAACTGCACTACAGTTCCTCAGGTTTTAAGCCCCTTCCTCTGGGTTATTAGAAATTGTATATGAGGTGGGGTGTACTGTGGGGAATATTCTTAACTCTGGTATGCACGTGTCTAAATGCACATGCACGGACATGAAATGTCAGTGCACTCTTTCTTTTCCATCTCCACCCCTAAATTATAAATACTGGTGAACGTGTTTCAGTAGCAGCGACGCAAAAATATCCATTATGGGATTAGCAGCATTTGAGTACAGTAGCACCTCAGAGACCAACAAGATTGTCAGGGTATAAACTTTTGAGAGTCAAAGCTCCCTTTTTCAGATTATGGAATTAAACATTCTTAGGGAAATATGTACGATCCGACAAGCTGAATCTGATAACTCCTCTAAAAAAAGGTAAACACAAATGATTGGGGGTTGTTACTGTACATGTAGATACTTGTAACTTGTATGCAAATGTAAGATGACCTGTCTCTTTTTTTTTTCTTGATGGCATACCTGGAAAAAAAGAACAGCCTTCCCTTTGAGAAAATACAGTCCCAGGTACGCATGGCAGGCACAGAGAGGGGATGTTTAACTGAGGTTAACATACTTGTTTTCATTTCAGGTGGGTAGCCATGTTGGTCTGCAGTAGAAGTAGATCTGAGTCCATCAGCACCTTAAAGACCAACAAGAGTACAAGCTCTGAAGAGCCAAAGCTCCCTTAGGTATTAAAAGGTAAAGGTAGTCCCCTGTGCAAGCACCGAGTCATTACTGACCCATGGAGGGACGTCACATCAAGACGTTTTCTTGGCAGACTTTTTGTTACGGGGTGGTTTGCCATTGCCTTCCCCAGTCATCTACACTTTACCCCCAGGAAACTGGGTACTCATTTTACCGACCTCAGAAGGATGGACGGCTGAGTCAACCTTGAGCCGGCTACCTGACCCTGGCTTCCACCAGGATCAAACTCCGATCATGAGCAGAGCTTGGGCTGCAGTACTGCAGCTTACCACTCTGCGCCAGAGTAGACAATGCTACCGCATTGAATTCCCTTTAAACGCACTTGCTTTTTTATTTCAGTTTTTATCTCAAACATATCCAAATGAGTGAATGTTGGGGTGTGAGTCTCGGTGCCCTCGCCTTGAAGTCCCATCCCCATTTCAACACGGAAATGAGGCCCTTGCTTACGTAGGACATCCAAGCCAATTGTCTGAAGCGCAGAGGCACTTGGCAGGCATAAAAAATGATGTCCTAGTTTGCAAGCCCCAGGGTTTTTTTTCAGCTGGAACGTGGGGGAACAGAGTTCCGGAACCTCTTGAAAATGGTCACATGGCTGGTGGCCCCGCCCCCTGATCTCCAGACAGAGGGGAGCTTAGAAGGCCCTCCGTGCTGCGGAGCCGAGGGCAATCTCAACTCCCTTCTGTCTGGAGATCAGGGGGCGGGGCCACCAGCCATGTGACCATTTTCTCTGCAGGCAACCCACTGAGTTCTACCACCTCTTTTCCCAGAAAAAAAGCCCTGGCAGGTCCATGAGCTCCTCCACTTGAAAAAACATTCCTGGTGATCCCTGAGTGGTGGTTTGGGGGGGTACCACTAAGCACTCTCACCTTCAAATCATTGAAGACGCAAAGCGATCCTCCGCAGTCTGCATTTCCCAGTCTGCTTTGCATCATTGTGCCGCATCGCAATTCACATTTGACAGCGTGTGCCTCTGGTAGCATTGATCTCCAAACCACTGAGCCAGCTTTTTTTTTCAAACGAAGAAACAAAACACTCGGACTTGGCCTGTGTGTCTTTTTGTAATCCACGTCTCAAAGGCATGGTTCTTTCTAAGACGTTGGTCCACAGTCGAAGACTTCATCAAAGCCAAGACTTTCTTCTTATTTATTATTGTTGTTGTTATTTATTCGTTTATTAGTTTGCTCTTCCTGCAAGTGGGCTCAGAGCAGGTAACATCAATTAATAAAAATCACGTTGAAATACATAAAAACATAAGAATCAGTACACAGCAGCCCATATGCCAACCCCAAACCTAAACCACAGTTCCATTCTAGAACGTGCGGCCAAGAGTAGAAGTCAGAAATTCTCTGGTTCACACTATTTAAGGTTGGCCCAAGACTGCCTGATGTCCTATAATAAAAATAAATTGCTGTCTGTAAATCTTGAATAAATCATGGGATTTCAAGACGGCGACGTGCAAGTTAAGAGCGCCAGCTGTTCCACCTGTGTGTAACCTCTTCCAAAATAGTAGCAGATTTCCCAGCCATGCGTGCCTATTCTGTAACATTCACTCCTCTTCCTTCACCACCCTCCCCTCCAGTGCCTCCTGAATCTCCTCTGTCCCCCATTCCCTCTATAACAAGAACAACAACAACAACAACAACAACATTCGATTTATATACCACCCTTCAGGATTACTTAACACCCACTCAGAGCGGGTTACCAAGTATGTTATTATTATTATTGTCCGCACAACAATAATTGTTGGAAATAGCAATGTCTAGTGTACAAAGTCCACAAAGTTCAGTCTTTCACGTAGACTTTGAAACTTCCCTTTGGCAAGTGGCTTGGTGAGGACGTCTGCTATCATTTCTTCTGTAGGGCAGGACTGTAGCTCAACAAGCCCTTCTTCTTGCATATTTCTCACAATGTGACTCTGTCAATGTGCTTGGTTCTTGATCCAATTCTTTCTGTCTTTGCAAGTTTTATGCCTAGAAGGCATTGAGAAAGGCGATGCCTGGTGTACTGCAGCAGCCAGAAGGGAAGAGGTGCCTTCTATGCAGGGGGCACCAAGGAACACTTAGTTAGGACAGTGAGAGCAGCACCACTCTTGTTTCCTGGGGGTCATTTCCTTGTCTTGTCTCCTATTGGGCTAAAACAGGGCAATATCTGGCTTCTTCTCTCTCCTGCTTCACTTCACACTCTCTCCAAGATGTAGTTAGATAGCAAGGAACCAATCTCTCTCTCTTCTCTTCACTAACCAGTATGCATTTCCTCAAATAAACTTTTTGCCTCTTTAATCAGCACAGCGTAACTTCACTGCTCTATTTTGCACTCAGCTAACAATAATCACCCTGTGAGGTGGGTGGGGCTGAGAGAGCTCTGAGAGAGCTGTGACTGACCCAAGGTGACCCAGCTGACTTCAAGCGGAGGAGTGGGGAATCAGACCTGGCTCTCCAGATTAGAGTCCTGCTGCTCTTAACCACTACACCAAACTGGCACTCTGGGCATCTTAGGGGTCTCTAAAGTTAACTACTGGCTGCTGTCACCTTTCCATGTGACTCCTGATATTCTAGTTGCTGCTTGGATGGCTTGTGCTTTTTGGTCCACCCTGGGCTCAACAGAGAGCCTTGGATAGACATCTCCATCTTACTCCCTAATCTGCACAATGTCTGGGACAATAATGTTGCTGTTTTACAAGGATGCTGCAAAGCTTCCTAAAATAATGCGAAGAGCTAAGCATGTTCTAAAGCACTGTGTAAATTGTAAATATTTAACATCAGCTCCCCTGTGCATGTGCAAAGTATGTTTCTTTCAGTGATTTGGTCCTCGAAATCTAAATTTCCACATGCACACCACTATTACCAGCCCAGAAGCAAGGGAGGGTACCCTCTGTTGCTCATGCCCTAGACTGATAAACTCTGAGCCGGCATCAGCAACTGGAGGAAATTTTATACCACTCCAATCAGATGAAATCTTCTCCTTGAAATCCTGACTTGGCATCAAGTTGCAATGGAGCAACTTTAAAAGCATACATCTCTTATTCCATAGTACTCCTGCGGAAACCAGCGGGACGGCTGCAAATTAAAATGGCTGGTTAGTTGATTTGTGGTCCAACTCAGCATTACAATTCATAGCACTGGTACAGCTCACGCCCAGTAATCTTGTGTTTCACACCTGTGCTATCATTACAATAATTATTGTCTTCAATGCAACAAGGGTGTCAGAGAGGGGGCGCGGGGCTTGCCTAAGGCCACCTAATGAAGTTGTAACTGAGCTGAGATTTGAATAAAGAATTTCCTTGCTGGAAAGTTCTTTACTTAGGCTACAACAAGCCTATAGACCCTTTTTTTCTCCATATACGATGGATGCTGATCAGATACGGTGGAGCAGCATTTCTCAAACTATGCTTTGGGGAAAGGGAGCTGCATGTGCATCAGAGCTAGTTAAGGAAGTTTGTGTTTATTTACTTATTTATTTATTTCGTATTTGTATTCCGCCCTCCCCGCAAGTGGCCTCGGGGCAGATAACAACCTTAAAATCATTTTTCAAAGTTCCGTATTAAAACATCATATAAAAATAGCAGCACTCTTTGCCTGGCGGCAAAGTTCTTAGTAATGTGTGAATGGATATGGCAGAAGCGCAATGCCTCTTTGCACGGAAGAGAAGCAAATGCTTGATCCTTAATCATCTTTACCAGTCCAGAGTACAGCTTCCCGGATCTGATCCAGCTAAAGTTACCTACTTTATCTGACCTGAATCGAGTTGTCCTGTCGCCTTCCAGGACTTGATTTCAGATGGAGCACTTCTTTTCCTAAAACAACTCATTGAGTTCTTGGCTACACTCTCTACACCAGATGCATGTGTTTGTCAAGTGCAGGGAGATGCAAAGTTAGCCAGGAAGCATACTTTAAAAAGAGCCGGCTGAGATTGCTTCTCAGAGGGTTTGTTAATTTCATCTTCGCTTCCCTCCAAGGCTCTGTCAATTTCACTCCTCCAGCCTAAAACTGTGCGGGATCGCAACTAGGGGGCAGCAAGGAATGGAAATGGGCTGGAGCCGCCTTCCCAGCCGGGCTTGGACCTGGAGAGGTTATAATGGGCTGAGGTTTCCCTTCTGGCATTTCACAGCCCCTTCACACTGCTCCAGTGTATAGCAAAGCCTCTGTCCCGCCAATGGCTCTATCTTTTTAAACTACCCTTCCCAGCCACCATTGCATCTCCCCACAGCGTTCTTCACTGTCAGATGTCTCCTGTAGAGAGACTCACAGAGGTACCTGGACTACAGAGTGCTGGGAGCTCATAAGTGTCTCCATTTTTTTAAAAAAATGAGGATTCCTAGGCACGGACAGCTAGCGGGCCACAGAGGAGGCCTAACTGAAAGGTTTCCCACGGCCTCTAATTGTCTCTGCGCAGGGATGGGGGGAGGGTGTAGGAGCAGGCAGCGACCCTCCCTCCAGGCTGAAGGGTTCTGGTCCAGACACAGGTTTATTTCCCCAGTGCGAGCTAGGCGGAAGTTTTTCTGATGCAGGAAAATTGGAAAGGGGTGTTTTTGCCCCCCCCCCTTTGGTGTTGAGAGCTGACTAAATTCGCCTTGTCGGGCCTTGTAAAACCTGCCTCTGCCGTGTCAACTTCTGTGCAAACCAAAGAGGAAGGACCTTCAAAGGGGTCAGCGAAGCCGGCGGGATCCGGTGCCGAGACGCCAGCCGGAGAGAGATCCTAATCGGAACCGCCGGCTGCTGTTTTCGGCCCAGGAGGAGCGCCGGTTTCCAGGGCTCCATCGCGTCGCCGGCGCCCTCGGAGAGTATCAGCTTCCGCCAGGCTCCAGGCACGGCGGCCACGGCAAGGGAGTCAAGCCCAGCTCAGGGCCAACCCCTGGAGACTGGCTGGGGGAAGAGATGAAGAGCAGGAGGGTAATGTGAGAGGAAGACTCTCGAACAGGCTCGGGACACAAGCGGGAGATGCTATCGGGCCGCATTCCTCTTCCAGAAGCCGGGCGGGGGTGTCGCCCCTCCTCGCCAAGGTTCACATTCCAGCCCCGGCTGCAGCTAACCAGAATCTTAACTGGACTTCGGGGCGAGGGATTCTCGCAACTTAGAGTGGCTGTCAGGGAAGAGGGGTTCTTCCCCACCCCCTCTCTTTTTTCCTGTTTTCTTCCTCTCCTCTCTCTTGCTCTGCGCGCTGGGCTCTTTGGGGGATATCGAGTTCTGCTGCAAAGCAGGACTGCAATGCGATGTGCCCAGGAGGGAGAGAAGATCCGGAGAAATCAGGCGGACTCCGGGCCTCTTCAACGGGGAGGCGTTGGGAGAGATGCTAGGAGGCTCTGCCGCCACCACCACCACCCCGCCCCCCAGGCCACGATGCGAATCCAGTTGCACCATAAAGAGTCCGCAAGTATCCGCTTTGGAGAGTCAACGCTTCCTTGGATTTGGATCAGGCCGAGAAGAACGCAGAGCCCAGGTTTCCCAGGGAAACACCTGACTCCTTCAGATCACAGAACAGTCGCTCCTGCTGCAGCCACAACCCTGTTCACCCTGGCGTTGCCAACCTCCAGGTGGGGCCTAGAACGCTCCAGGAACGACGACTTCTCTCCAGTCTACGGAGAACAGTTCCCCTAGGGGCAGCGGCTGTTTTGGAGGGTGGGCTCTACGGAGTTATACCCCACTGAGGTCTCTCTCCTTTCTAAACCCCGCCCTTCCCAAACCCGAAGCTAGCTAAACCGAAAATGGGGCGGCCAGCACTACTTCAAAGAAACCAAACGCGGACATTCAGAGCCCTGATGGGATGCTGTTTGCCACCTGATGTTATCTCCTTCCTTCCCCTGCCCGTTTAGGTTGGAAATGTAGCAAGCGTCCTACCTTCAGTCATGAAAGAGTTAAATTAGTGTTCTATTTATTTAGTTAGTCAAGTAGTTTGCATAGCTGTGGAGTTAAGGTTCCCTTCATAGAAAGAGTCCTGTAGCACCTTTAAGACTAACCAACTTTATTGTAGCATAAGCTTTCGAGAACCACGGCTGACGAAGAGAGCTGTGGTTCTCGAAAGCTTATGCTGCCATAAAGTTGATTAGTCTTAAAGGTGCGACTCTTTACTATTTTGCAACTGTGGACTAACACGGCTAACTCCTCTGGAGCTATCGCCATAGAATGGGGAGTCTTTATGCTTAATGAAGAGATCTAGGATTCACTGTTGGGCAACCAGTTTATTGAAGGGGGGCAATTAACTAGCAACTTATTTTAAAGGTTTATTGCTCTTTGTCCCCAGTCAGGCTTCAGTTTTCAGCCTTTATGTAGTCTTAGTATGGATTGTGCTGTGTTCTAGTCTGCCCACTACTCTTTATTTTCTCACCAATGTACCCTTTATCCTAATAAGTAGTACAGTTTTTTTCTAGAGCTAAACACAGAAGTCTGTTCTTATATTCTACTGCCATTAATTTACGCTGCTAATTAAAAGCCAGCAATTTCCATACATTACCAAGCAGGGGGGCTCAGCCCTTTCCAGCCTGCCAGAACCAGGGAGGTGGGCACAACCCCAAACTGGAGGCGAGCCAGCCACAAAATGTCAGAAAGTGAGATTATCCATAAATCTAATAGCAACTCTCCAACATTTCAGGCTCAAGCTCCCATGATCAGGATGCATTTTAAAAGAAACTTATTGTTTAATAATAACAACTCTTATATAGTATTATTATCCCCACAATACAGCTGGGGCTGAGAGGAGTGGCTTACCCAAAGGCCACCTACTGAGCTCATGGCAGGAGTGGAATTCGAACCAGCAGCCTGTTGATTTGCAGCCAGGGCTTTTTTTTCTGGGAAAAGAGGTGGTGGAACTCAAGACCACATAATGACCTCAGGTTGGGTCAGCTGGAACAAGGGGGAGGTTTTTAAAGTTTAAATTGCCCTCCACGAAAATGGTCACATGGCTGGTGGCCCCGCCCCCTGATCTCCAGACAGAGGGGAGTTGAGATTGCCCTCCGCGCCAACTCCCCTCTGTCTGGAGATCAGGGGGCGGGGCCACGGGCCATGTGACCATTTTAAGAGGCACCGAAACGCCATTTCACCACTTTCCTGCTGAAAAAAAGCCCTGTTTGCAGCCAAACCACTTAACCAACTGTGCTACAGCAGCACAGTGCCGTCGTTACTTGCTTACACCCAGCTTACCATCACCAAGCAGTGAAGCTCCTTGTGTTGTGGTGGCAACTGCCGCCAAAGCAATTTTTTAAAAAGCACAACACATTTCCGACGGCCGAGCAGCCCTCTTGGGAAAAGCCCGGCCTCTCTAAAAGCACGTGGACTGGGCGCCTGGAATGGTGTGTGGGCAAGATCCACCGGCACCACATTTGGAGACCTCTGCATTAAGCCGCTATTAAAAGGACAGGGCATTTTTTTTCTCCAGGTTGTTGGCAACCCTAGGGAAAGCAGGGTCCCACCAAAGTTACCGGATTATCAAGCCTTGCTGATTTCGGGGGACCAGTTTGGGTGGTTCAAGCTCCTCCGCTGAAATCGAAGGGACTGCAAAGTCCTTCTCTGTGGGGATGGCTTCCAGCAGGGTTTAACTCTCAGTTTCCAGAGGCAGCGAGTTTAGAACTGCGGATCGGGTCCATTTAAACAGAACGTGGGGGGTTAGGGTCGTTTTGTCAACAGTCCAGCAAGCAAGGGCCTCAATCGCCTCTCTGAATTCTTCCGGCTGGGCTACTTGGCGCAAAGTTTCACGGGCCATTAACAGCCGGGCCTCCCTTAAGGGATCGTTGTAGCGAAGACTGTAGGAATAGGGGGGGGGGGACCTTTGAAATGTGCCAAGTATTCAGATCGCAATCCAGAGGGGAGAAGGATTCTCAGCGGAGCCTTTTTGGGATGGATGGTGAGCCGTGCGCTCCAAAATCTCTCCCGGTACCGGGCGTTTGCAAATGAGCTCCGCATTTTGGCGCGTGCCAGTGCCCTACGATTTAGTTTCAAGTGTGGGGACTAACCTGGGGGTGGGGAGGACTAATCCTGGCCAGTGGGGCTCCGTTTCTGACGCGATCCCTAACTTGGACTGTGTGTTTAGATGTTGCCTGTCGACGTGCGATAGCAATCGTTGCCGAGTAGATCTTTCTTCCCTAAACACCCTTAGCCATGCGGAGATGCAGCCCGGGTATTTCTAGAAGTACACATGCCGCTAGTACAGTGAACAAGCGTGTTCTTTGGCCGAGTGCCTGCAATTTAAACACTTGTTTCCGTAGATTTAGCGTGGACTGAACTCTGCAGAGGATACCATTGGGTTTAGATTGAAGTCATTTTGCAGGGCGGCTGCACTGGCCTAATCCTAAAGAGAGTTACTCCAGTTTAATCGCGCAGAAATCCTCTCCAGAGTCACTCCAGTCTACACGGGATCGCAGCCATCCCGGATTTAAAAAGCAGCGGTTCCTAAGAACCACTAAAGCGGAGCGTCTCCCGCGAATTTCAACCCCGCCTCGCTTCCCTCTTCGACTCTCTGGTTCGGCTCTAAGCGAGCCAATGTGGAAGTCGCTGGAGGCAGCCTGCGGAAAGGAGGGGGGGCAGACGGACCAGTGGCGGCCCTTTAATTGCTCCTTTAAAACCTGTTATTACGATGTTAACTGGTTAAGTATATATTGCTGCCTTTTATTGCCTCGATGTGACAAATTAAAACATCCCCTTCTGAAAAGCCTCGTTCACCGGGCAGGGGGAGCCGCAGGCGGCGGGAGGGGGGCAAAGCTGTCAGGTTGAATTGATGGGCGGACAAGCGGCGTTTTACCCTGCCGAGCCAACGCCTCTGCGATCCTGTTGCGTTCGGCGGAGGGAGGAAGAATTTCAGCTACAGTGGAGTCAGTGTTTGGGGTTATTTTTCTCCCCGAAATTGTTTTTATTCATTCATTCATTCATTCATTTATTTATTTATACCCTGTCCTCCCCACAAATGGGCTCAGGGCGGCTAAAAACATTCATAAAATACATTAAAAATCTCAAAACCATAAAATCAGCAATAATCTTTAATCAATCATTAAAATAGTCCGGCCGCAGACTATTTAAACAAAAATTTGGGATTCCGTATATGGGCATAACAGATGGTTATGCTATGTACTCAGTTTACAGAGAGCTTTAGGGAATTATTATTATCATCATCATCATCATCATCATCATCATCATCATCATCATCATCATCATTATTTTGAGTATTTGTTTCAACTTCTACAGTGCTACCCGCATCTGTGTGTGTACCCGCATCTCAATGTCATGTCTGAATGCGACAGACAGAAGTTTAGAAAGCGTGCAGTCACTCTTAGTAGACAGTCTGCGGCTTCAACGTGAGTGTACTACTGGTGGCAAACCCGCATTTGCCTCGGTTTCTCCTGTGTGATATGTGAAAAACCAAGGGAAGCCGCTAAAAAAAAACACTTGACATTTTAGTTTATGGCCAATAAAAGCGATATAGTTATTTAAAAATTAAGAAATCGTTCAGCGTGCATATGAATATTTAAACCGACTTTAAGTCATTTCACTAACACCTGGAGCCTTTGTGGGGACCGGAAGTACCGAAACCTGCCACCGGAAAGACAAACGAATTTCTGTTAAGTCTTTAACAATGAGAGCAAGATTCCTTTTCGGTTTTCCACGCACTTGTCCCACCACGTTCAGTGGTGTTTGCACCCGGGTAAGCGTGCCTAGGATTGCACAGCTACCCCGATGGAATTTGTATCCCTCAGACAGACAGCACAGTTGGTTTAAGAAGTGTTACGTCCTTCTAAATTCATTGAAGTTAATGAGGTTAGAAGAGTGTAGGATTGCACGGAAATCCTGATCGCAAGGGTAGAGAGCTTGCGACTATCCTTGAGGAACATCTATACCTGGTGAGTCCAAAGTACAGATGCGCACGTCAAAAGCGCAAATCCCTTTGCTTTCCTGGGGGCTGCTTGCATAGTATTGTGGGAGAGATTAGGACGGACACAAAAGTAACTCAACCAAATGCTTTTAATGGTTTTGTTTTAGAAATCGAAAATGGATTAAAGCGTAACACTGTCAGTAATATTTTCCTCCCTATCTATCCCGGAATTCCGAAATGAGATTCAGAACCAGCCTGTCAAGCGAGCTCGAGTGTGAAAACTTTTGTCAGGAGGAAGAAAAGAGAGAGAGAGAGAGAGAGAGAGAGAGAGAGAGAGAGAGAGAGAGAGAGAGAGAGTGAGTGAGTGAGTGAGTGAGTGAGTGAGTGAGTGAGTGTGTGTGTGTGTGTGTGTGTGTGTTTGCTCCCAGAAACAAAATGCGTGGAGAACTGCTTTCCTCTTTTACACCAGCCTACAGTCACCAAAAGACGCGATGTTGTCTGATCACACGCAGATAACTTCCCGTGTCTGAAGAAGAGAGCTTTGACTCGCCAAAGTTTACACCCTGCAGACCTTGTCGGTCTCTAAGGTGCCACTGGACTCAAATCCTGCTGTTCTCTTGCACACCCACACAGCTACCCACCTAAGTATACCCCCAACGTACACACCATTTGCTTTCCTTCCTCATTTCAGCCAACTTCAAACCATAACTGACTATTGTGCCCCCCCCACACACACACACACACACACCAGGCCGCCACAACTGTGCAAGCCGCGTCTCCAGTTCACTGCCGATTGGAGAGCGAGCGGGTTTAGGATGGGGCTGTGCGCCAAACGCACAGGGCTGCGGACGCCACGTCCAAGGGCAGCGAGCTCAGGCGAGGCGCCTGAAAGCGAAAGTCGACAAATCTTGCGGCTTTTCCCCAGAGGAGGCGACAAGAGCCGCATTCTTGGCAGCTCCCCGGGCCAAGCCTCCCAGCTCCGCTTCGCTTGGCTGTTGCCTCTCCCTTCCCCAGCCTGTTCGTCGTCTAGGAAGCCGGAGAGAAAGGCCGAGGGCTGGGGAGGGGGGTCGGGGTGAAGAAGAAGGAGGGCACTTTCCCCCCCTCCGCAGCAGCCAGAAGGGTCTACCCGGAGAAAGGGGAGCCCCGCAGCCCAAGGAAGACTCTCCTAATGAAATCAACTCGGAATCCATTACACGAGAGGATTAGCTAATTACCAGATCAGAGAGCCGGGGAGACGGGGCGAAAGGGGGGGAAATAAATAAATATGCCTTTAAGTAACCGAAAGTAATTATAACCCCATTGTTGACGCTAACGATTAATAATTGATCGGATGTTCTACACAATGAAATGTCAGTTTATTCTCCCCGTGAAGGCACATGTGGCTATTTCTTTTCTTGGGGCTGGGGAGAATCGCATCAGACGAATCTTAAAACATTATACTTGGAAAGATGTCCCTTAATTGAAGGTAAACGGAACCTCGCTCTTTGCAGCGAAAATGCACGGGAGCGCCTTTCAGGAGACGGAGATTCGGATTTTGCGTAGGATATGTTTCGCATTCGCTCCGGCACCTTTCTTAGGAAACCAGCGCCTTATTCAAGAGGAAATTGGAGCCCTGGAACTCGAGTTCGGTTATGTTTCTTAAGTTGAGCGTCTACCCAAAACACACACACACACACACGTCCCCCTGTTGCGATAAACTGCCTGTCTGGTAGGAAAACAGTTCCTTAAATCAGGACAGATCCTGAAGTTCTTTTTTAAAATGCAGGCACGTCTTCCCCAGACTGGACTCAAGAAAGAGAGTGGAATTCGGCTTTACGGGGGGGGGGGGTTGCAAAGGTCCCGTTGGCCACCCTGGTAGACGGGGAAGAGGGAAGAGAACTAGAAGAGTACAGCTAGTCCAAGAATTAATGGGAAACTGGAGTGACTCTGCATATAATTGTCCTTTAAGAAGATGTGTGTAGCGAATGGCAGCATGAAAAATAGAATCTCCCTGAAAATGCGGTTAACCCCGCCCCCTCAAACCGTGCGATCCTATGGATCTCAAAGATCCATATGGATCCTATGGATCTCCTAGACTTCCGGACCAGGCAAAACCTTTTCCGTCCAAGCCGATTGCGGAATGCACAAACTCCAGATGCCTTTGATACAGGAATGCACCGGCATGCTGTGGGGAAGCGGGAAAAGCGCACTTTCCAACAAAATGGAACTAGGGGCAAATGACTGGTGAAGAAACTCTCCGAGCCCCCCTCCCTTTGGGTTTTCCATCCCAATCCTTGATCCTTTCTGAAACCACTTTGTAGCTTACAGGCTCGTGTTGGATCAAGGGGGGTGGGTGGGTTCAGAACCAGGGAAGGCCTGGTTGCCGGACATTTCTTCTAAACTGGGATATGTGAGTGAGTGTGTGTGCGAGAGAGAGAGAGAGAGACGATTGGTGTATTTTTTTTTTAATCAGAGAAAGAGAAGGACTTGCCTTTTTTTTCAATCAGCAAGTTTCATTGGAGGCGATCGAAAGGTGCTCAATTTTCTTTAGTTCTCCTTACTGAAAACTTTATTTCCCCTTCTCTTTCGTCCTAAAGGGCGAGGGGGGCATGCTTTAACTGCTTTCCTATCTCTTCCTCCACATATTCTTAATATCATTAAAAAGACACGCACACACACTAAGTGTTGGTGACTTTGAAAAATCTTTGCCAAGGCTGGAGGAGGCGCCGGCAGCGGCTTTGTCCGTTTCCCTGCCCGCCTCCTCAGAAGTCAGCCTCCTAGACTGCACCGGGCCTTACACCCAAGTAGGCGCTGCCTTAATCCTCCCCCCCCCCCCAGGCTCCTACAGCTATAGAGCCTTCGGCTGCGGATGAGCTTCTCTCCTCATTTTTGCGAAGTCCGGTTACTCGCGGTGCCACCAAGGAGGTATTATCAAAGGGCTTTTCCCCGAAGGGCACCGCCGAGCCCGCCGCGGGCCACCCGCTGCTACTATCCTTGGAAGCAGGCTGCAGTCGCCTGCTCTTCGTCACCTCCTTCCAGACATTTCCAAACGGTGCAACCAACCCGCGAACAATTTCAGCCGCACATTGTGCACTACTACGGCAATAGTTTCCGCAGCACGAAGGGGCAAGATCTGGCCCAAGCGAAACACTGCCTTACGCAGGGGGAAACCGAGCTGGGCACGGCTTCCTTCCTCGAAGCCTGGAGGCTTTCATTCCCGTCGGGTTTAGCCTGTTGCCATCTCAATGAATGGGTCCGAGAAGCACCCACGGTCGGCCGACGCTTGGCAGCCCCCCGGAGCCCACGAAAGGGCCTTCGGAACGACCCGCGCCACACATCCTCAGGGTTGACTTCCAAGCTCAGCTGGTTTCTTGCCCTCAAACTGCAAATCCAAGGAGGCCTGCGCAGAAGGAGCGAACTCCGCGGCGCTTACTTCCGAGGAAACAGTTCAGGGCTGACGGGCAGCCTCAGTTCCTCCATCTGTAAAATGGGACTAAGGAGAAGAGTGATCCTGACCGTAGGGGGAGGGGCAGTCCGATCAAGGCCAACAAAATGTCCTTCCGAGTAAATTGGGGGGGGGGGGGAGCAAAAGTAACTGAGGCCCAGTTACATGAGGGTTTAACTGGGGAGTAATTCTCATCGGCGCTGAGCTCCAGGCTCCAAAATATATTCTATGGTTCCACTCAGTTCCAGGACAGGCGTGCGCAGGGCCGCAGCTTCACTTGGAAGGGGGCGGTAGCTCTGCAGGCCCGGCTAAACGGGCAAGGAACAGGCACGACGCACGGATTGGGCTTTACCTTCGACTACAATGTGCGTAGGCTCGGCCGGAAAGCCCTGCTCGGTTCAATGGGGGCGTGTGTGTCAATTACAAGCAGGGGCCTCGCAGGATGTCAATTACAAACAATGGCGTCAACCCGGCCCTGGAGCTGCGAACTGCTCGGCGGGAGCCTCCTTCAGATACGTGGGAGGAAAGAGGCTGCGGGGGCCCTCTCCCCCCTCCTCCCCCGGCCGGCTCCCGGCGCTTCCCAGGAACAATCTCGCCCCCTCTCGTTGCCAGCAAATGTGGACGCTCGACGGCAAGACAGGGGCTGGGGGGCGGGGTGTCCTCCGCCCGCTGATTGGTCCACAACAAGCCCCGGAGCGCGGAGGGGACGCAGCCGGCGAGGAAGCGGGCATTTCCCCCAAGTCCAAAGGCCGCGGGAAACGAAGCGGGCTGGCGCGCTGGCGAGTTCCAGGAGAGCGCCGGGGAAGGCGCTGAGAGGGGGGGGGGGGGGTTGCTGGGAGTCGAGATGGAAGGGCCGGACCAGAGGGGGGCTGGGAACTCGGGAAGAAGAACCCCCTGGTCGATGATATGAGGATGATGATGATGCAAAGGGAAAGGGTGAAAACATTAGCCCACAGCTTACATATGTTTCGATATGTATATAAATTCATGGATTTTTTCTCTCCTGCCATTATCACATTATATCACATTAGCAACAGCAGTAATAATATCCAAACATATGTGCGCTATGGGCGAATATTTTCACCCTTTCCCTTTGCAAAAGTATTGTTGTTATATCCCCTTCGCAGGACCCCCAAAATTCATTAACTCATATAAAATATAAATATCCAAACAAATGCGAGCTGCGGGCTAATATTTTCACCCTTTCTCTTTGCATAATAATAATAATAATAATAATAATAATAATAATAATAATAATACCTTTACAGGATGAAAAAAAATCATGAATTCATGTAAATATACCAACAAATATGAGCTGTGGGCTAGTATTTTCACGCGTCCCCTTTGCGGAATTACTACTACATTTCTCTTACTATTGCCTGACAGTGCAAATTCTCCTCTTAGGGTGCACTCCAGCGGGAAGTTCTCCTGCGCACGCTCCCAGCGACAGGGGGCTTGTGCAAGGAGGGGCGGCATTCTTTTCAGTACCCTTGTACATGAGAAACTCTCTTCGAATTATGCACTTAATCTGTTAATAATTTTGATTTTTTTAATCGACTGATTTTAGAAATCATTTAGCGAGGTGGGGGAGGAAAGACGGGGGTGCAGTCAAGATTTCTAGCCTCTCCCCCCTCCAATAGCTCTCCTAGAACGGAGTTTATTGCAACCTGGTTGGATATGAGAAAAGATACGACAGGCAAGGAGAGAAACGTTTCCAAGCCAGTTGCCTCAAGTCTTTCCACGTTTTTTCCAGGAAAAAAGAAGAAGAAATCCCAGGTCTAAATTCTAGCAAGGGGTGAGTAAATTATGGAAATCTGAGATAATTCTTTGGACGTATAAACATCAAAGGAGAGGCGTTAGCTTTTCTAATCCCTGCCACAGAACGATTTTTTTTTAACCAACTGAAATGTATAGGTTACACGGCAGAAAAACCTGGGATATAAACGAGGGCGGGTGAGAAACAGAAGGAAGCTTGAGTCAAACCAGAAGAGGGAGAAACGTCTCCTGAAATATAGCTCCAGAAAAGGGGGAGGGAAGTATCAGAGAATTCCACCGTGTTCCGGTCTGAAATAATCTGGTTTGTATCTACAGAGCCCCTCTGCCCCAAGGCACTGCATTCCCTCAAAGAGGGAAGAATTTCAGATTTTTAAAAATATCTCCCTACTCTTTTAATACGTTAATTATTTTAAACCTTTGCGTAGCAATCAGGGGGAAAGAACCAGATTCTTTTTAACACGATTATGAAACCAAAAGCCCGCTTTCCGTATATGAACTCTGCTGCCATCTGGGAGGTAAACGGGTGCCAGGTGGGCAGGGCACAACCTACCAGGCAGTTCTCCTGCCCGCACCCCCTTGAAAGGAAAGAGATCCCCAACTTCTCTCACGCGAGCATAACTGAAAAGGAAGGAAGGCTCAGTTCTCTTGCGCAAGATCCCCGGCTTTCAAAGAAGGCTTGCGCAAGAGAATTTCCGGCCTCGCTGCGCCTGCAGCATTCGGCATTTGGCAACTGAAATGCCAAATAAACATTTCATGCAGGGGAAGAAAATGGGCGTAAATAAGGGGAGTAAAGGATTTCCTTCCAGTCCCTCGATCTTGTTTACTGTCCAACCAGGTTATCTTGGCACCCCCCATTTATCTGGCACACGAGACATCTGCAAAGTTACTTTCTTGCCCTTCCCAAATGGGCCCCTCGATTTCTCAAAGGAATGGATCAAACTATTCTTTGAAAGCTCCTGTTCTATTCACATCACGTGAACTTCGTGGCAGCGTAAAGACTTTAGTGCCTTCGCATATATGTCAAGTTTAGGATTAGTTAACCCCCTCCCCCGTGAGTTTATGGGGCAGAGACGCGTGTTTTGGTTAGGCCAGTCTGCGCAGCCCAACCCTCAGCAAAGGTGGAATAATATACTCATTCATAACCCCAATACATTTTTGAATAAAAGAAACGGTAGCTTGCCTTCGTGTAATGACAAGACTCCACCCCCAGACACACACCAGGATAGCTGTTTATCCAGTTAACATCCCCCCAGCTGAAGTCTGAAGTATCTAAGATCACTTTCAAATGCCCTTTCTAACAAGCCCCGGAGCAAGAGGCCACCAATTTTCAGTGAACAAAAAGTCACTGGAGAGAGCCCCGTTTGTCAATATCAACTGGTCCAGCAATTTCCCATCTTCAGACACACCGGCCTATCTGAGCTGGCAGATGTTTAGACAAGATTTTATAAATTGTTCAATATCAGCCCCTAATGAACCCCAACTGACCATTCCAAAGCAGCTCAAAGCATCCGGGATCTCCCCTGCTGGGATCTAATAATACTCTCACGCTGGAACATTATTAATCATGGAATAAAATAGATGAGGCTTTTGAAAAAATAAGTGTATGATTGATTAAAGGGCAATCTAAGAACCTATTATTCTTGTTTCATAAGGGTAAGTTATATTCACTCAATTTATCTTTGGAGGAGAAAATAAATGGCGGTTTGTCTCTTTACTGAAATTATATTATATGGGAATTCTCATTATTTGCTGGGGGGGGAGTGTGAAGCTCTTTTATGAGCTTGATAAAGGTGGATCTCTTAGGCGATTACCATATGATAGGCAAGGGAGGAAGAGGTGGGGAAAGCATATTTAAAATGGGTTGGGGAATTTTTAAATACATTTTTATACTTTCAGGGTTTGAGTAGATTTTGATCAAAATCATATATATACACTGGGAATTAAAATGACATTCTGAATTAATTATGTTAAAATAGTGCTCTATAATGTATAGTGTGAAAATATACCCCGACCTTACAAATAAACTTTGAAGGTTTTCATTGTCCTAAAACATGTCCCTTCAACAAGGATTAATTAGCCAGTTTGCTCATATAATAAACATTTAATGAGCTATCTTAAGTTTCTGCACCCATAATGATATTTTGTAAATTACCCTTAATTTAAAATAAAAATTGCTGGAAGTGAAAAAAAAAATCCCACCATGTTATTGCAGACTAGTCTGTTTTTATTTACAATTAAAGATATAAATTAGTAAAGAATTCTCGTTAAACAACGAGGGATTGTATAACCATCAATGTCTCAAATAAAAACCAGGCATAATTTATTTACAAAAGAGTTGGGATTTCATTGCAATACAACTTGCATAAATTACTAGAAGCTCTTATATCATTACAAAAATAAATATCAAATTTGTTTCCACTTTGTAAGTACTTAAGTTCTTCAATCACGGTTTCTTTTTAATTGCTACTGTATGCATCTTTTAACAAAGAATTTGTACAATAAATCCTATCACACCTACAGAATATATATATATTTATATAGATATATATACCGTGGCAATGAAGTGATCGATTCAAGATATCCTGAGAAAAAACGGATTTGCTTTTTTTTTTTCCTTCTTCTTCCTTTGTTTAAAATCACACATACATTAGGGAAACTAGACTATACCAGCAAACTCACATAATGTCCAACAAAATTCTGGTTTAATTATTAGAGTCTGTCGATTTATTAGTGCTCTGTGGTCTTCTTTTTATACAGTGGCACAAGATGTGATCCGGATTTAGAGTTTTGTTAGAGATCTAGATACAGAATAGAGCGGATGGCTTGTTGACTTTTCTCAAAGCAAGTGTGACCCCTACCTGTGGACCAAGGAAAACACCAGATCATCTACAATCCTTCAGTTACATACCCAGCGTTAAAAAAAAATGAAGGCAAACTGGAATGCTTATCCCTCCTTCTGGCTACAGAAGGATTAGGAGCTTGGGGGGTGGGGAGGTGTCAGAAAAATACTTGGCCACAAGATTTTTCTTTAATGGTAACCATAGTTGCTATGGTGGGAGGGGGCCGGCAATCCACTGGCCCTCTATTCTCTTTGGAATCCTGCCAGAATACATCTCATTGTCCCTCCGCTATTTGAAATGCATATAAGCATACCCAATACTAAAAAAAAATGTTTTTGATGCATAATTCTTACCATTTAGCATAGCACGAAGGAGAAGGAAGTTTCTCTGCACAGGCACACAGTGGAAATGAAGGCGCATGGTATCAGGCCTTTCTACAGACCCCTTTCATTGAGTGTGCCTGTGCAGGAGAACTTCCCGGCTGCTTGCGCCCTTATCTGAAAGTCAGCCACCATTAGAATTATACAGCAAAACGCAGAGCTCTCCAAACCCTCAATGGAGTGTTGCTTGCAATATATTTCAGGTGGCAGAGAGAGAGTGATTCTGCACACGTTGGATAATGCACTTCCAATCCTCTTTATAGATCATTTGGAACGAATTTTTTTGTGTGCAGAACAAAAAATCCACCTCAAAGGATTGATAAAGTGCATTGAAAGTGCATTATCCAACGTGTGCAGAATCAGCCAGAGGCAATGAGTTAAGGGCGCTCCTGTTTCCTTTCAAAGGGGCTTGTGCAAGAGAAGATCCCAGCTGCAACAATTTTCTTGGGAAACAATTCACCAATAGAACAATTTATTCCAATCATTGCAAATACTGCATGTGTGTGTTTATACACACATATATACATATACTTCACAATTATATTTCATAATTCATATAATTTATAATTTATTTATATAAACAAATATACAGATCCCAGTGCTTGTGTATCTGTATACACACGCACATAATTGATAAGGAGATTGAAACTGATTTCTAAAAGGAGGTGTTGAAAACGCAACAGCTTTTCTTTGCCATCGAGCTCCTTGGTAATGGAGCAAGAAATTAACATTAAGGAAATTTACAGGCCGGGCAATATATCTGGAGCGGCTGCCAAATGATCTCCCTCAGCAGTGTAACAGAAGCAGAATAATAAAAAAGGGGTCTCACTTACGTGCTTTCTATAGGTAGGGTTGTACTCCTACTGTGCACACTTCAGTGGGGTCTGTCAAATAGAAGCGTCAGTTAGTCACACAGGACACAGCTGACTAACTAGATTATACACTCCGGGCATGGCCCAATTCCCCCCCAGCTCAGACCCCCCATTGGCCCAGCCTTGGAAGCCCTTTCGCAGATCCAGCGTCTTTCAAATGTCTGGGGCTCCGGGGTCGTTCGGAGATCGGAGCACTGGATAATTTCTTTTTAATAATAAGCTAGTTTGTCTTACATTTCCTAGAACAAGCAAGTGAGGCGGCAATCTCATTCTACAGTGGAACTCAGTGGGGTTTACTTTTGCGTAAAGACACTTCTGAGCAAGCTGTCAAGAGCATGGACTTCACATTATTTTGGCAATGGGTGCTTTAAAAAAATCATCAGAAACTGGAAACTGCCCGGTTTGCTTAGCAACATAAAAAGAGGCGGATGTATGCAGTTATTTGACAATTAATAAACAATACAGGAAGACATCTCCCATTTGAAGCAAAGTAAAATGATAATGTTTTTTTTTAAAAAAAACAGGCGTTTTCTTTTTTTCATAGATAAAAACAAACTCTTTTTAAGAGCGCAGGACAAGTTGTTTAAGTCCAGTCCCCGAAAGTATTAATTAATCGGACCGACGGTCCCATTGTTTGCAGAGAAATCTTGTCCCAGCAGATGCCTGCTGCAGAACAGAGACGAGACGCAGTTCTCAGCAAACCAAGAAACCGCTTTGAAAGAAAATCCCTTCAGAGCCCCGCAAACAGTCTTCGCTTTCTGTGCCTTGACGCCACAGGATTCTCCGCGGCCGGCCCTGCCCTTCTCCCCCCGGTTCGTGCGCTCATTTGGGGTCTTGCCTCCCCCGAAAAAAACCCACCTCCAAACATCACCCCAACTCCTCTCCGAGAATCACCCTCCTCGAAGCAAAACTGCGCCCTGACTCCTCTCCGAGAATCGCCCCCCCCCCCAAATAAAGCAGTCCCCGACTCCTCTCGGAGAATCGCCCTCCCCTACCTTTCTTCGCGTCCGAACCGGAGGGCTTGTAGTGAGGTTCGAGGTGGCCGGCGAGGCTTTTCAGCGAGCTCTCGGCGCCCTGCTTGTGAGCCGCGCTCCCGCTGCCGCTTAGGACAGCCTGGCCCAGTCCCTCGCCGGAGGCCACGGCGGCCGAGTTGTAGCGCAGCAGGCCCTGGCCCGGGAGGGCGTTGAAGTTCCCATAGTTTGTGTAGTTGCTATAAAAAGGCGACGTGTAATAAATATGCCTCCCCAGCAGCGAGGAGGGCGAGTAGGCAGCGTTGTGCGGGCCGGAGGACGGCGGGCCCGACGCCGGGCAGCCGGGCGGGCCCAGGCCGTGCGCGGGCTGCGGGTGCTTAAGGTCCGACGTGGCGATCTCGGCCAGCGACCAGAGCTTGGGCTTGCTGCCCGCCGCCGTGCTCTGCGGCGCCGCCGGGGGGAGCCGGGCGTCCAAGGCGGCTTTGGCGGCGTGGCGGGCGGCGTCCTGGCCCTGCGGGTGGCCCAGGAGCGGCGCTTCCACCCCGGTGAGGGGCGAGGAGGTGACCGGCTTGGCGGGCGGGCCTCGGCCCGCCTCCTCGTCCTCCTCCTCGTCCTCCTCGACGTCGTCTTCGTCGTCGTCCTCCTCCTCGATCTCCTCGTACTTGTCCTTGCACTCCGAGCCCGACTCGCACAGCGGGTCCCCGGCCCTGCAAGGGGCCTTCTCGCCGTCGGATTCGGCCGAGCAGGAGTGGTCGGTGAGGGAGTCCACCTGCAAGCTGATCCCTGCGGCAGAAAACCAGGGAAACCGTCAAGGAGACCCGGCGGACGGGCCGGGCGGCGGAGCCACGGCAACCCGCCCGCCCCGCTTCCCCCCAGACCCTGCAAACCCGGCCCTTTGGCCTCCGATTAACATTCCGACACAGGCAAGCGGCACCCCCCCCCCCGCCCCCGTCCTAGCCTTCGAGGAGCCCTTCTCTCCTTGCCAGCAAGGAAGCGCCCCCTGGGAATCTGGCCGGTCCTTAAGGTGCTGCTGGGCCCGAATCTGGCTCTTATTTCCTTGGGGGGGCACAAGAAACTGGTCTCAGATGCCCCAGGGCTTGCCCGGTGGCCTTCAGCGCCCAGGTGCCCCCAAGGTGCCCCTCTGCAGAGTTACAGGCTTCTAAGCTCACCGGCTTCCTCGGATCGAGAAGAGGGCAACTCTGCTGCGGAAAGGTTCCCCTCCTCAGCCCCACTCCTCTTTTTGTTAACGATGATGATAAAATAATATTCATATGATGGTGATATTATTATTATTATTATTATTAACAACAACAACAACTACAATCTGCTCTCTGTTTCCAAAGCTATGGGAGAAAATAAAAGCCCGAGAAATAAATACCGAGAGCACTTGCAACACAAAGTCGCCGTTTTATCCGTCTCAAGAGGCGATTCTTCCTCGAGTTCCTCCAGAATAAGCCCCCTGAAGGACGGAGCTCGGAGTCTCCCAAGCTCCTGGGCCGGCAACCTTGTCGGTCTCTAAGGTGCCCCTGGACTCCGGGTCCTGCTACCGACGTGAAGGGAAGCCGGTTGAAAGCAGGGGCCTTACATTGGAGGAAGCCTGTCCAGGATCTCGCACCCGGGAAGGGGCTGAGAACGGAAAAGCCAACCCCCGCCCCCAAACCGTGCGGGCTTCCTGCTCCAGAAAAAGGGGGACAGCCACAGGCCAGCCCCGCAGACGAGGAACCCCAAACAGTCCTCGGGGCAGCCCCGCACCTCCCCGTCCTTTCCGGGCCTCCTGCTCCAGCCAGGGGCCCCTCGGAAGGGAAAGCCCGGAGGTCCGACGGCGCTCCGGGGAGGAACAGCCTTTTCCCTCCGGGCCGAAGGGAGCGAGCCAGTGAGTCAGCCGGCGGCGCCGGGATGGCCGCGGAGGCCCGCCCCGCGCTCACCTTCGTCCTCGGCCGAGGCCTCGTGGCCCTGGCGCGCCTTGTCCGACGGCGCGTCCTTGGCCCGCAGCCCCCCGTCGGCGTCCAGCTCCTCGTCCTCGTCCTCGCTCTTGTTGCGCGGCGCCCAGGTCATCTTGTTCTCCTTCTTGAGGCGCCGCCGGGCGTTGGCGAACCAGGTGGAGACCTGCGTGAGGGTCATCTTGGTGATGATGGCCAGCATGATCTTCTCGCCCTTGGTCGGGTAGGGGTTCTTGCGGTGCTCCTGCAGCCAGGCCTTCAGCGTGGCCGTGGCGTCGCGCGTGGCGTTCTTGCGGTAGGCCGGGTCGTTCAGCTGGTACGGGTAGGCCGGGCTGCCGTAGGGGTGGTAGCTGATGGCCCCGCTCATGCCCGTCGGGTGGGCGTCGTAGGGCGAGCCCTGCCAAGCACCAAAGCCACGCGTTAGCCACGGGGGAGCCCGGAGCCCGGCAAAGGGCAGGCATCGTCGCAGGCGCCGCTATCATTATTGGAGCCCATACTGGCAATTTTTGCGCTCCTCTATCATTTGGGTTTTTTTTAAAGAGCTCCCCCGAGGGCATTCCAAGCCGCTTCCCTTTCGCCGCAGTTGCAAACTGCTGACGTTTTCTTCTCTGCTCCTTGCAGTTTATTGCAATTCAACGCAGGCTTTTATTTTTAGCCCCCCCCCCCAATTCCCAACAGCCTACAGGTAGTTTCTTAATATTGTTCCACTTTCCCTCTTCTCCCGACCGCGTCGCAAGAATATTTCCTCTCTTGCAATGGGGGGGGGGGGAGGAAGGAGAGAGAAACTACAGCCCCCCCCCCCCTCAGCAATTCACTTCGCTAATGCATTGCAAATCCAATTTGCAAGCCAGAAGATATGCACCGTTTCGAATCGGTCAAATGCGATATAATTAGCATTTTAATTCGCCCTTTAAACGTTTAAATTGCGCTGATTTCAAGTCCGCATAATACAGCGATGGGGGGGGAGCGGGGGCGGGAAAAAAAATTAGCAGAGCAATTCGATAACTTTCCGAGCCGGCGCAGACAGGGAAGCTCCGCGGCGCTCCGAATTTACCTAATGTCCTTAATAGCCCGCGAACAATGAGGCTTGGCAACTTGCACGGCCCCCCCCCCCCCCAGTTCTTCTGCCACGAGAAAGTCAAACAGAGGAGCGTTTGAGACCGGCTCCCATTATCCTAAATAAAGATCGCCAGGCTGGGAGAAGCGGAGGGAGGGGAGGCGGACGGGGAGAGAGTGAGAGAGAGAGAGAGAGAGAGAGGAGACTCCAGCCCAGGGCGCTCGATCTGATATCTCTCGTGTGGAGGAAACAAAACAAAACCCTTTGCCCCACTGCCCCCCCCCCCGGGCTCGGCGAACCCTTTCCTGGCTTTGCAAAAGGCTGAAAAAATAAGCGGCGACCCTGGCCCCCGCTTCGCCGGGCGCGCACACAGCACGCTCAAAGCAACCGGCCAGGCGAGGTCTCAGAAAGCACCCCCGCCCCGGCCCCGGGCTTCTCTCCCCTCTCTCGGCTGAGTTTCAGCTCGGGCTCCGGCTTCCCAGAGGCAGAAGTCCCTTTGCCCCGCGGTAAAGGAGCCAGAGGAGGAGATAAAGCGGGGGAAAGGACAAGGGGGAGGCGGATCGGGGAATGCAGGGGCAGGAAAGGAAGAGAGGGAAGAAGGGAGGAGAGGAAGAAACGGAAAGAAGGAAGGAAAGACGAGAGAAGGAAGGAAAGACGAGAGAAGAAACGGAAAGAAGGAAGGATGGGGAAGAAATGAATGAAGGAAAGAAGGAAGGGAGAAGAAATGGAAAGAAGGAATGAAAGATGGGGGAGAAGGCAGGAAGGATGGGAGAAATGGAACGAAGCAGTGAAAGAAGAGAGGAAGAAAGGGGAGGCATCGAGGAAGGAGGCGAGCGGGCGGACTCGACGGGCAGGCGCCGGGTGCCCTGCCTCCGGCGGGCCGCGGCGCGCGTGTGCCTAACGGGGGTGGCCCGGCTCGGCTCGGGCTGCCTCCACACGTGCGCCCGCAGCCCGGGAGGCGCCGCCGGGGCAGGCAGAGGAGGGCGCCGCCGCCGCGGCGCAGGCTGGCCGCTACCCACCATGTACGAGGGGAATCCCGTGGCCGGGTCGGTGGAGTACTGGAGCGGGCTGCCGAAGCCGGTGGCGGCCGCCTGGGCGGTGAAGGCCGCCGATCCCGGGTAAGGGCTGAACGCCGAGCCGGAGGACGAGCGGGCCAGCTCCTCGCTGCGGGGCGCCGCCAGCGCCGACGCCCCGTAGGCCGGGCAGGAGTAGAGCGCCAGCGAGCCCGGCGGCTGGTAGAGGTAGCCCTGCGGGTAGGACATGGCGGGGCCGAGGAGCAGGAGAGCGTCGCTGCTGCCGCTGCCGCCGCCGCCGAGGAGCTCACAGCCTCCCCGCCATCGGCAGCGCGAGCGGCAGCCAAAAGGCGAGCGGGCGCGCGGCGCGGGAGCCGGGGAGGGAGGCGCGCGCCCGCCAGCCGGCCCGCCGCGCCTCTCCTCGCCTCTCCCGGCCGCGCCGCCCGCCTCGCCCGCCCCTGCGCCGCGGGCCCCGCCCTCCGCCGCCGCCCGTTGGCCCCGCCGCCTGCCCGTCAGCGACGCTCATCTGCATGCCGGCCGGGGACACGCCCCCCGGCTCGCCGCTCGGGGGCGGGGCTCGGCGCAAGCCCCGCCCCGCCCGCTTCTGGGCGCCCCGGGACGAGAGCGGCCGGCCGGTGCGCGGCCCGGGGAGGTCGCGCCGCTCTGGCCGCCTCCGCGCCGAGGTTGAGCGCCTCCCGCAGCCCCCGCGCCGGGGAGGGTGGCCGCCGCATCTCGGGATGTGCAGCCCCGCGCGGGAGGGAGGCGAGCCCGGCCCCTGGACTAGCCTGCCGGCGAGAACGGCAGCCTGAGAAGGCAGGCGGGAGCCCCCTGGGCGCCCTAGGACGGACTTCCGAGGAGTCGGGGGACGGGGAGCGCGCCGCCGGCTCTGCGCCGCCGAAGCCCGCGGGAATTTGGAGGCGCAGAAGGGGCGGGGCGGGCTGAGTCCCGAGTAGGCTGAGAGAGGAGCGGCCTCCGGGTCCGAAAAACGAAACGAATTTCCAGAGGCGGGGGCGCACGCGCCCTGGGAACTGTGTCTCCAGGCCCCACCGCACGGGAGGGGAAGGGGGGACAGGCAGTGGAGGGGGCGGACGGGGCTCAAGAGACGCAAGGTGGGGAATCGCCGCCTTTTCCCGGGCTACGGAGAGGTGATGTAACCGCTAACCATTCGGTAACCAGTTTGGCATCGTCGCAGCCGGCCAGAACGGCAGAGACATGGCCCTGCTGCTGCTTGTGCAGAGTTCAGTTCTCCGGGGAGCCGCCCTAGAAGAACTGGGTGTGTGTGTGTGTGTGTTGGGGGGGGGTGATATTCGACGGCTTGGCTCGCAAGCCCACGGGGGATGCGAAGCTGGGTCCCGATCCGAGGCCTTTCTGCCTCCCGGCCTTTCCCTCGCTGCTTCTCCCTCCCCGTTCTCCGCAGGCGTCTCTCTGGCTACCGGCACGCAAGTGGGGCTCTCCTTACGCCCGAGCTGACCGCCTCCCCCTGGCTTCTGCGCTCTCATGGTGGTCTTCTCCAGCCCGAATCCCACCTTCTCTGCTGGACTTTGCCAGGGGGCGAGGCCTCCTCACCTCATTTAAGTGACACCCCCGTCTGAAGTCCCTATTTCGGAGAGGCCCGACGCGGCCTTCGGCACCGTTTCCCTTGCAAGCGGAAAGGAACCGGTTTTTGCCCGTGGGAAACAGCTGGCGGGAGCGAATCGAGTCCGACGCGTTTTAAAAAGCGACGATTGTCCCGGGAAAGGGTGTTCTTTATGATTTATCAAGCAGGTTGGGGGTGGAGGGGACCCATCACATTCAGGAGAAATTTTCTAGATGGGATGGGGCCGGAATTGCTCCTTGAAGCACAAACGAGGCCGTTCCGCGGACTGGAGCTGGCCTGGGGCATCCGGAGCAGGCCGTGCGGGGCGGTGGGGACCCACCAGCCCTCCCCACCCCTCCAGGATAATGCAGAATGTGACCATTTGAAGAGAGGCCTGGGCCAGAAATTCAATGCCTAGGCTCGCGCCCACCGGCTAAGCCGGCTGGCAGTGTCTCCCCTCCTAGCCAAAAAGGTGCCCGGGCACGGTGGGAGCCTGGGACTGTGCACCAGTGTGGAAAGGTCTCCGGTGGAGGTCGTTTCCCCCTAACCTCAAGACTCGCGCTTCGCTCGCCAGCCAGTGCGGCAACTGGCAGGTTTAGCTGCCGCTCAGGGCGTTTGGGATCGAGCCCCCCGACGTCTCCGTGTGGCCCAGACTCGGGCATTCAATCCCCCCCCCCCAAAAAAATATTCTCCAGATAAGGATTGGGGACAGCAAAATTAATTACAACGTCAGAAAGCCCATCGCGGTGCTGGGCTTTTCGACAGGCAAATTGCAGCGGGGCGCGAAATCGGGCTTTCCTCGGTTCTATATACGAGGGCAAACTCGTGTAAACGCGTTTCGAGGGCACAGGACGATTTCTCGCTGTGTGAAGGGCCAGCTGTGTACCAGCCATGAAGCAATACAAGGAATTATCTCCCCCTCCCCCCCAACTGCTGGATGTTATACCTGGAGGACATTTTCCAGCCTTCTCGGAAGTTCTCTGCTCTCTTACTGACCCCAAAAGGAGAGATTCCGAGGGTATCCTTTTTCTGTAGACTCAAATGATCCCCCCTTCTTTCCCTGACTAAACCAACCCGTAACCCCATTACGCAAAAGCAGATCTTTTCCAGGGGGATTTATTTCCAAACCAGGCGCCTGGAGAGCAGACGTAGAAGTGCTGTGCTCAAAATCAGGGGGGGGATGCATCTTTCTTTTTTGAATGGTTTTCCCACGCAGATGCATTCAGAATTATTTTCTTTTTAAGAGAGGGGGGATTGCAAAGAGCAACAGCTTCGATCTCTCCCCCCCCCCCAATGCTTCCACTTTTTGCTTTCCCTGCGAATGCGCCCGGTTACTTTCTATTTAAAAAAAAATAAAGCGAGGAGGATTGTGGCTGCTTTTTCCAATAAGTGATTAATGAATAGAGCATTACCATTTCAAAAGGCCGGCCATTGCTTTTGGGACGATTTGCATAATTTTTGTATGGCTTTCAAAAAAAAAGAAATGAAGGAAAAAGAACAGTCACGCGTTTTCAAGAGCGAATATAATGCAGGCTTGTGATTAAACAGCCCTCCCATTTGCCTCCGACGAGGAGCGAGCGGGGCTCCTGAGGGTTCCCGTGGGGCATTTTGTCCGGCCCCAGCTAGGCCGTGCCCAGTCCAGGGGCCTAACCTCTCCCTGGCCCGGGGCAGCCTTTGGGCATACCTTCCTGCTAAATCTCGGACTTGAGTTCTCCACCACTGGTCTGTTTCTGCCTGGGGGAAATCGCGTATCCTGCATTGTTCTGAGTGGCGCTTAGTACCGCTCATAAAGCAAGGCCGCCCACCCGCAGGTGTCGAGGCGAGTCCTTGCACTTCATGGAATGCTTATTCCTTAGTGGAGCGCGCCGGCCCTTGGTGCTAAGCGGCGTTCACATCTGATTTAGCCCAGCATCGCATGTCCCCCAGGTACTGAGGGCCTGCAGCGAGGAAAAAGGAATCCATTATTTCTCGAGAAGGTCTGGAGGCAGGGTTGCTAGCTCCAGGTTGGGAAATTCCGGGAGATTTGGGGAGGGCGTGGTTTGGGTAGGAGAGGGACTTCAGCAGAGTATAACGTCACCGAGTTCACCTTCCAAAGCAGCCATTTTCTCCAGGCGAACTGATATCTATGGCCTGGAGATGATTTATAATTCCGGGACCTTTCCAGACACCACCTGGAGGCTGGCAATGCTGGAGGGGTTTTTGCAGCCCTGGAGGAGGTTTTGCAGGGGAGAGGAAGGGGGGGATACAGGTTTCTCTCCCGCCCCTTGTTCTCTGGGGCGAAGGTTTTAAAGCAAAACATAGTCTGGGGTTATGCTTTAGGGTAGGTCCCAGGCTGTTGCAATCTCCCAGACGTCCGAGGGAAAGCTTGGCTGCCATTGAAACCAGCGGGGGCTGCACGCTGCGATCTTCAAGGGTCCTGCTTGGAAGTCGGCGCAGTTCTGCACCGAGGCGGATGGGACCGGCTTAAGAAAAGCGTGGCCGGATCGTGCTCTCCCTGTTTTTCCTAACACAGATTCAGGCAGGGAAGGGGCGCCCACCTTTCTTTATTATATTTGAAAGCTAGTGTGGGATTAGGAACTTGGAAATCCAGATTCCAATTAGGTGAGCCAACCACTGGGAAGGGGAGGAACTGTCCTGGTGAAGTGGTTGGGCTGAGAATCAGCACTCCGCCTGTTCGAATCCCACGACTGCCATGAAGTCTGCAGGTGGCCTTGGGGAAGTTACTGCCCTCAGCCCCAGCTCCCCAGTTGTATTGTGGGGATTATAACACCGATTTAGTTCACCGCTCTAATCCTTCTAGAAGAGTGATATATAAGCGCAGTTGTTGTTATATGTTATGTTATATGTTATTTACCACGTGATGTTGTTGACCTCCATACCATGGAAATGAAGCTGCTGTTAAAGAGACAGGTCATTTCCCCCCTGGCGGTTGGCACCCTTGGTCTAAATGCCCAGTCAGCTTCGAAGCTCACTGGGTGATGCTAGGCCAGTCAAGCTTACCTACCTCGCGGAGTTGTTGTGGGTGGGAGAGGTAAAGAAGGGGAGACGCAGGTAGGACCCCCTGGGCGCCTTAGAGGGAGAGGGGTTAGCCGTGTTAGTCTGTAGTTACAGAATAGTAAAGAGTCCAGTAGCACCTTTAAGACTAGCCAACTTTATTGACGCATAAGCTTTCCAGAACCACAGCATGCATCTGACGAAGAGAGCTGTGGTTCTTGAAAGCGTATGCGACAATAAAGTTAGCTAGTCTTAAAAGTGCTGTTGGACTCTTTACTATTATAGAGGGAGGGGAGGCTGAAAATGCACCCGATTCCGGAGGCGTTTGCAGCGTCTGGCGGGTCAGTTCGCTTCTTGGTCTCAGGAATGAGTTCCTGGCGACGCTTCGGAGATGCTCCGGGAAGAGGCAGGGGGAGGCCGAGCACGCTGCTCCCCAAGCCAGCCTCTCTGCCCACTTCTGAGCTGAAGAAGAACCGGGCACGCTTCGATAAAGCCCACTGACAGCTCTGGCGGACTGTCGCGGCTGCGAGAGCCTTGGGCTTCTTCCACGAGTTCTACCTGGTCAGTCTTCCAGGGCCGTTGTAAGGCGAAAGGGGAGAGAGATTCCTGTACCCGCCTAGAGCTCTTCGAATGAACGGCCCATAAAAGGGGGCTTAACACAACCGAGTGTTCACGGATCCTGAAAAAAGCTCCACCTAAACTTGCTTGGTATCCGAATGTTCTTCTTCTAGACCGCAATCCTCACTCACCTTTCCCCTGAGAGGCAGGAGACTCTACTCCTGAGTAGTAAAGAGTCCAGTAGCACCTTTAAGACTAACCAACTTGATTGTAGCATAAGCTTTCGAGAGCCACAGCTCTCTTCGTCAGATGCATCGTCAGATCTTCAGATGCATCTGAAGAAGAGAGCTGTGGCTCTCGAATGCTTATGCTACAATGGAGTTGGTTAGCCTTAAAGGTGCTACTGGACTCTATACTATTTTGCAACTACAGACTAACAGGGCTAACGCCTCTGGATCTACTCCTGAGTAAACATGCTTCGGATCGCGCAACAGAACACTCTTAGAAACCCCTTTGCAATGGCCCTTACCAGGAAAAACGTTCCGGATGTGACTAGAGCTACCATAATGCGGTAGGGTTAGAGTGTTGAACTAGGATCTGAGAGACCCAGGTTCGAATCCTCGCTCTGCCGTAGAAGCTTTTTGGGTGGCCTTGGGCTCATAGCCAACTTATCTCACAGAGGTGTTGTGAGGATAAAGTGGAGGCGAGGAGATCCTAAAAGTCCTTTGGGGCGCCGCATCAGGGAGAAAGGCGGGGTATAAATGAAATACATGAAAACTAAATACACAAACTTGTCGGAATAGTATGATGGGGCATGCGCTTCAGGGTTTAGAAGAGTGTGTGAATGTGCGCGTGCGCAGGAAGAAGGTTCAAGATGCTCAGCAAAGTTCAGTTCTTGGAAAAGATGAAGGGAGAAGGAGAGAGGAATATTCAGTTGCTTTTTACATCCCTCACAACAATCCCAAATGCATAGGTTTTCCCGAGGAATAGTCACCTGTGGCTCGGAGCATGCGCCCTGCTTACAGGTACCCTTGGATCCAGTAGGAAGCACTTTCTCTAGGCACTCCAACGAAGGCAGCAATTCCAACAACCACCCTGCAAGGTAGGACAGTACATCACGAAATCAGTTGGGCAATGCAATAACGTCTAGAAGGCCTCACATTGTTTAACTTCCAAGTTTTGCTTAACTTGAAAGAGCTGTTGTAGCACAGTGGTTAAGCGGTTGGGTTGCGAATCAACAGTCTGCTGGTTCGAATCCCACTACTGCTGTGAGCTCAGTAGGTGGCCTTGGGTAAACCACACCTCTCAGGCCCAGCTCCCCAGCTGTATTGTGGGGATAATAATAACACTAACTTGTACACGGCTCTGAGTGAGGCACTAATCAACGCAGTTATCATCATTATCATAATCATTTAACTTGGTCAAAGGGCCGCATCTTCCTGGAAGTCTAAGCGGTTGACCTGTGCACATGTCTCCCAGCTTTGTGAATTACTGACCCTGAGCATTATGATATCAAAGAGCGGTGTTACAAGACTGCAACAACAACAGCGTGCTTATAGATTAGTACCACACTCAGAGCGGTGAACAAAGTCAGTGTTATTATTATTCTCACCCAAGGCCACCTGCTGAGCTCACGGCAGTAGTGGGAGTCGAACCAGCAGAGTGCCCATTCGCAGCCCGGCCACTTGACCACTATGCCTGCATACTTTCATACAATCGCCATCACAGGATGCTGGTTTATCAGACAAGAAGGTTGGCCACGTGACAACTTGCTGTCTGAATGCGATGTGGCACCATGGCTAGGACTTTCACAGATCAGCTCACCCGCCCCTTTCCAACGAACTGAAGCCCCAGATTCGGCCCAAATGCGGAGACATCAGACATCATTGATTTGTAAACTAGCAAGCGGGTTAAGATCTCTGCGTGCGCCACAAATAATAACCGAGTTTCAGTGGCTCTTTCTCCAGGTATATGGAGAATCTTGCGTGGGGCCTAGAGACTGAGAACTTAAGATCCGGATAAGCTTCCTTGCAAGTAAGGTCCCTTGCAACCGATGAGGCGCAAATCCAAAAGGAATCTTCGTCTGCCTAATGGCTTATTATGGGTGAATTGCGCGGCGTGGCTGTTTCTTCAGCTTTAGCGAGATCCGCGAGCAGGCTAATAAATCAGGAAGGACCCGAAAGGATCCGAATGCGTCCCCAGAACTGCTAAAGTCACCCAGTACAGGAAAACAGTGGCCCGCTAGTTTCCTGGCCTTGTGACGCGTTTCTAGCTTTGGCAGAATGTGGCATTCAAAGCGAAAGGAGGTTAGAATCGGGATGCGAGGCTCTGGGCAGGATTTTCCCTCAGTTATATATAACCCGACCAGCAGACGGCCAGAAGGGAGAGAAGGGTGGTGTTAGAAGTAGCTTAGGAGGGGACGGGGGCGGGAGCGCGCTGGGACCTGGAGCGCCTTTGGCTGCAAGCCACGCTGGGGAAGCTCCCAATTCCACCCCCTGCCCTCCTCCCTCTAAACACCGGGAGCAGTTGGGCTGCGAATCTTTCAGCCTTGCTGCTGCCTTACCAGATTTTCAGATTGCTCCTACTTAGAAGTTGCTGCCACAAAAATGCTGCCATCACAGAAGTAATGCTGGCGGTCTTTTTGCTTTCCTCCCCCAACCAGCCCTCAGCAGAGGCCGAATGTGCTCTCGGGCCAATCAGAAGCCTCAATGGTGCTTGGCCTGCTGCCCTTACTAAGGCTCCCCACAAACCGAACGCTTGTCTTTTCACCTATGGCGCATTTAGGTAATTCCACCCTGCAAAGAAAAGACGTTGGAATCGCTAGGAAGAGATTGCTGGATATTTGATGCTCATATTGTTCCCCGTATTGTCCCCCTGTCCCGCGTGCACCTGTCCCAGTTTCAGTCCTCTGGCTCACTGTCCAGGCATTCTCAGAAGGGAGCTGGTGCCACTGAACCCGGGGGGAGCTTACTTGTCAGTGAGAAGTTTAAGGATCACAACCATGTCTCACCCCAAAGCTCGCCCAGAAAGAGGAGGCTCAATATCCCTTACTCTCAAGAAAGTGCGTCCTTTACTTGGGAGCAAGGCCGAATAAAATGGACTGGCTTGTCCAATGTAACTTTTGCAGCTGAAACTCTGTCGACAAGGTTTACTCCTAAGTAGACGTGCACCGAAATCGCAGCCTTGGTTCAGCTGCAGACGCGTCAGTTCCAGGGAGCTCCAAATTCCGGAAAAGGGAGTGAACTCCTTCTGAAGAAACCGTAACAGGCTGGTGGGTCGCGATCAGTGCTTCTCTCGGATTAGGCTACGGGCCGCTGCCCGCCCTCCCGCCTCTCTCTGATTTCACACCCGCCCTTGTCTCCGACTGCTTACCAAATTGCCCCCCTCCAACTGCGTCTCGCTCCAACTTTGCACATCGGTGAAAACGGAAACGCTTTCCCTCACCTCAAGGGACCTTTCTATCTCTTCTTTATCTGGCTAAGCGCCCTCGCTCCTGTTTCAGAAAACTTTCTCCCCAAATGCCAGTTTGAAAATATGTTTCAAGCTGGGTAGGTCCGGTTAAGAGCGCAGCGTCTGAAAAATCGAAGCAAACTATTAAAATATTGCAGTGATAATGATGACGGTGTTGTTGTTGATGATAATGGTAATAATAATGATGATGATGATAACATCACCCCCCCCCCCCCCAATAATAAGGCACTTTTAATCCGAGACCATCAAAACCTTTGATGTCCCTATTGGTTTAAATGGGAAAGATTCGCTCCCATTAAAATCAACCTGGAGGCGAAACGTCTTTTTTTCGGCTGGATCGTGCCCAGAGAAGTTCACATTTCACTCACTTAAGGATGGGTTTTCTCTCTCTTGCATACACGTGCTCACTGAAAAAGAACAGGGGGTGGGGAAGCGAGGGTGAAACGACGTCACTTTCGGTTACCGGCTAAATGCAAAACACATCCCAGGCTCTGGATTAAAGATTGAAGTCACATCACATGCAAAATGCGAAGCGACGCCGGCAGCCGTAAAAGAGAAAGCCGTGTGAAGAGAACGTGTGTCAAAGCCCTTTCAAGCCCCACTGATTTCTGTGGGAGCGAGGCACAAATCCGCTCGCCAAGTTTGCTCAGAGGCGAGGCGCGCGGGTTTTAATGAGTCTTCCTCCCTAGTACGGGCCCATAAAGCTGCAGAATTAAATTCAGACGTGACTCCTCTCGTTAAGAGCTGCGGTTTTAAAACCGGGGTTTCTTCTCTTTCTCTAGAGCGCGCCAGAGAAAAGAGTTGTAAAGCACAATATTGCAGCGCAGATCATATGCAAAGGGACACCTCTCCAGATTCAGAGCTTAATTTGGGGGGGGGGCGGGTTACCTTGGCGGCTTGAAAACGTATAGAAGCCTTTGCAAAATGACTCGTGTTCTCTCGTTTATTGTAAGAAAAGTCTTGGGCACCCCCCCCCCCCAGGGAGCTTTGAATCTGGAAAACTCAGACTCTGGAAACCTTGCTGGTAGTTAAGGTGCTACCGGACCCGAATCTTGCTGTTCTAGAGCAGACCCTCCCGGCTAACCATCTGAAAACCCCTTCGTGCAATGGTAATTTTTTTAAAAAATGCAAGTGTGTGTTTTTGAAGGAAGGAAAAGAAAAAAAGAAGTCTTTCTGAAACTTCTAGCCACGAAGAGCTGTTAAGTAAAGGGAAAAAAATTCGAAGGGCGCCTTCTCTTGTCCACTGGGGGAAATTCAAGTTTGCTCCGCCGGTGTCTTGCCTTGCTGCGTAAAGGCGCGCCGGGACTCCCAAATACAGTGAACTGTCCGCCCCCTCTCCAAGCTCCACTCAGACGGATCTTTGGATTGGGCGCTCAGCCCTGGACAAGTTGGATCTTCTCGGTCCAATTTTGCCCGATTGTCGGTTAGAGAGAAGCGGTGGGGACAGGGAAACGGAACCGAACCGAGCCGAGCCCCTGGGATGTCTAGGCAAGCAAAAGCAACGGTGGGTGGCGAAATTCACTGGGAGAGAGAGGGCGGCTTCCAGGGCGCAGGATCCGCGCCGCCTTCCTCGGGATCTGCGAGGCAGCGTGGCCAGCGAGCCGCCTTTCCCTTCTCCCTCGATGGGTTTTATTACCGCTCTTAACACTAGAGAGCACCTCGTCACCTGCTTTGGGCGCTCTGCGGTTCCTTCGCGCACAGGGATAAAAAGCACGGAGCGGCCCGGGCTGGCGAGAGAAAGCAGCTCGGTCTTCTCCGCCAAGCGCCTCGGGTTGGGGCGACGCAGCGCAAGTAAAATGCGGGCCAGAAGAAGGTCTCGTTTCATCCCTTAAGCCTGACTTTCTGTCTTCGTTGGGATTTTAGCAAGCGTCCTGCGTTCAGTCATGACAAAGTTAAACTCTTGTTCTGAGATCCAGAGGAGTTAGCCGTGTTAGTCTGTAGTAGCAAAATCAAAAAGAGTCCAGTAGCACCTTTAAGACTACAATAAAGTTGGTTAGTCTTAAAGGTGCTACTGGACTCTTTTTGAAACTGTTGTTTTGTTTGTTTAGTCAGTTAGCTAGTTAGCATAGGACCATGTAGGCCTGGAGTAAAAGCTCCCACCATAGAAAGGGGAGTCTTTAGTCTTAATGAAAGGATCTAGGATCATCTAATTAGATGAACCAGTTTATTGGGGGGCAATTAACTAGCAACATATACTAAGGTTTTATTGCTCTTTGTTTACTCTCTCAGTCTTTGTCCAGGCTCTCTTTTCTTCTAGTTAACCATCAAGATGTAGATAGACAGCTATTCTTTATTTTCTCACCAAATGTACCCTTTTCCTTGTGTATGTGTGTGGTGCCCTCAAGTTATAGCTGACTTATGGCGACCCCTAGTGGGGTTTTCGTGGCAAGAGACTGACAGAGGTGGTTGGCCATTGCCTGCTTCTGCAACCCTGGTCTACGTTGGAGGTCTCCAATCCAATTACTAACCAAGGCCGACCCTGCTTAGCTTCTGAGATCTGATGAGATCAGGTCACCTGGAATATCTGGGTCAGGTCACCTTTTCCCTGATATATACTAAAAGTATTTTTCTAGAAATAAAACAACACAGGAGTCTGTGTACTTATTTCCACTGTGCTAATATTAAACTCTGCAGCTTTATCCACCAACATTCTTCAAATGCACACAGTCAGGCCCTTCTTGAAATACCTTCTCCAAGGTTTGCCTGTATGGACATTATTTGGGTCCAATAGTACCTTAGAGACCTACTTGATTTCCAGGGTATGAGCTTCGGAGAGCTAAAGCTTTTTTCGACAGACAAAGGGAGCTATGACTCTCCAAAGCTCATACTCTGGAAATTCGGTTGGCTTCTAAGGTGCTACTGGACCCAAATTTTTCTCTTCTACTACAGTCCAACACAGCTACCCACTTGGAACTATCTTGTGTGATCATGCCTCTGACTTACTGGATAAAAATTTGAATGCTTTCCTGGGAGTAAGTTCCACTGAATAGTTCTAAGTGGCAGTCTGAGAAGACCTGCTTGGGTTTGCTGTCAGAATGTCCTAAAGATCTGGCTTAGAAGCATCCCAACCCAATTAAAACTGGATGTGTTTTTCACTGGCACACCTGTGAGTGCATAAGAGTGCCACCAGTCTGTGATTTATAAATGCTGTGGTTTGACACGAGTGACAGTTAGAACCTTCTTTCCTTGGAGAGCAGGTAATTTGGCTGAGTCTCTGTGCTGCTTTGAAATGCCTTGGCGGAGAAGGCAGAATCATTGACCTCATCTCAGGCTGGTTGCAAGGAGGCAAGTTTAGAGCAGGGAACCAGACAGAGATGCAGCGGGCAGCCTCTTCTCAGCAGGAGTGCTTGGAATGCTCACCCAAGTGAATGGAATTATTTCACCAATACATTTTGTGCCCCATGTTAGCAGTTCTCATCAAGGGCTGTAGTGTGCTCTGGCACAGAATTTGCTAAGCAAGTAGTCCCCAAATGTGGCATCCGTGGGCACCAATGGAGCCCTCCTGGCACCCATTTGCTTCTTCCCTGGAACAGAAAGTTGTTCCTGGTTGCCACATTGGGACAGGAGATGCTTTAGGAGGCCCAAGGAGGCACAAACTTTGAGTTTGCAAGGTGCACCCATTCAGAAACAACACATTGACCATGGAATCTCCCAGCGTGTTTGATTCCCCCGGCATAGCAGCCATTTTGTGACTAATCCCACGTTCCAAAGCAGCCATTTTGTGGTGGCACCTACCACTATTTTCCAAGTCCCAAAAAGTCCGACAGGGTCAAAAAGGTTGTGGACCCCTTGAGGAGGCATGTCATATATGCCTGTCTGCATATCTGCCATGATGTATTCTGTGTTCTGCTTATCTGCCATTAATGTATGGTGTGTTATGTACTGGTCCTCTGAGGGCATGAGAAGTTTCTTATTGGTGTCAAGGCAGTAGGTTATCTCACAAGTATTTACTTTCTCTTTCCCCCTGTCTCCAGAAGTGTCCTTGAAGGCTGGCTGCGGCTCGAAATGTGGCTCGAAATGCATCTTTCTTGGGAATTGAGATGATTTCATTCTTTGTTCTGTCTAGCCTAAACCTAGCTTCTCTCTGACAACCCCTCCTGGCTCCTTCACACCCCAAAACTTTAACGGCCCTTATCCTGATGCCAATGCACTTGTCTGACCACCTTGAACTTGCTGGATCTCTAATAAAGTTACTCAGGGGTCATTTCGTAGAAAAAGAACTGGAGGAACTCATTAGCATAACTCATTAGCATATGCCACACCCCTTGACATCACTGGAAGTATGCCATTAGCATAACTGATTTGCATATGCCACACCCCCTGACATCACCTATCCTGGCTGTTTGGGACCCAAGCCTGGCCTTTCAGGGCCAAAATTGGGCCCAAAATGGCAAAAAGGGGCTGAAAATGGACGAAAAAGGGCCCAAAATGGCCAGGATCAGACCTCTGCTGAGCGGGAGAGTGATCCACCACCCTTCAGAGGCCCGATCTGGGCCATTTCAGCCCCAATCCAGGCCGAAATGGGCCCAAAATGGCCGAGAGTCAAGCGGGCAGGGCCACCCGACATGTGACCTCTTTGGGGAACTACCGGAACAACATTCCTGCACGTTCCCCCTCAAAACGAGCCCTGAAGTTACTTCAACCAATACACCTGCGTGTTTGCTGTGGAGAACTTGGGGATTCTACATGGCAAGGACTGACAAGGCAAATCAATAGCCTTGGTTAACCCTCCCTCTCCCACAATACAAGGGCAGTGGAAGATGACCTCCTGGAGCAGGTACTGAAAAGCAATGTACCAGGACATTTTGCTGGGTACACGGCACTGGTAGGGCACTAAGGTGAGCTCCTGAGGTGCTGGCAAAAGGTGAATAGCGCGGCTTATACCCAACCGTAGCTCCACTGGGATTCATCGTACTTCCAGTGCATCTGGCCAGATACGACAGTCACTCCCCCTCCTCTTTTCAGTTGCAGCCCCAGAATTATGGAAAAGCATCCCAAAGGGAGGTGCCCCCGGGCCCCTCGCTGCCAATCTTCAGGAGGCAGCTGAAGACGTCTTTATTTAGGGTTGCTTTTAATTAACTTTGGTTTTTCTGGGTTTTTGGCAATTCTAAACTCTATTTTCAAACCTCGTTTTATTCTTCTTCTGACTGTTACTTATATTGTAAGCTGCCTTGCAAGGCCCATAGATGCCTAATGTGTGAGTGTTATGTGCCGTAAAGTCACTTCCAACCTATGGCAACCCTGTCAATGAAAGACCTCCAAAAATCCTATCGTTAACAGAGTTGCTCAGGTCCTGCAAACTGGAGGATGTGGCTTCTTTTATTGAGTCCAGCCACCTTGCTTTGGGTCTTCCTCTTTTCCTACTGCTTTCTACTTTTCCTAGCATTGTTGACTTATCCAGAGAATCCCATCTTCTCATAATGTGACCAAACTACAATAGCCTCAGTTTTGTCATTTTAGCTTCTAAGGAGAATTCAGGCTTGATTTGATCTAGAACCCACTTCCATGGTATCCGCAAAACTCTCCTCCAGCACCACATTTCTAATGAATCAGTTTTCTTCCTGTCAGCTTTCTTCACTGTCCAACTTTCACATCCATACATGTTTTAAATAAATAAAATAAATAGCACTTCAGCCTTTTGTAAAAGGATTTTTTAAAGGACCCTTCACCTAACAACCTATGTATGAGCTCTGTTGAAGCTGAACTACTACACAGAGAGCAGAATCTTCCTCACTAGACAAATTCCTTCTCCCATGTTTTAGCAGACTAGACTGCAGGTCAACTAGCCCTATGATACGAGCCCCTTTCTCTCAGTTTAGATTTTGCTTTACCCTTTTCTTCTTGCCCCCTCTGGGTAGATGGGTGCAACCAGGAATTATATTCCAAGATAACTTAAATTTCCCCTTTAATAACGTGCCCAAGGGTCAGGCTTTTTCATGGGACTATGTGGCCCTGAGGATAGGAATGGAATATGGGAATAACAGATACTCAGGGATAAAAAACAAAATAAACTTTTGTTTTTACAAGAAGTGTTTTGGTTTCACTATAGCACTTAAGCTTGATGGTTTCAAAGAGTGTTATCTGTTCTTAACGTTACTTTTCATAGATACAGTCACTCAGATCTTCATAAACTTTCTCTCTCAGGCTGCACACACAGTTCGCCTGCTTCAGGTATCAATTTCTCACTCCAATACACTTAGACTTTCTCTCAGGCACACACACAGTTTGCCTGCTTTAGACAGAATGAATAGTTTTTTCCCAGACACACAGAATTCAGATTTCCACGCTGGTTACATTTCTTTTGGAAATTCACAGATACTTTCAGTCTGCACTCAGTTTGCCTCTCTTGCCCTGACTGAATGTTCTTTCACAAACATACACAGTTCAGGCTTCCACACAGGTTATATTTCTCTCAGAAATGCTTAAACTCGCTCAGGCTGCACACAGCTTGCCTGCTAAAACCAGACGCAATATTCTCTCAGAAATGCTTAAACACACTCAGGCTGCACACAGCTTGCCTGCTCAAACCAGACTCAATATTTCTCTCAGAAATGCTTAAACTCGCTCAGGCTGCACACAGCTTGCCTGCTCAAACCAGACTCAATATTTCTCTCAGAAATGCTTAAACTCGCTCAGGCTGCACACAGCTTGCCTGCTAAAACCAGACTCAATATTTTTCTCAGAAATGCTTAAACACGCTCAGGCTGCACACAGCTTGCCTGCTCAAACCAGACTCAATATTTCTCTCAGAAATGCTTAAACATGCTCAGGCTGCACACAGCTTGCCTGCTAAAACCAGACTCAATATTTCTCTCAGAAATGCTTAAACACACTCAGGCTGCACACAGCTTGCCTGCTCAAACCAGACTCAATATTTCTCTCAGAAATGCTTAAACATGCTCAGGCTACACACAGCTTGCCTGCTAAAACCAGACTCAATATTTCTCTCAGAAATGCTTAAACACACTCAGGCTGCACACAGCTTGCCTGCTCAAACCAGACTCAATATTTCTCTCAGAAATGCTTAAACATGCTCAGGCTGCACACAGCTTGCCTGCTAAAACCAGACTCAATATTTCTCTCAGAAATGCTTAAACTCGCTCAGGCTGCACACAGCTTGCTGGCTTTGCCCAGACTGAATCTTTTCTCTCTGCTCAGTGTCTAAAAACTGCTGTTCTCTCGGCCCACACTTTCAGTCATCAACCAATCATATCCCTCACTCATCCCTCTCTTTCACCCCCACTCTTCATCTGTACCACACCAAACATTTAAAGACACACACACTTAAAATCATTACACCCTACATCGAGGAAATAATGTTCTTTTCAATTGTAAACATTTTTTTCTTGTTTTCACTTTGCAACTAAGATTTTAACCCTGAATGCGTTATTTCCCAGAAGAATTTTGAACCAATATCCATTTTGAGGGTCTCTTGAAGAATTCTATTCACAGTTTTAAAAATATTTTTATTGCACGAATAGAACTCTTCAGGAAAGCACTTTTGGGGGGTTTAATAGTTCAATACTGTAATATTTGGACGTGAATAAAATTTTTATTATTTATTAAAATATATTATTTATGGATAATTGTTTTAATTGTCTTACAAAGACAATTTAATTGTCCTATAGAGACAATTTGTTTCACTTCAATAAGGAAGCAGTTAATTATCTTATTAATAAATGTTATATAAGAGAATCAATTTATTGTAATTTGTGTGGGGGTGTTCCTCATAAAAAAAAAATGACAGGCCCCTAGTCCCTGCAGGGTCCCTTGTCCTCAGTAAGACAGTACACAAAAAAAGACGTGGCAATGAAGAGAAGGGGCAAGTATATACATTTATATAATTTTATTGATTGATTGATTTTTTTAAACTTTTTATCTTGTCTTTCTCACTGAGATTGAAAGCAGACTGTGAAGGCAATCCTCAGCAAGACTTCTCAGAAGTAAGACCCATTTTATTCAATAGCGCTTCCTCCCAGGAAAGAGCCTTTAGGATTGCACTGAAAATGAATTAAATGCATTGGAAGATCCAGAAAATTGTGCATAAGCAGAGTTGTGTAGAAAATACAAATGTTAAGAGCAAAATGAAACAATTAAGGGTGTGTCAGTTTCACTTGGGAAGCAAGAATAGGTGAGGAGAGAGAAATCCAGACCAGAGTTACAGATACCTTCCTATTCACAACTGATTGAAATCTAGGTGATCAAATATTCTATGCCCGAGAATATTCAATGAGAGATAGCTAGTCCACCAGTAGGGATGTTCAAGAAACTTTAGAAAATAGTCCTTGGCCATTTTCACACTGCTTACCGGCCACAGAACATTGTGCCAAGCTCCCAAAACGTCAGCGTCTTCCTGGTGCGATTTCGCATGAGAACTGCTGGTTTCATGCGAAATCATGCCAGAAAGACACTGTCGTACCGGGAGCTCGGCACGATGTTCGGTGGCCGGTAAGCAGTGTGAAAATAGTCTGAAGAATACCTAACACCTTTGGTACATTGAAGTAGGAAAGAAAAGGGATTTCAGTAACTGCATAGGTTTAATTTATCTTCAAGGGCAAGTGAGGCCTTAGAACAAATATTAAAGGAAAGAGTACTCAAAAGAGATGTAGAGGGACAGCGTCACCTCATGATTTCTTCCCGCGATGCAGTTGTTAAAAAGCCCTATCAGGAAAAAAAAAAGGCTTTCCTATTTGAAGCACAAGCACAAGAAACTTTAGGATTTACTCTCCGTAAAGAGTCCCAGGTGGGGGAATGTCCCGCAGGACTAGAAGAATTGGTTTTGTGCCCTCATTTAAAAATGTCTCTCCAAACATTCTTTTGAGATTGCTATGCCATGGCAAGATTCCAGAGGACCTCTGCTTGACCTACGCAAAAGATCTACAGTATAAATCATGGAAGCCTATGTCCCCGTTCCCCAAAATTGCAAATAAATGGGAAAAGAAAGGCAAAGGAGAGCCATATTTTCCCCATTTCTTTGTATTGATTTTTTTCCCGAGTGAAAATGAATGCAAAGATATAACTGTCACTATTGCCCCACAGAAAAAGAAATAACAGATACAGTAAAAATTCAGAAAGGCTGCGAAAATAATAGAAAAAAGTTCTGACCAATGGATTTGATGAACTAGTCGCAGTGGCTTTTTTATAATGAGAAAACATCTGTAAGAGAGACTCCACTTGTGAGTCACACAGACAATAGAGGCAACCAGAGTCCCCTTGCCCAACAATTGTTCAACAATTCTGGAAGGAAAGAGCCTTTGTTCATTTCTTCAATTGCAGTTGCACCAGCGTTCCATTCTCAGAACCTCTGCATGTGCTCCTTTGATTCCTTATTCTCTCTAGTGGTGGCTTCTATTACCTGCAATTGTGACAGGGATAAGTGACTATGATATCTGGAGCTTGGTGATGATAGAGTTCATACAGGGGATGAAAATTCTTTTCTTGAACATTTCTTTTTTGTTATAGCTGTTGGTTCCTCTTATTTTCTTTTCCTCTTTCAAAAGAGAAATTCTCTTTGATTTCTCTTTAATTTATATTGGACATTTTTTTAAACAAAATGATAGCATAATTTCTGTTTATACAATTGTGTGCCTTTTTGGTAACTTCAGCCCTTTCAGCCTTACTTGTTGTGAGGATAAAAATGGAGATAGTGTGATATAGTTGCCAGGATGTCAAACTGGGTTGATTCCCACCTCTGCCACGGAAATGTCCTGGGTGCCTGTGGGCCAGTCACACACTCTCAGCCTAATGGACCTCACAAGGTTGTTGTGAGGATAAAATGGAGGAGAGGAAAATTATGTAAGCTGCTGGGGGGAAAGGCAGCAGTGGAAAGGAGGGTGGAAAATATCCCATCCTTTACATAACCGGAGGAGGGAGTTTTAGGATTTTAGGACTTCCCTGAGCTATCAGAGACAGTGCGATGTAGTGGTTAAAATACATGTTTCTCTGCAATCTTAGGATATGGAAGGATAGGAAGCTAAATATGAGCAGTCGGTGTGATGCAGCAGCAAAAAAGGCAAGCACAATCTTGGGGTGTATCAACAAAGGCATAACATCCAAATCACAAGAAGTCGTTGTCCCACTGATTTCCACATTGGTCAGCCCCCACCTGGAGTATTGTGTGCAGTACCGGAGGTCCTGTTTCGAAAAGGATGTGGACAAATTGGAACGGGTGCAGAGGAGAGCAACCTGGATGATCAGGGGCCTGAAGAACAAGCCCCATGAGGAAAGACTGAAGGACCTGGGAATATTCATTTTGGAGAAGAGGAAGTTGAGGGGAGACATGATTGCTCTCTTTAAGTAATTAGAAGACTGTCACTTAGAGGAGGCAACAGAGGATAGGACTTGAAACAGTGGGTTTAAACTACAGGAGAGAAAGTACCAGCTAGAAAGGTAGGAAAAAATTCTTCAAGTTACGAGTAGTTCAGCAGTGGAATTAGCTGCCTAGGGATGTGTTGAGTTCCCCCTCATTGATAGTCTTCAAGGAGCAGCTCTTCCTGCATTGGGCAGGGGTTTGGCCTAGATGGTCTGTAAGACCTTTTCCAGCTTTATGATTTTATGATTCTATGATCTAATCCAATCTTCAAAAAAGAGGAATTAATTCAAAACTGACTCAAATTCAACCAGGGAATCAAATAGCTGCCATCGGGTGGGATTGTAGCTATCAGCACAAAGGTTCCAACGTTCCATTTGGTCCTATAAATCTTGAGACTCCTCGTGTAAGCCACATTGTTCAGAGGAAAATGAATAATTCTCACTCTTGCTAGCTCATCAATCACCTGTTTAACTATCTGCCTTGGCGTGGCTACATGTTGTCAGTCCTAGGGTGGCAGTCCCTGGCAGTTAGACCCCAAGCCCCTCACAGCAAGCATGCAGGTGCATTGGTTGAAGAAACTTTATTCAGAGATCTATTCAGTTCAAGTGTACACTCGTAGGTAGAAGTTGGCAGAAGTGATTACTCAGACAATAGGACTACTAATTATAGAGGACGTTCTCCTGCCCTTTGGGCCGGTTGCATTCAGGCGCGAAAACCCAAAAAGTTACATGGGAACAGACTAGTTTAGTCTAGACAAAGTACAGAGTGGAATCGTTCCTTCCTGTGAAAAAGATACATTTCAGTACACAGTTGCAGCTCCGGTCCAAGGACACTCAGAAGTGAAAGCATATATTTCTTAGAGATAACAAAGGGTCCACTAGCTCCTCTGGAAATTAGTATTAGCAGTCTAGACACCCTCAGGTGACTTATATAAAATGCATAAGATACAGTATGTAACTTTGGCATTATATCAGTATGAATTTAAGATGCAGTGTAAGATACAGAACACAATAATGGCATGGATGCTTATATCACTCTCAGGATAAGATGCAGAACACAACAATGGCATGGATGCTTGCATACATGACACATGTCTGGACAGTACTGGCTCTGATACTTAGCTTGCCTTCCTATACTGGATGTAAGAACTTAAGTTTGATACCAGTGCAGGGGGGCCTTGGCTCAGAGGTAGAGCATTTGCTTGGCAAACAGAAAATCCCAAATTCAATCCTTGGTTTCTGTTAAAAGGTTCAGGTATTAGGTGTTGTGAAAGATGTCTGCCTTAGGCCCTGGAGAACCACTGCCCATTACACTAGACCAAGAGTCCTCAACCTTTATGAGGCTGCCAGCACATTTGAAATTCTGACATAGTGTGGTGGACACAGCAACAAAATGGCTGCCACAAAATGGCTGCTGCAGGAGACAGAGCCAGCCACAAAATGGCTGCTACAGCTTACCTTCAGTCACACAGTGAAGATCCTTTTTGTTTTTAAAAAGATGCACAGCCCATCCAAACTCCAATGGCCAATCAGAAGCCATGCTTTGCAAAAGCCCCACCTGGCCTCACCCATTTTTAAAAAAACACTTGGCAGGCACCATGAAAGATGTTGGCAGGTACAATTGTGCCCACGGACACCACAATGGAGACCCCTGAAGTAGACAATACTATAATGGACTAAGGGTCTGATTCCATATGAGGTGTCTTCTTGTGAGATGAATCCTTTTCTTGCATATTGGTTCATATGTCAGAAAGTGAACTGAATGCTAAAGAGCCCGCTTGGGGATTTTGCTGGTGGGCTGGGCTCCCAGGAAACCAGTTGCCATCTCTGACCAGTGGGGTCTTGGACCAGAAAGCCAAGGCGTACATTCATTATTACCCTCAAATGCTTCCATCAAGGACTACTCAGCCCCCGTGTCTCGTACTTTGAACATTTCATGCCATTTATCCTGACTTCATGCCAGTCTGCGATTCTACTCTATTGATTTGTCTACTTTAGCCTTGATTTTATCTTTGTATTGAATTCTGTCCGACCCACAATTATATGTCTCTGGAATTTTGCCTTCTGAAATGTCTTCAACTAGACTCCGGTCACCTTCACAGGGCTGGAGGCCGCTGAAAATAAGTGTGTCGTCTTGACTTGAAGGCTGCCAGCTTTCACCTCTGTGACTGAATAAAATACAGCATCCAAAGGTGGGAAAAATGAGAATAATAACATCCGCTTTGTTCAGAGAAACATTCAAAGAAGCGTTCTAAAGATACTTGAAACTGCGATTCATAATCCAATTAAGCCAGTGTCCCGCCCTTCTCTTTGCTGGCTCTGATGCCTAGAATTCAGTTCCAGAGCACAATGCTGCCTCTCTTGTTTCCTTCAAATTCCCTACCTTTTCTTTGACACTCAGGACCATGGGGAGACAATGTGGTGCAGTGGTTAGAGATCTGGAGTTGGGCCAGGAAGACCCAGCTCAAATCCTTATCCAGCAATGAAATTCCATCTGCTGTAGCATAGTGGTAAGTGGTTGGATTGTGGATCAGCACTCCACTGGTTTGACTCCCACTACTTGTGGGAATTAGCAAGTGTTTTCATTTCAGTCATGAAAGAGTTAAACTGTTTGTGTTACCTACTTAATTAGTAAACATACTTCGAATGTAACCATTAGAGCTTCGAATAAGATTCCCGCCATAGAAAGGGGAGTCACTAAGCATAATGAAGTAAGATTAGGATTTTCTATTGGGCAGTTTGTTTATTGGGGGCAATTAATTGATGCTATGTACTGAAGTTTTATTGCTCTTTGTTCACTTCCACTTTTTCGCTTCTTCTTGTCTCTTCTCTAAGTCACCTTATCTAGCAAGATGTAGTCAGCTTAGCAATTTATTATTTTCTCCAAATGTAACCCTAATTTTTATCCTTTAGTAAAGTATTCTTACAGAGCTACACTGGAGTGCGTGTGTGAATCTATTCTCATTACTTCCAATGCGCAATCTTTGCACAATCTCTGCTATATTTTCCTACACTACTGCCATGAACTCTGCAGGTGGCCTTGGGTCAGCCACTCCTCTCTGCCCCAGCTCCCCAGCTATATTGTGAGCACAATAATAACAACGACTTGTCCACTGCTCTGAGTGGGGTACTAATCTGTCTAGAAGAGCGGTATTCAAGCACAGTTATTATCGTCTTTAATTGAGGGCCATTCACACTTTCTCAGCTGGGTCTACCTTACAGGACTGTTGAATAGATAAAATGGGGGAAGTGAGAGCTCTGTATGTCAGTATAACTATATATAGACATATAGATGTAATAGATTCTGCTCACATTCACCTGTTGTTAACTTTACCTCCGCATTTCTTTCTTTGCTTCTGTTGTTAGCACCGCTGGTGAAATTTAGATTGTAAGTTCTTTGGGGACAGAGACCTGATCTTTTCTCCCTCTAAACCACAACGTACATTGATAGTGCTTTATAAAATACACCCACAATCATCACCTCCCCACATTTATCCAGTTTGCTCCTGCATATTCTGTTAGGACGAGTTTATTTATATCTCATTACTTCCTTTACTGAACCATGGCATGAGTGGTGCGGAGGGCAATCTCAACTCCCCTCTGTCTGGAAATAAGGGGGCGGGGCCACCAGCCATGTGACCCTTTTCTCCAAGGGCAACCCACTGAGTTCCACCACCTCTTTTCCCAGAAAAAAAGCCCTGCATGGTGTATGTCTTTTTAGATAATGACCCCTGCAGAATGGATGAGAAAAGGAGAAGTAAAGGGAGGTGTAGCGAGAAAACCATCGAAAGCTACTGGCTGATGAGGCAAGCCAAAGTTATAAAGTGACAAACGGGCTAAAAAACAAAATTAAATGAGAAGGACAAAAAAAAATCCTAATAAGAAAGACAAAAAAGCGCTTTGTATCACCTACCTATTGAGGAAAGCAATATTATAGAGCAACAAGAATCCGAATTAGATCAGGCACTGCAGAGCAGCAAACACACTGTTAGATACAAAAGGCCACTTGCTTTGAATGATAAATTGGAATCAAACAGTAATGAATAAAAAGACCCGTTGGCAGCCGGTCTGGATTTGCTTCAGACTGAATGTTCCAAAACAATCTTCCTCCTGATGGAAGACACAGTTCTAAGCATCTTGAATCAGGGGAAGGTTCCTTCTGCTAGAGCAAATTGCCCCCACTGGGGGAATGGATCTGTGAGATCCAACCCATGCCAGCTATATCAAACGCTCAGTGTGTTTCTTGCGTACAAGCATGAAAGTGGGAGAGTCTGTGTTTCTTTCATTTCGGTTGTTTATTTCTCATTCATCCAGCCACCCCTGCCTTCAAGATGATTACACACTGCTGGGAGGGGCCAATAAAGTCTACTGAGATCAGCTGATTGGAAGGGCCAATGAGAGCTGCTCTGGAGATACAAAGCTACTGATTCTGGGCTGGACATTAAGTGTTGGTAACTTGTCCTGTATTTGACCTCATGCCTTGTGTTCACCTCAAGCTGTCCAATGGGTTCTGATTACAGATGGACATGAACTGGGAAACAGTGGTTCATCGCATTTCATGGTTCGTTGCAATTTATGAACCACAAACCACGAACTGGCATGAAATTGCCTGGTTCGCCAACCAGTTCATTTGGTTCGTGAATATGTCATTTCTGGGGCAGCAGAAGATATGCAGAAAGCCCCCCGCCCCCGCATTGCCTAGGAAACTGATTGATCAGCGCCAAGCTGTCTGCAGTGACAAAATGAAAAACGAACTCAACAAACCGGCCTAAAAAATCATCGCGGTTCAGCAGAAATGCCCTCTGATGAATTCTCATTTTGCAATCCAAAAAATGGCCTGGTTTGAGATGAACATAGGTTCATATTTTGGTTCATGCCCACCTCTAGTTCTGACTCTTTGTTTGAACCCAACAATGTTTCTGGTACACACCAGACTGCCACTCACAGATACTGGCTTCGGGTCTGATCCTGACATTTTTTGTGACCTATTGACCTGGCTCTGATCCTCTGTCCCTATTTAAACTACTCTGTCTAGCCTGCTTTGCACCTTGGCATCTGATAACTTGAAGTCATGTGGGAGGAAACACATGCCCCTCAAAGAAAAAAAAACCCAGTCACTAATCTTGGGAGCAAGCAAAATATTCTGCTACAAATTTGATATTCTAACAATCACAATGCATAGCAAAAGAATAACAGAAACGATTTGTTTGAGCTAATGGGCGTGAGACATGTACCGGGTTTTCCAATGTGATTTGAATTAGAACCTTGGCCCAGAAAGGATTATAGGTAACCTTAGACTTGTTTATATTTGAATAGAAAGTTCACTTTAGAGAACTGTATACTACAACTTTTAGAAGTGGGTTTATGGTATAATGAGCTCCTCCGTGACTATATAAGAAAGGCAAAACTCAGGTCCAGTAGAACCTTAGAGATCAACTAGATTTCCAGCATATGATCATTTGAGAGTTCAACATACTCTAGAAATCTAGTTGGTATTTAAGGTGCTACCAGGCCCAAATCTTACTCTTCTAATACAGACCAACATGGCTACCCACCTGAGACTACGAGATGCGAAGAATTTGAATGTAGCTCTGAAGGTGTTGTTTATTTTTAAGAAAATGGGAATGATCAGGGCTCATTTTGAGGGGGAACGCACAGGAACGCAGTTCTGGCAGTTCCCCAAATAGGTCACATGACAGGTGCCCCCGCCCACCTGACTGTTGGCCATTTTGGGCCCGTTTCGGCCTGGATTGGGGCCGAAACGGCCCGGATTGGGCCTCTGACGAGTGGTGGATCACTCTCCCACTCAGCAGCGGCCTGATCCTGACCATTTTGGGCCCCTTCTCAGCCATTTTCAGTCCTTTTTTTGCCATTTTGGGCCCAATTTTGGCCCTGAATGTCCAGAATTGGGTCCAAAACAGCCAGGATAGGTGATGTCAGGGGGTGTGGCATATGCAAATCAGTTATACTAATGACACACTCCAGGTGATGTCAAGGGGCATGACATATGCAAATGAGTTATGCTAATGAGTTCCTCCAGCTCTTTTTCTATGAAATGACCCCTGGGAATGATCACTCTGATATCCACTTGCAAAATGTTTTTTTTAAAGTAGTTTGCTGATTTAAGGAGTTGAGATTGATGTTATCAGAAGCAGCATTCACAGGAGCAGAACAAACCCCACCCCCCCAGAATGGGTTGGATTCCATGGACCTGTTCCTTAAGAGCCGCACTCCCTCCTGGCAGATGGACCCTTCATGCGACGCTTCATCAGGTTTCCTTCTAGCATCGAGGAAAGACTCCTTGCACCAAGGGAAGGCATGGTCCCTTGCAATCCATGTGCCTGGGATCCAGTCCATTGTTTCTTCCCTTCTTCCAAGTTCATCAGCATAGACAAGATCCCTGTAAGATTACTTGTAAGCTTTCCTGGAGAGGTGGTATAAAAATGTTCTAAACAAATACATGAGTGCAAAACGTGAGTGCTTTGTGGACCAAGGAAAGCTCCATTGATGGGAGGAAAGTGCCTTTTGCTAGCAGAAAGGCAGACAATACATGCATGCATGCATACATACATACATACATACCTAGAAAGGGCCTCCTGGACAATCAGAGAAACAGTGCAGAATTAAGCAGAAACAAAATTATGTATGCAGAAGCAGCCAATATATGAAAATGCTTGACAGGCTTTTCTCAACCAAAATTAAACCAAAATGTTTATTTATTTGCTTCATTTACACCCCACCTTCTGTCCCCAGTAGGGACAGAAAGCAGCTTACACCTTTCTTCTCTCCTCCATTTTATCCACATAACCACCCTGTGAGGTCGGTTAGGCTGAGGCTGTGTGACTGGCCTCTCACTCAGAGAGCTTCCCTGGCGGAGTGGGGATTCGAACCTGATACTCCCAGATCCTTGTCCAATGCTCTTACCAGCTGGACCAAGTTGGCTATGTAACAGTAGCTTCCACTATTCATTTATTAAACAAGCACCTTTCATCTTTTCATGACAAATTTCAGGGCTGAAATTCAATTTTGGGAGGGGGCAAATGTCAGCACAAAAATCCAAACTGCAATTGCAAGTGGCGACAACAAAAAGAGACCCCGTTGTGCAAAGACCCCTGTTCCATCATCCAGTTATACTTGCTCCAATTATTTAACCGGCGTCTTATTAATAGTTACTCAGTTTTATATACTTGAATGAGGCCTTCTATTTCAACACAGATCCTAATCAAATTATGCAAGATCAAATAGGCAAGTTTCCATAATATTAAAAAAATCTTGTCTTTTATATTAAATTAATGCATCAGATTAGTTACTTTCCCATTGTAGCTCAAGTAGAATACTGTCTGATCACGAATAAAATACGATATATCCCGCTCCTGAGATTAGCCCAAGAAACCACTGGCTGTTGGGGGCTGAGTTATTCTGTTGGAGTCGTTCTCGTGGGATTAACAGCAATGATATCCCCTGGGAAATTATGGTGCTTTCTAAATCCATTCTGAGTTTTCTTCAGAAGAACTTGTAAGAGAACAAGAAATGAAGTATATAGACTGATTTCCCCTGGTCTTTGAGAAGCAATTCATCTAATTGTGTGACATTTACATAACTCCAATGCCTTTTTTCCCTCTCAAATGGGTCCCCCCCACATCCATCTGTCAAATCTTATTCTTTAGAACAGAAATCACAACATGACTCAGAAAGTTTAATGAATAAAACTATGAACTGCATTTTTATATACAATAGGGTACAGGCAATAAGGAAACATTGCGGGACTTCGGAGATTGAACCAGGAATCTCTGTGTCCAAGACTGAACTAGCAGTGCCGTCTTGAGTAGAGTTATGCTTTTTCTAAGCCGTTGACTGCAATGAACTCAAGAGGGCATAACTCTTCTTAGGACTACAATATAAAAAAGCGAGTCTCATAACATTAGAATTTGGGGTTACTCAATGAAGTTGGTGGGCAATGGGTATAAGGCAGACGAAAGGAAATATTTATTTATTTACTCAGAAGGTAATTCACTTCCAGTGGACGTAGTGATAGTTACAAGCATATTTGACTTTAAAAGTGGATAAGCCAAATCCATAAGGGAGAGATCCATCAATGTATTGTATTGTATTGTGAATTTATTGTGTGTGGCCATAGGCCTTCACAATCTAAAATCATTCATTAAAAACAGAACAAAAAATACAAGAATACAGGCATAGTTACATAGATATAAATAAAATTACTATAAAATACATTTTAGATCCATTAATTATAACTATCTATGCTGAGTAAAGAACAACAACAACAACAACAACAACAACATTTGATTTATATGCTGCCCTTCAGGACAATTTAACACCCACTCAGAGCGGTTTACAAAGTATGTTATTATTATCCTCACGACAATCACCCTGTGAGGTGGGTGGGGCTGAGAGGGCTCTGAGAGAGCCGTGACTGACCCAAGGTCACCCAGCTTGGCTTCAAGCAGAGGAGTGGGGAATCAAACCCGGCTCTCATGCCGCTCTTGGCAAATTGAGATTTTATTTTAGTAAAGAAAGATTTTCCTTTTAAAGATTTTAGACTGGGGTCAACTCTGTCACCCTGACTGCTTGTCCAGACATAGAAGATCCTGTGCGGGCTGCAGACGGCTGCTAGGGACGAGCGTGGGTGTGAAGCAGTGCACACACACACAGCCCCTGTCTGTGTATCAAGCCACGGGCAGAGAAAGAAAGGGTGTGGGTGGCTACAGAAGAAAGGGGGGTGGCAAGTGGGGCAAGCTCTCTCCCACACACCTGCAGAGTACTCTTTGCCTTTTGGCAAAGGAGGAAAAAGAGGAGGAGCTGCTGTAGCACAGTGCTGTAGTCCCCCTTCAGCCAGCTGGTATTAGGAGCGGAGCAGGTGGCAATGCCCTCCCCCCCTTCACCCAGCTGGGATCAGGAGCAGAGCAGGTAGATATGCACACTTCCCACCTTAACCCAGCTGGGATTAGGAGTGGAGCAGGTGGCAATGCCCACCCCCCTTCAGCCAGCTGGTATTAGGAGTGAAGCAGGTGGCAATGCCCACCACCTCTTTATTACAACTGGCATTAGGAGTGGAGCAGGTGGCAATGCCCACCCCCCACCTTCACCCAGCTGGGATCAGGATTGGAGCAGGTGCCAATGCCCACCCAGCACCTTCACCTGTGTGGCATCAGGCACAGAGCAGGAAGCAATTCCCTTCTTCCCTTCACCCAGCCAGGACAAGAAGTGGAACAGGTGGTAATGCCCGCCCCCTTCAACCTTCTGAAGTAAGGCACTGAGCAGGCGGCGATGTCCACCCCATCTTCACCTTGTCAAAATCAGGCACCAAGCAGGCAGCAATCTCCACTCCCCTTCGACCTGCCAGAATCAGGAGCAGAAAAGATAGCAATGCCTGCACACCCTTCACCCAGTTGGGATCAGGAGCGGAGCGTGTAGCAAAGCCCAGCTCCCGCCTTTGCCTGTCGGGATCAGGCGAGGAGCAGAAGGTAGTGCTCACTCCTCCCTTCACCCAGTAAGGAACAAGTGGCAATGCCTACCTCCCTTCACCCAGCTGGAATCAGGCTTGGAGCAGGCAGCTGTGCCTGCTCTCCTTCACCCAGCCATAATCAGGCGCAGAGCAGAAGGCAATGCCCATTTTCCCTTCACCAAGCTGGGATCAGGAATGGAGCAGGTGGCAATGCCTGCCCCCCTTTACCCGGCCTGTATCAGACATGCAGCAGGTAGCAAAGCCCACCACCCCTTCATGTTGCTGAGATCAGGTGTGGAGCAGGTGGCAATGCCCACCCCCCTCCTCCACTGGCTGGGATCAGTGACAGAGGAGGAGGGAATGCCTGCCTGCCCGCTCTCCCCTTTCTAGACCCCGTTGTATTTTTCCCCACAGCAGGCTTTTTTTCTAGTTATTAATATTATTTATTAATTATTATTGTAGTTGTTATTAAATCATGTTACAGGGAACACTTTAGGATGTTCCACTGAGTCCAGTTTCCTTCTCATAAAACATTGCATTGACCAGGTTTCTGGGCATTTCCTACAATCCTGCTTTGCCAGAGGAGTGATTTATCAGGGACTCTGGATCTTTCTAAAAGAAATTTTTGAACCACACAGTTGATTTATTTAGAAAATATAAATGCTGTCTCTCCAGAGGCTGGTCTGAACCAGCTTACAATGAAGTAATAAAAACAACATAAGAAATTATGAATAACAAATCAAACCATAAAATAGACCAAGGACATAATTCCCTATTCTGAAGAAACTGAGAAATGGGAGAAACATTGGCTGGAATATTGTTTCCATAGTGAT